>NW_028270139.1:143502270-143818808 GCF_037043375.1 Chiloscyllium plagiosum
AGTTGGATCATCCACTGAGCATTTCTGGCTGAACATTATTGCGAATTTACAGTGATGTGCTCGGGTCTCCCATCATTAAGGAAAGAATATTTGACTCTTTACTCTTAACGGTTTACTCTTAAATGTCCTCTGGACAATCAAGGTGAGCAATAAATGCTGGCCTCACTTGCAACACCAATAATGCATTTGAAATTTAAAAACAGAATCTCTATACAGGTGTTCTTGATTTACATACGTCCAACTTACGAACATGATCTATACAGGGGTGTGATATTACAGGTTGGCATACAGATATTTCCTCATACTTATGAGGAAATATCTGTATGTTGCATATTGTCCTGTGTTGTGTTCCAACTTATGTGCAAATCGACTTGCAAACGACCTCAAACAGAACCCATTCACAACCCGAGGACTGCCTGTAATACCCACAACTCTCCGAGATATCAGGGTTCCTCCAATTCTAAACACTTCCACATTCTCAATTTTAATTCCCCCACTACTGGGGTCCTTGTCTTTGGTGCCGAAACCCTAGGCTTTGGAATCCTTTCCCTGCAATTCTCTGTCTCTCTACCCCACTTCCCTCTTTAAGACACTCCTTAATACCTACCTGTTTGACCATCTGAACTAAGATATTCTACATTATAAAGTCATTTTACTTTATAATGTTTCTCTCAAGCAATTTAGTACATTTCATTACGTTGAAGGTGGTATTTAAAAGTAAGTAGTTGTCATTTCCCAACACATCAACATCAAGCTGAAGGTGTTAATTTCTACATCCTGAGCACACTCAACGACATTCAAATTGTCTCCAACTAATCTCATGCACATGGCTGTCAGGGTGAGCTGAATGGAGTTCTTTGGATACAGTTATCAATGCAGTGCTTGGTGACAGCAGCTATTATGGGAGTAGACAGTATCTTTAGCTCTCAAAGACACAGTAACTGCTCCAAGATCAGCTTTTTTTTCTTGGGTTCCTCCTCTAACAGGAAGCAGATACATTTCACATGCCTGCTCTTCCAGTGTTTGAGTAAGTGAGGGATCATTAGAAGAAGCAAGTTACCATTTGTTACTTTTTGAGAGATGTCTTGAAGTTGAGGTTTGGTCCATTATTTTGCCTCCTATTTTTTTGCCTATTAGTCCCCAGGTCTTGACAGTGTTGTCAGAAATGAAGTGGATTCCAGGGATCTCCTTGCTCGCAGAGAGGGAGGAGGTGAAACTAATAGGGCAGGTTAGCTCTGGAAATACTCAGGTGTACAAAGTTAAAGTATTCAAATTAAAACAGCTTTGTCTTGATTGTTACAGTAAAAGCTTCTTAGTAAACTTTCTTGATCCTTCTGCAGATGTTCGCAGCCAAATGCTCTCGAATCAAATCAAATCTAATCTAATGACTATTGGAATATCTCAATTCCAGTGAGTTGCTGAGCTGGATCACTGAGATGTGTAGAATGGGTGCTGGTCAATGGATTTTAAAAAAAGAAAAAAGGATGGCATGGTGGCTCAGTGGTTAGCACTGCTACCTCACAGCGCCAGGGATCCAGGTTCAATTCCCGCCTCGGATGACTGTCTGTGTGGAGTTTGCACATTCTCCCCGTGTCTGCGTGGGTTTCCTCTGGGTGCTCCGGTTTACTCCCACAATTGAAAGATGTGCAGGTCAGGTGAATTGGCCATGCTCAATTACCCGTAGTGTTAGTTGCATTAGTTAGTGGTAAATATGGGGAATGGGTCTGGATGGGTTACTCTTCGGAGGGTCGGTGTGGACTTGTTAGACCGAAGGGCATGTTTTCATCCTGTAGGGAATGGAATGGAATCGAATGTTTATCAATAATTGAATTGCTTATTTCTGTTCCATCGGAATGGCAATTGTGAATAAGGGATCCCAGCTATGCAGGATTTTTAAAAATGTTGCACTCTGAAAGTGCTATTGTGTGAATGTCTTAAACCTTACTGTTTGTTGTAGTGTCCCTGAATGCTTCGACTAGGTTATTCTGGAGAGAATTACTGTGGCTAGTGTTCTATATTAAGTGTAAATAGCTGGTACATTTCAATGACATTGTTGCTGTGGGTAGTTCAGTGTCCTTTCATTTGAAGCCTCCATTGAAAGCTTGTACCGTGTGTCATTTTAAAATTAGTTCTCTTGGATGTTGTTTGATAGGCAGATAATTAGCTTATTTAGATTTTTTTCAATGTAACACAGTAATAGACTAATCTTTATTAGGTTTGACCTGTGCAGAAGGCCGAACTGTCTTTGATATCTTCCTTTGTACAGACGTTGACAGTCACATAGTCATTCACGACTGAAAGAGAGAAAATTTCACTGGCATTATTTGGTCGTTGATATTTTCATACACTATCCATATAATTCCCTGTGATGGAAGCGGGGAGGCTCTACAGTCTCTCCACTCTCTGGGTAAAGAGATTCCTTCTGAATACACTGTTGGATTTCTTGGTGACTGTCTTATATTGCTACCTTCACACTTCCCCATGGCAAATCGTGTTAGTTAGTGGCAAGGATAGTGGGCTAGTTAAGTGTTCTGGTGATAAGTGCTAAATGAGGAAAATTTTATCCATTTTCACAGCCCATAGGACCAAGGATGGTGTACCACACTGGGAAGGTGGTATCCTACTAGAACTTTGTCCAAAATAAATTGTGTAGATTTTGAGTGTGAATTTTAACTCCATTTGTTCTACAGAAACAACTTCATTGTGTGTCTTGACTTTACCAAACCTGTTGGATGTGAACTGTGGTTGCCAATCCACCATTGAATAATAAATGCAGATGATCTTGAAAACTCTCTAGGCATCAAAGTTACTTGTTCTTCTACCCTTTTTCAGTACCAGATACAATCTTGAGTCCTGCACGTTCGGTGAACATGGCTGCTGTCATCTGGCGTAAGCTGCGCAGAAGACTCTGCGACTGCCGAGCATATTTAAAACCCAGTGGGTGTGGTGAAGTGAGAAATCCTGAAGAAAGGATCAAGGGAGTTAACAACAAGCAAGATGCAAGGTATGGGCAGACCACCTTCTGCTTGTCCAAGGATGCCTCTGTGTTAGTGGACTATAAAGTGAATTCTGACCCAGCAGCTTACAGCAGCACCAAAAGGAGGCCAAAGCAGAGTGTTCCCAGTGAGGTGGATGATTACAGTGATGCTTTCTCCCTTTTACTGGAAAACATTCCATCCAACGTGGGAATCAAACAAGTGCGTAATGCTTACACAGTGATATGCTCTCGCCGCCTGTCCAGTGTGAGGAACACTCTGCTGGAGCTGGTCTATAATAAATCTGATGAGGTGCAGTACACTGCTGGTCACTGGCCTGCCAGCTCAAAGCAGAAGCTGGATACTGACATTGTAGAGATCTATGACACGAAAGAAGACCCTCGGGGCTTTCAGAAACTTAGGGATGCTTACAGGGATCTCTGTTTCGACAGCTCAGAGCAGGGGGAGCCACTGTCTGTGGAAGAGGGCCAGAAGATTCTGCGTGATGTCTCCTTCCTGAAGAGCAGCCTGACCCCAGAGAACATTGTGGATTTTTTTTGCCGGCTCAGCCGGCTGTCGGGTGAGCAGCATGCAGCAGTAAAGGCCGATTCTCGGTTTGCAATGCTCTGCCGGTACAGCGTCGACAATCAGGCTGCATTCACGCTGCAGCAGCTCCTCCAGCTTTTTGATGCAGTGGTCCGCCTCCAGGTTTCCTCATCCCAGGCGCTGCTGAAGAGCTACGAGTCGGAGTTTTGCCGCCGTGTGTGGGACATGGGGTTCAGCCAGCTCCTGTTGGTGGCTGACCTGTGGCGCTGCCTGGGGCGTGGAGCACCGCACTATGTGGAGATCCTGTTGAGCTACACGGCACTGCGGTGGAGGGAGCTGACCATGCCCCAACTGGTGCAGCTTCTGTACGTGATCGGGGAGAACCGCCGGGCCCCTCCCGAGCTGATGCAGAAGCTGGAGATGCTGCTGTCCACACATTTGGAGCAGATGAACCTGGAGGAAGTGGGAGCAGTCTGCCTGGGCTTCTTCAAGTCCAAGAGCGGGTTTTCTGAGCAGCTAATGAAACGGATTGGAGACAAGGTGGCAGCAAGGATGGGGAATGTTAGCAATTACAGCTTGGTGAATGTGATGAAAATGTTCCGTTACACCCACGTGGATCACTTACCTTTCCTACAGCAGCTGGGAGAGGTGGTGCCACAGAGGATTCCCAGTATTGGTACACAGGGGGTCATGCACATTGTGCTGGCATGTGCATCCCTACACTTCCGGGATGAGCGTCTCCTGGAGGCCGCCGCCTCTAAGTTCCCTTCCAAGGTGCACTACTGCAGGAGCAAAGATGTTGCCAAGTACCTGTGGTCTTTCTCCAGTTTGAACTATGAGCCTGAGAATGCTGAGGTCGTCTTCTCCAGCCTGACCGAACAGATGCAGCGCAAAATGCATGAGTTCCAGCGCTTCCCGGAGCACCTCCTCACTGGCCTGCTGGCCCTGGCGTTTACCGGGAGGTTCCCCCACCATCTCATTGACATCGCTCTGAGCCCACCCTTTGTCCAGTTGGCGACCGAAGAGAGTCCCTTTGAATTGAAGAAAGATCTCTTCACGCTGGACGGCTCAGTGGCCATCGAGTGCCCCGATTACAGCGGGCACCGCCTCCCCCTGCAACTGCAGCAAGAGGTGGCACAGATGCTGTGGGATTTTGCCAGGCAGGACATCTGTGTGAAGCCGGAGGTGCTGGAAGCCGCTGGTTTGCTGCAGGTCATGCTGGGCGGCCCTCAGTTTGTCAAGAACCACCTGATACTGCCTCACACCAGGTCGGCCGACCTCGAGGTGCACTTTGACACCTCTGGTCAGCCACTGCCATTTAACCCGGAGGCACTGAATGAAAAGGCACAGAAACCCGAGTTCAAATTCAGTGGGATCCCTGTCACAGACCAATTAATATCCCAACTCGCAAAATGCAGAGCTGGCGGCTCGACATTAAAAAGTCAGCCTGACCTTGTGACTGAGGCAGAAGGTGAAAGGACCACTCAAAATGTGCTCAGAACTGGGGTCGAAGGTGGTGTTCGAACAGGGTTGAATCTAAAGCTGTTTCGAAGTGGAGTGCCCCTAACAGACAGTCTCTTAAACTCATTAACTAATACAAAAATTCCAATAGAAAGAGCTACCACCCAGCCTCAGGGCACATCAGAGATTCGAAAACTCGCTATTCAGATAACCAACCGCAATCAATACTGCTATGGTACCCACATCCTCCTGGGGTTGCATAGTATGAAGAGGAGACAGCTAGTTAAAGCTGGCTATGTGGTAGTAGAGCTGCCCCACTGGGAATGGTTTCCTTTACTCAAACGAACTCGGTCTGAGAAACTCTCCTATTTGCATCAGAAACTCTACAATTCACTGGATTGAATTAGAGGGGGTGCCTTCCAGAGAGTGGACATGTCTTTTTTCTTTAAAAGCTAAATTTAATTACTGAATTTAATACAATAAAAACAGCTTGTTTTTCATCAAACTCATTTCACTGATTTATAGTGAAATATTTGTTTTTTGGGAGATGCTGCCAGAACATGTATTTGAATTGCACAATGTAATTTAGCCTGTCTGCCAATTGAGTCTTGGATGCAAATAATTAGCTGTTCGGTTCCAATAAAAAAGGCATTAAGACTTTTTTTTAAAAGTTTTTGTTTTCTTTTCTGCATACGTTTTACAATGCTTGGTTTACTTCTCTCCTATCTCGAAGGAGGCTATATCTGTTCATTTAGACTGTTTGAACCGTGGGCAGCACAGTGACACATTGGCACTGTGAGGCAGCAGTGCTAACCAAAGACCCGGGTTCAATTCCCGCCTCAGCTAACTGTATGGAGTTTGCACATTCTCCCAGTGTCGTGTCTGCGTGGGTTTCCTCCGGGTACTCCGGTTTCCTCCCACAGTCCAAATTCACAGCTTAGGTGAATTGGCCATGCTAAATTGCCTGTAGTGTTAGGTGAACGGTAAATGTCGGGGAATGGGTCTGGGTGGGTTGCTCTTCGGAGGGTCGGTGTGGACTTGTTGGGCCGAAGGGCCTGTTTCTACGCTGTAAGTAATCTAAGGAGAAAGTGAGGACTGCAGATGCTGGAGATCAGAGCTGAATAATGTGTTGCTGGAAAAACGCAGCAGGTCAGGCAGCATCCAAGGAGCAGGCGAATCGATGTTTCGGGCATACGCCCTTCTTTAGGCTGAAGAAGGGCTTATGCAAGAAATGTCGATTCTCCTCCTTGGATGCTGCCTGACCTGCTGCGCTTTTCCAGCAACACATTTTTCAGTTGTAAGTAATCTAATCCAATCTTAACCCTAACCAGTGTGTTGCTGAAGTATTTGTTCTTCCAATGTGAAATTGAGTTTAGAGTGCGATTCTATCAAGAAGGTGGAAATGTCCTGTTAACGTTGGAACTTTAAAAACAGAACAGGAGTAGACTGCATTGTCCATTGAGTCTGCCACACTGTTTCCGGGCTTCAACTTCACTTTCCTGACTTCTATCCAGTTTCCCTTGATTCCAAGAGGCACAAAAATCATCTGTCTTATCTCAACCTTAAGTTTATCCTAATGATGGAGGAACCAAACTACTCGGAGGCAAAAATTTCAAAGATTTTTGGGTACCTTTTGAGAGAATGTATTTTTCCTCCGCATAGTTCTTGTTTATTGTCCACATACATGCAGATACAAATGTTCCTGAGAGACACGGGACAGCAATTGGGAGCAGGAACACTGGCTACTTTCTTTCCCTTTCCCAGCTAAGAAATATTGTGGTGGTTCATGCAATCCTGTTGCTGCCTGATTGTGCTCAGCAGGACTTGCGTTTTGAAAACAATTCCCTTTTCAATCTTGGCAATAGCCTTGTACAGTCAGTCATTATTTTTAGTACCAACAACTTTTGTGAAACAAAACTAATAAATGTCATACTACAAATATAGTACATGTCCATTAAATCATCGACACCTGAATTATTATGGAGGGTATACATGTAATGTTATAGCATGCTAAGTAGCTTAGATGATAGTATTTGCACATGTGACCTCAAGGTTGCATTGTCAGCTCAATCTGGAGACGTGAGCACAGGAATCTAATTCAACTCTCCTGGTGCAGCCCTGAGGGACTGCTACGTTGATCACTGTCATTCTAACAGAGCATTAAACTGAAACTTTGTCTGTTTCTCAGGTGGGTGTAAAATATCTCCGAAACTACTTCAAAGCAGCATATGGAAGTTTTTCTATCTTGGTCAATATTTATCTTAAGAGCAATGTCAATAGAAATTCTATCCCAGGTGACCAGGGAATATGTGAGTAGTGAGGACTGAAGACAGTAGTTTTGGCCTTGCCATTATTTAGTTGGAGGAAACCTGTGCTCAGCCAATACCCGATGTTGATCAAGCAGTGTGACTAATCTAAGATCATAATAATGTCAAGAGAGATGGCATTGGCTTAGTCCTGAGTGCTACTAGTGTATTTGTGTTGTACATGCTGTGCTTTTGGGGGATTTTGCTGCAAGACACACATTGGACAGGGCTAAGGGTCTCTCCTGGGTATTGGTGCAACAATGGGAAGATAATGTAACCAGGCCAAGACACCCCCAACCTACTGAATGATGGAGGTGAGAGGCATTGGAGGTAGGTAGTGTGGTCAGCTTTGTTAAAGATTACTGACTGTGATGAGATAAGATTACAAGACAATAAGAATTAGAAACAGGAGTAGACTATTTGACCCTGAAGCCTGCTTTGCATTCAGTAGGATCTTAGCTGATCTGACATTCCTCATTTCTACTTTCCTGCCTTTTCCCTGTAAGTCTTTATTCCTAGACTGAGCAAGAAAATCAATCTCAGCTTTAAATTTATCCAAGGACTCTGTCCCACAACCCCCAATGGCATCCAAAGACTGTCAACCCTCAGAAAAATTCCTACACAGCATGGAATAATTTATTTTAGTTACACTCTCATACCATGTTGCATTTGTAACATTGAGAACTGACTGGAGTGATTCAAATATGAAGTTGAGAGAAAGAAGGACATGGATTTGGAAAACCTGATAGAAGTAACCCTCGATGTAGTGTGATAATGCTGCTCCTTTAACAAGGTTATGTTGTCCTTGGTTTTATTCTAGGAGGTCGTAAAAGCACAGACTGGGCAATCTAGGTTTGAAGGGTTTTAAGGCCAATTTGATTAAATATAACAGATACTGCCTCAGGCAAAAGGCTTAAAATAAACATTTGTATAATGAAAGGGCAGTAGACAGTTCTCCCAGCTCAGCTTTTCTTTGGTTTGATTTTAGCAGTCTGGCTGTTCAGTGAAAGCAGTTGGTCAGTTTTGAGGCTGCTGGTCTTAGAAACAGCTACATGGAAGAAGGTGTTCCATGCTAAATCTCTCTCTCGCGATTGTTGCAAGTGTTTGGAATAGCACCATTAAGTTGGGATAATCAGTAGGGGTTTCAGATAGGTTACGTTTTTTTCTATATTCTGTTCAACTTTTGTGTTTAATTCGGTAGTCTGTAAATCAATTGTAGTTTGACTGGCTGCAGCCCTCCTGGAATGTCCACTGTACACCAGCTTAAAACAAGTAGCAAAGTTAGATTCCAGGCTACTTTCTTGCAATGTTTTGAGGGGGTCTAGTCTGGTCCGTAACACTAGAGGCTTGTTCAGGATTTGTTCCATAGTTCCAAATTGGGATTAGGGTTGTTGGACTCAAACCTGCAAGAGTGGTAGGTATTAGTGTATTTTGTTCTGGGTGTTGAATTTGGTTGGTTTGAACAGTGCTTGGGATAGCAATGGCTCTTTCAGTCACTAAGTTTCCTGGGAGTGGAAGAAGTGACTTCCACCGTTTTGCAAAAGGTGATTAAGGCCAAGCTGTTGGAATTAGCTGGAGGAAAGGAGAGATAGTTTAGCATTTATATTTGTTGGGCCGAAGGGCCTGTTTTCACACTGCAAGTAATCTAATCTAATCTAATCCACAAAAAAAGAATCTTTGGAGATGGCTAAAATTCAACAGAAAATGAAGCAGCTTGAGTGAGAGGCAAAAGACAAGGAAAGAGCAATAGAAATGAAACGGTTTGAATTCCAATTAAAAGCGGAGAGAGAGAGGGAGTTTGAACATCAGAAATTGGCAGTTAGAAAAGTCAGCTTAAAAGGATGGCAATGAAAGCTGAAGGTAAGTTTAATGGAGGGTGAGCAAACTTATAGTAGCCAAAGGCCCGGTACAAAACTGTTTACATGTATCCAAGCATTGCCTAAATTTGAGGAGAAGAATGTGGAAGCCTTCATCTCACTTGAAAAGGTGGCTAAACAAATGCGGTGGCCAGTGACGGTGTGGGTTTTGTTGATCCAGGTAGTGAGGTCTCTGGGTGTGTGAGGAGGTGAAGAAAGCCATCGTAAGTGCATATGTGCTTGTGCCAGAAGCTCGCAGACAACGTTTCAGGAATCTAAAGAGAGACCCTGGTCAAACCTACATTGAGTTTGAAAGGATCAAGCAGAGTAATTTTGATAGGTGGATAAGGGCATTAAAAATAGAACAAAACTGTGATGCTGTTAGAAAATTATTTTGGAGGAGATCAAAAATTTGCTTCCTGTAGTTATGAGAACTTATGTGGAAGAGCTAAGAGTTAAAATGGCATGATTAGCAGCTGAAATGGCTGATGATTGAGTTGATCCATAAATCAAAGTTTGGATTCCAATATCAGTTGCAATCCGTGAGGGATAGAAATTGGCGAAAAGAGAAATCCTCATGTGGAAAGGGAAAGGTAGATCTCGGTGAGGGTCATAAGGATAACTTACCACAGAGTGAAAAGGGAATGAAAAAGCTCCGGTGTTTTCACTATAATAAAGTAGGCCACATGAAATCAGCAGTGGGTTAGGAAAAGCACTGGGAAGCCAGATGGAAGAAAACAGGATAAGGCAATGAATTTTGTTGGAGTGGTAACAGGAAGCACAGTAGAGGCTAGAAAGCTGCATCAGAATGTACAACCTGGCCAGAGGTTGGTTAAGGAGGAAGTGCCAGATCTTCTTAAACCATATACCTGTGAAGGTAAAGTTTACTTGCCTAGGCCAGGAGCAACAGGTAAAGAGGTTACAATATTAAGAGATACAGAGTGTCCAGTGAAAAGTGGGGAAGTTGTGATAGGAATACTGGACAAACCGTCAGCTCCAGGAATACAATTTGTCCTTGCTAACAGTATTGCTGATATAACAGGTAGAAGTGCTATCGACTGTGGTTGAAAGGCCAGTGGAAACTCGGGCAAATGAACTATTGCAGGACACACATTCTGGGATTTTTCCCGACTGTGTGGTAACGAGGTCACAAAGTCACTTGTTGAAACAGATTAAAGAGTACAAATAAGAATGTTGAAGTGCGATTAGCCGAGATCCTATTTGATTAGATGGTTGACACAAACCAGGAGCAAATAGATGACAAAGCAGACATCTTTGGCTCAGATAAATTAACTGAGTTACAGCAGAAAGATGAAAACTTTAAAGCGTTGTATCAAAAGGCATACATGGAAAAAGAATCCGATGCATCCCTGAATACTACTGTCTTAAAAATGATGACTTAATGAGGAAATGGAGACAGATGAGAAATGGGCAGAAGTTCATCAAGTCGTATTGCCAGTGGGTTTTAGAAAGGAGTTGTTGCGAGTGGCAACGCCCAAGGATGTAATTGTGTTCTGCCAGACATATCATACGTGAGGTAATTGGAAACCCACAGGCGGTAATAAAACCCACACCTTTAATACCTATTTCTACATTTGAGGAACCTTTTACAAATGTCCCTACCTAAAACAAAGAGTGGGAATCTGTATTTGTTAACGATAACGAATATGTCTACTGGACTTCCAGAGGCTTTTCCATTACGCTGTACCACAGTTAAAAGGATTGTAGACGAATTACTCAAGTTTTTCACTAGGTACGGACTACCCACAGAGATACAATCAAATCAAGGGTCAAATTTCACATCAAAGTTATTCAAGGAGATTATGGACAGTTTAAGAATAAAGCATTTCAAATCTACTGCGTACTATCCCGAATCCCAGGGAGGGCTAGAAAGGTGGCATCAGACATTAAAGACCATGTTGAGGGCTTCTAGTGAAGACTATCCAGATAAGGGAATTCTGTCTGTACTTTTTGCGATCAGATTGAACAAATTCAGTCTGTTTGAATTAGTTTTATGGGCATGAAGTGAGAGGACAGTTAAAATTGATTAAGGAGAAATTGGTAAGTCAGAATTCAGGGACCACAGATTTGGACTGTGTGTTAAATTTTCGGGAACAATTAAATAGAATGGGAGAATTGGCTAGACAGCTTTTAAAAGTATCACAACATACAATGAAACAGACAAGAAATCAAAACCTTGCAATTTTGCTGTCAGAAATATGGTGTTAGTGTTACTTCCAGTGATTAGATTAGATTACTTTACAGTGTGGAAACAGGCCCTTCGGCCCAACAAGTCCACACTGACCCGCCGAAGCGCAAACCACCCATACCCCTACATTTACCCCTTACCTAATACTACGGGCAATTTAGCATGGCCAATTCACCTGACCTGCACATCTTTGGACTGTGGGAGGAAACCGGAGCACCCGGAGGAAACCCACGCAGACACGGGGAGAATGTGCAAACTCCACACAGTCAGTCGCCTGAGGCGGGAATTGAACCCGGGTCGCTGGCACTGTGAGGCAGCAGTGCTAACCAATTTCTCCTTAATCAATTTTAACTGTCCTCTCACTTCATGATAGGTGAACCTTTAAAAGTAAGATTTAGCGAACCTTATCAAATCAAAAGGAAATTGAGTGAGCTCTACTATTTGATGAGGACTCCAGATAGAAAGAAATCTCACAAGAGTGTGTCATATGAATGTGCTCAAAAGGTAAGAAAGCCAAACGTTTTTATTGGTTACAACACAGAAGGAAGAACCGAGTTCAGAGCATTCCTCAAATTAAATTGGCCAATGAGTAAGTTGCTGAAAATGTGTTGCTGGAAAAGCGCAGCAGGTCAGCAACACATTTCCAGCAACACATTTTCAGCTCTGATCTCCAGCAGCTGCAGTCCTCACTTTCTCCAATGAGTAAGTTGTCAAAACTTAGGATAAATTATTGAGTTACCTTTTAGAGTAAAATCGAAATGACCCGAAAAATTTATTACTATTGGATGGGGAGAAATGTGGAAATAAACTGGGAAGTACTTACCTAATTATGCATGATGTAGATATAGGAGACACTGTTCCAAATAAGCAACATGCTCATAGGCATAACCCTCTAAAGTTGGCACAAGTTCAGAAGGAGATTGTACACATGCTCCAAAACAACATAATTGAAGTAAGTTAGTGACTGGAGCACACCCATAAACCAGATGGCATGCAGTGGTTATGTGTGGACTATAGCAAAATCAATGCTGTTACAAAGACTGATGTATATCTGATTCCGCATTTGGAACATTATGTTGAAAAGATGTGACAAGTTTATATTTCTAAGTTGGACTTGCTTAGAGGGTACTGGCAGGTACCTTTGTCAGAAAGAACAAAGATAATTTCAGCTTTTGTAATGCCAAATGGACTGTATTAGTTTAAAGTCATGCTGTTTGGTATGAAAAATACGCCAGCCACATTTCAGAGACTAACCAATATGGTCTTCTCCGAATTACCCAATTGTGTAATTACCAGATGACCTGGTAATTTATGCCCGAAACGTCGATTCTCCTGTTCCTTGGATGCTGCCTGACCTGCTGCGCTTTTCCAGCAACACATTTTCAGACCTGGTAATCTTCTCAGTCACACGAGGAAGGAACATTTGCAACTTTTTGCAGATTTGTTTGATCAACTTCAGAAAGCAGGCTTGGTGATAAACCTGGCTAAAAGTGAATTTGCCAAAACCCAAGTCACCGTCCTGGGCCATGCTATTGGGCGTGGACAAATGGCCCCAAGGAATGCAAGAACAAAGGTATTTGGGGAGTTTCCCACACAATTGAGAAAAAGAACAGTACCACAGTTCCTGGGATTGATTGGACTTTATCGAAAATTCGGACCAAATTTTAGCAGCATGGCTGCTGCACTGACTGAATCGCTAAACAACAGCAAGACGTTTCGGTGGACTGTCAGAAGGCAATTGGCAACCTGAAAGCTGTATTAACTACTGCCCCAGTGTTAGCCGCACCTAAGTTTGCAAAACCATTCAAGGTAGCTACAGGTGCAAGTGATGTGTGGGTGTTGGTGCTGTGCTCTTACAGGAAGATGACAAGATGATAGAATTACCTATCATGTATTTCTCCAGGAAATTCATTGGCAGAAGTATTCAGCGTTTGAGATGGAGACTTTGAGCTTGGTGTTGGCATTACAACATTTCACTGTTTGTTACCAGTAATGTATCTGAGGCAATCATATACACTGATCATAACCTATTGAAATTTGTGGAGAAGTTTAAGGATAAAAATTTAGATATAGCTTGTTGTTACAGCCATTCATTTAAATAAAATTGTGCATGTGGCAGGATGAGAATGCGTGATTGCCAACACATTATTGAGACTTGAACGAGAAATGGAGGCATTTGGTGGCAGGAGTAAAACAGTTTGAAACAGAATGTGATAGTGCATGTTTGCATGATTATTGTCAATGTAATGTGTATTGGAGTTGTGGAATACTATCAGTTGAAGATTAAGTTGAAGATTAAAATGAAGCCATCTTTGGATATTGATGATTCTTTTTTTAAGGGGGTAGGTGTGATGCTGCTGCTCCTTTTAGCAAGGTTATGTTGTCCTTGGTTTTTGTTTTCAGAGGCTATAAAGACACAGGCTCTGGGAGGTATAGGTTTGAAGGGTTTTAGGGTCAGTTTGATTTTAGCTAACAGGTACTGCCTCAGGCAAAAGGCTTTCAAGTTTAAAATAAAACTTGTGCAATGAAAGGGGAGTGGCCAGTTCTCCCAGCTCAGCTTTTCTCAGCTTTTCTCTGCTTTGGTTTGGTTGTTATCAGTCTGGCTGTTCAGTGAAAGCAATTGGTCAGTTTTAAGGCTGCTGGTCCAAGAGAAACAGCTACATGGAAGAAGGTGTTCCATGTTGAATCTCTCTGCCATCGCTCTCTCTCTCACTCCATTCTTCAGGAATGGAGGATTCCTGAAAAGGGCTTATGCCCGAAACGTCGATTATCCTGTTCCCTGGATGCTGCCTGTCCTGCTGCGCTTTTCCAGCAGCACATTTTCAGCTCTGATCTCCAGCATCTGCAGACCTCACTTTCTCCCCATGTTACCATGTGATATGGTTTGTTTTCAGCCCAGACTGTTCATTCTCTGCTACCCTCAACTCTCATCATTTAATCAGCTACTCTGTCCTGGCCTGCCATCCATATCCCTTCATTTACATTCTTCTTTCATAGCTCTTGTGCCAGCTCTCTGTTTGGAGATGCCGGTGTTGGACTGGGGTGTACAAAGTTAAAAATCACAGGTTATAGTCCAACAGGTTTAATTGGAAGCACTAGCTTTTGGAGCGCCGCTCCTTCATCAGTGGTTGATTTTGAGATGCTTCTTTGATCATTCTTTCAAAGGAGCAATTTGCTATCACTCTGAACTCAAATGACATATTTTTCATGAAGGGGAAAGAGATCGGCTGGGCAACTTGTTCTTGGCAGGCTTTCCACCAACAGCACCAGATAAAACAAGTATCTCTCTAAGCCAGTCTCTATTCAAAACAGCTTGAGGAGGGGTTTTTGGAAAAGCAAACAAATCCATCAGTCTTGTGATTTCTAGGAAGTCTTGTTTATTTTGCCTTAATGATCTCTTTCAATAAATTTCTTCAGGTATTTCCACAAAACTTGAAATAAATCAATTTTCCACAATCATCAAAATCTAAGCAATATTGAACATAAAGGAACTTCATAACACCTGTGTGACCATCTTCTGAAATATATTTGATGTATTGTTGTCACGTGTGGAGAGAGTGAAAAGTTGTTTTGCATGTTATACAGGCAGATTGTACCATACAGAGTGCAGCATATATAGTGTTACACCTACAGAGATAGAAATCAATATTTATATTCGAGAGATCCATTCAAAAGTCTGATAACAGTGGGGAAAAAGCTGTTCTTGAATCTATTATTTCTTTGATATCTTCTTCCTGGTGGAAGAGAGTATAACTGAAGTAGGAGGGGTCTTTGATTGTGTTGATTGCTTTCCCAAGGCAGTGGGAAGTGTAAATGGAGCCAATGGATGGAAGGCTGGTTTGCGTGATGGTCCACGTGGTGTTCATAACTCTCTGTAGTTTCTTGCGGCCTTCAGAAGAGCAGTTTCCATACTAAGCTGTGAAGCATCCAGATAGGGTGTTTTCTATGGTGCGGCTAGAAAAATTGGTAAGAGTCATTGTGGGCGTGCGGAATTTCCCCGCCCTCCCTGAGGAAGTTGTGCTTTCTTGACCACCGGGTGGACGTGGGTGAACCAGGACAGATTGTTTTGATTTCACTTACTTTCTTGAAATTCGAAAACTCAAATTTATCCCTGTTAATTTAAACTGCCCTTTCTAACCAAATAAACTAACCATTCATTCCCCTACTTTTTTTCTCATGATTTCAGGTCTTCTCGCTCTTGACCTAAGTAGGGTAACACCACTTGCCTTGACCAACTGAGTTTCCATTTTAAAAAAAAATTCGATCCATGTTTCTCGATGGAAAGCTAATATCCCTATCTTGTTCCCTGGGGTAAAATTTATTCCCCTGAAAATTAGCCACTCACCCACCCCAACCTGATAACATTGTGTTTTGTCATGTTCCTATAAATTCGACCAAAAAATAGTCACTTGTGGCACAAAAGGAATCCATTTGGCCCACTGAGCTTGCTGGCTCTCTGCAGAGAAATCCCCCAATCAATTCCACTCTTGTTCTCCAAGCTCTGAAAGTTTATTTCACTCCTACCTTGTCTAGACCTGTCATAATATTTCCACTTCTATCAAATATCACCTTAATCTCTTTTACTTGACACCATCTTTTTCAACCTAACCTTGTAGCTAAAATCCTTCATTGCTTGAAGTAATCTAGTAAATGTCCTTTACACTCAAGGGCCTTCACACCTTTCTTAAAGTGTGACCAGAACTGGATGCCATCATCTGGTTAGGGCCAAACCAGAAGTTCATAAAGATTAAGTAAAAATTCACAGCTTTTGGTCCATATCCCCTGTTTGGTGATATTTAAAATCCCATTTGTTTTGCTAACCATGTTTTCAATGTCAATTTGCCCTCTTCCAATCTAGATGCTATGCTTTAAATTGTTCCTTGCTCATCTGTGCTAGTATACTGAAACTTATGATCACCTGTACCAAGTATCCCCTACACACAATCCATGTGGTCCATCTCATTTCCCAGTCTCAGATCCAGTAATGTTTCCTTTGAGTTGGGCTATGAACATTCCTGAAGAAGGGCCTGTGCCCGAAACGTCGAATCTCCTGTTCCCTGGATGCTGCCTGACCTGCTGTGCTGTTCCAGCAATAAAGTTTCAACTATGAACATCCTAACCTAGAAAGCTCCCCTGTCACTGTAGTGACTGTAAAAAGGTCAGCTAACTAGACCTCATAGAATAGGAGTTCCCTGATTGGGGCTGTTAATTTGGTCCAATGAGGAGCCCTGACTGACATATAAAAAGGGTGAGTTCAGAGGCACTGACACTCTGTTACCTGACTAAATGAGGCAGTTCTGAAATCAAGGGCTATTCATGTGTAAATAAAGGGTGACTTGTTGACAGATACCAGCCTCTGAAATTATTTCAGTCACCTTCAAAGGTCAGTCCATGTACATCCCAAATTCCTTTTCTTCACATGCATTTTGAACTGTCATGAAGTTGCCTCATTGTGTTCCTTCTGCCAAACTGCATCACCTCACCCTTCTCTGTATTAAGTTCCATCTACCACTTGTCTGCCCATTAACCTAGCCTATCAATATCTAGTTGCAGATAATTCATATCCACCTTTCTGTTTGCTACTCGACTATGTTTGGTATCATCTCCACCACTTGCATATACTTCCAGATGCTTTTCTTTCAGCAAGTTTTCAATAAATAGGTTGGCTTTTGACTATATGTTTGAATGCTTTCCATTGGTTGAGACAGAGTCAATACAAAATGCAGGTATGTTACAATTAAGTCCTAAGTGGTTTCAGTAAAGAAACTTGGCAGGTTCAGTGTGGCTCACATTAGGACATACAGTACAACCACCCAATGTAAACTTCACAAAATGTCTAGATTTATCAAGCAATTTTGTACCAGATGTTATGGAAGCACCAAGGTATGATTTTTCTGTGTAAATCTGAGCAACAGCCAATCGTTGTTGCAACAAATTCACTTGACCTGGTTATTGTACAGATCCCTGCTTTAGGTTTACCACAATGTAGGGATAAAATGTCATTTCCTGGAAGGTTATATGTGAAGATCAAGAACTGCAAGGTGTAGGAGCAGAAGTAAGCCATTCAGGCTGCCATAGAGTCTACTTTGCCATTCAAACAATCAAGGCTAATTTGATCATCCTGAACTTTACTTTGCTGCTGTTTTCCTCATAAACCTTAACTCCCATACTAATTAATCTATCTGTCTCAACCCAGTCTCAACAGGCCTCTGTGGTAAAGAATTCTACAGATTCACCACCTTCTAAGAGAAGAAATTCCTCCTCATCCTTGTCTTAAATGTGTGACCTCTATTGTGTGATTATGCTGTCTGGTCCTAGATTCTCCCACAAGAATAGGGAAAATCTGTCACATCTTCTAAGAACCTGCACTTAGCTCATTCAATACTGTTGTGCACACAATTATACGACTGCAGCTAACTTACTGATGTACTTTCCCCTGTTACAGAAGAATCTTCGGTTAGAACTTGCTCTTGCTTCAAGTATAAGGAATGGCATTAAACTTCTGTCTCCCGCACTTCAGCCCAAGGGTTCAGTGCAATAAGGTAAAGAGTTATTTTGATCTGTAATCAGCTCAATTTGCAAAGAAAAGTAGAACCCTTCTTCCTAATAGCTTGTAAAACAGCTCTGCTTATCTGAGGATTTTTTTCTTAAGTTAACAGGATGGGAAGGGGAATGGTGTTTGAGGAACAGCCAGTTTCCCTGACTGAATTTCCAAAATAATTCATTCATTTACAAAGTAATTATTTTCTCCTCCATGACCACAGATTAAAGCACTGGTTAATTTGACCCCAGCATGTAACTCAGTCCTTTGTTTTGAGTGGAAGTGGAATATGCTGTAATATTTTTCAAACTGGAGCACAGATTAGAGATCTACCAAAGGGAATGGCTAAGGAAAACAACTAAGATAAAGCTAACTAAACCCATGAGGGAGAAAGTCATAAAATATGCCAATAGGATGAAGATGACAGGGAACTCATGCAGAACATAAGTTGTGGCATGGAGAAATTGGGCTAATTGGTCTGTTCAGGTACTCTCGATGGTATTTAACTCTATGTTCCAATGTAACTGTGTTTTCAGAAACAAAAGGACATGATCCCAGCACTGATACACATCACATTTACCATGTAAATTACGACTGGAGAACAAAGCAGATCACATTTTCTTGTCTCATCTTCAGGAGAAGATGCATCAGTCATCCAGGTGTATGCTGCTTGAGAGAGATTACCAAATTAATATCAGTTGTGCTGAATTGATTGCCGCCAAGCATCCGTTCCCTCCACCACTGATGCTCAGTAGCAGCAGTGTGTATGACCTACAAGATGCACTGCAGAATTTCACCAAAGATCTTTTGACAGCACCTTCCAAACCCATGACCACTTCTATCTAGAAGGACAAGAGCAGCAGATACATGGGAACACCACCCTGTGCACATTCCCCTCCAAATCACTCACCATCCTGATTTGGAAATATATCTTTGTTCCTTCACTGTCAATGGGTCAAAATCAGTTTACTGCTCAACTGAGGCATTATAAACACATTGTTTTGTATAGCCTTTCTGTTTCCAATTATCGCATGAACTGGAAACCTGAGCAAACTGATATTATAAAAATCACTCAGTAATTTAACTGTCTCCCCACCCTGATTCAACTTCTAGCGAGGCAGGGTAGATAGGTAAAGTGAGGGCTAGGGGTATGTAGAGTAAGCCGTTTGTACCAGAGTTTTGTGCCATTTATCACATCAATTTTTATTTTAAATATTTATCTGTTTCCCTTAAAGCTGTTCCCACACTGTGTACGGGAAGGTCTTGCATTGCATTCCATTACACAGTACCAGACCACAGCATTTAAACAACATTGTTTCTCCCTCCGTTCTTTTCAACTTTGTTCCCCAGTCACTGAATCACCAATCAGTTGGAAGTTGTTACTCTCGTGATTCTTTGCAAATCTATTGTTGCTTTGGACACTTGAGCTTGTTCACCACGAGGTGGGGCATTTGGAACAGTGAAGCACTCTTGTCAAAGTGGAGCCCACCAGCTGAGAGCTCAGTGTCACAAAGTTGTGGTGATCAGGCTCTCTGATTCAGCAAGAAGCAGTGTACCAAAAGCTGGGAAGACAAACTGGTATTGAAATGGAAGTTCATTCAATCAATATTTCTGACTATGTAGTAAATGTTTTTGGCTTCACAAATTACATTGAATGTACAGCACAAAAATAGGAGATTCGGGGGTAGGAGAGTTGATGGATTAACTACCAGGAGGACGTTTCACTTTATGAGGGCATCAGTAACTACGGGCACAGTTGATTCAGTACGTTGAGTATAAACATGGTTGATCCTCTGTCTCGATACCATATTCTCACACTCCATCCATGCCCCTTGATGCCTTTAATATCTAAAAATATGTCTCTTTCTTGATAGCTTTCTATGATAGTTAATTCCACAGGTTCTGTCCTCTTTGAATGAAGAAATATTCTCATCTGAGTCTCAAATGGTGTACCCTGTCTCCAGAGAGTGTCGCCCACCTCTGTCCTTGATTCCCCAGTGAATAGACAACAGCTGTATCCCTTGGACAAATGGGTCAATAATAAAGGGACATAACTTTGTAGTGAAAGCTAGAGGTTTAGATGGGATCTGAGGAAATACCTTTTTTACGCAAAGGGTGGTGGGAATCTGGAATGCACTACCTGAGAGGGGAGTCAAGGCAGGAAACCTTACAACCTTTAAAAAGTACTTGGATGACTACTTAAAAGTGTCACAACGTTCAAGGCTATATGCCTAGTGCGGGAAAGTGGGACTAATGATATCCAGTCATGCCCCCGTACCCACGGCGGATACATTCTATGACCCGAAACTGTGGATAGGAGTGAACCAAATAATTTAAATGGGAAACACACCTTTCCGGCAGCCCCGGGTCCCTGGTTCTGGAACATTCCCTGTAATATTTTCGGGCCATGGAAACCGGACCTGTGGATTCCGAGGTCAGCCTGTGTAGTCATAGGAGTTATATAATTTTAGTAGTACAGGCTTGAGGGGCCTCTCCTAGACCATATAATTCTATGATTCAGGGAAAGCATTTTCTCTGCATCTACTATGTTCAACCCTGTTAGAATTTTGTGTGTTTCAATCAGATTCACTATCTGGGGTGGCACCCGGGTTCGATCCTAGCCTCAGGTGACTGTGTGGAATTTGCACATTCTTTCTGTGTCTGCATGGGTTTCCTTCCACAATCCAAAGATGAGCAGATTAGGTGAATTGGCCATGCTCAATTACCCATAGTGTTCAGGGATGTGTAGATTAGGTGCATTTGTCAGTGATAAATATAGGATAATAGGGTAGGGGAATGGGTCTGGGTGGGTTACTCTTTGGAATGTCGGTGTGGACTTGATGGGCCGAAGGTCCTGTTTCCACACTGTAGGGATTCTATGATTCTCCTCCTTCGATGTTCCAGTGAATATGAGTCAAGTCTGTCTTCATAGGATAGTGTTGCCATTCCTGATAGCCTAGTGAACCTCCACTATATTCCCCCTGTCAGAAGTATATCCTTGGCACCTGGGCAGTCCATTTCTATAGCTCCCCCAGTGGTTTCTTTGGAAGACAGCTAGGAAGCAAGAATGGAGACCTAATAACTTCTCTCCCTTTACAGAGAGAAGTTGCAGCTATTGTCCAGTTCCTACCTGTCCAGTGCTGCTCGAATGAGCAATTAGATCTGACCCTTCATGCTGCTTGGCCCAACAACTCTGATGGTGATTTAACTGAAAGAGGTTTTTTTTTAAATATGTCAGATGCGCAGTGACAAAAAATGCTCCATCTTTTATCATCATTTTTGCCCAGGTCTGTGCTGACGGCTATGAAGTGAGCAATCTGATATCTGCGGACCCTGTGAAAAGAAAATGTGGCTTCCGTGCTGAATACTTCATCAAGCCTCCTGTACATGTTACCATTTCATTCCCATTTAACGTGGAACTATGTAAGATTGACATAGATGTGTCGGCCAGCTTACAAAACTCTTCAAGGTTGGATATTTATACATGTACCACACACAGTAAGGATATGACATGGAATGGAGCTCCCTCACACAGCTCTCCATCAGCAGACCACGCCTTTTCTGACAGTGATGTTTTCACATTGGTGGGGAAGGCCATGTTGAAAAACCAAAACAAAGTGTCCTTCAGACATAAAGCCTTTAAAGCCAGGGCTCCTTTTCGTGAATTTACTGAGCATTCTGTTGTTGCTGATGGTACCTTTGTGCAGGATTTGTGGAATAAGGGTCAGTTTTCACTGACAAATATAAATCACCTCAGGATCTCCATTGCTTATGTGTCAGGTGGCAGTTTGCCGTGCTTAAGGAAGGTTGACATCTGGGGCCAACCATCGTGGTCTTGCCCTCGTAATATCATAGAATGTGCCTTCAGAGTTTATCAGAAATACAAAGCTGAACCATCAATTCCAATACTCACTCAGGAAAATGTTTCTGTCACCCAGTCTAGTAATGCACCGAGAGACGGCCTGCACCCAGATGTTAGCAGCTCTTCAGTGACCAGTGGGAATGTTCCAGAAGAATTTCTGGACCCCATCACTTCTGAGATCATGATCCTCCCAATGTTGCTTCCCTGTGGGAAAGTGATTGATCAGAGTACTCTGGACAAATACAATCAGTGTGAAGCCACATGGGGCAGAGTGCCAAACGACCCCTTCACAAATGTTCCCTTCAGCCGGAATTCCAAACCAGTCCCACACTCAACTCTGAAAGCAAGGCTGGATTATTTCCTGCTGCGGACCTCGATACCGGATCGTGCCGTTGTGGGGAGGACTCATGTTGGATTTGTTGCCTCATCTGCAGTGAAGAGAAAGTCAGACTCCCCACAGGGCGTAGTCACAAATCCTATCTTGGAAGGACTAAATGCTGGCATTAGTGGGAACTCCACTGCTGTGCTAGACTGTGGTGAAAAGCGATTCAAAACAGGAATGAGAAAACCGCAAGAGCCTGTACAAGATTTGGGTATAACTGTCTTTCATTTTCTCCTTTTGTCACTTATAGAAATAGGATAGCACAACACAGCAATAAGGAATTTAGCAGAAAATTATTTATTTGTTGAGTTGTCAGATATGGAACTCAGAGGTCATTGAACAATTAGATTAGATTAGATTCCCTACAGTATGGAAACAAGCCCTCAGGCTCAACAAGTCCCCACTGACCCTCCGAAGAGTAACCCACCCAGACTAATTTCCCTACCCCATATTTACCCCTGACTAGAGGTATTTAGATAAATACAAGGGGAAAAGGAATAGAATGACAGGTTAAGATGAAATAAGCTGGAGGAGATTCATGAGGAGCATTGACACTGCCGTAGACAAATTGGACTGAATTCCCTGTTTCTGTGCTGTAAAATGCTATGTAATTAATCTCCAACAGAGCCAGAAGGGAAATGAGGGAAACCCTAAGGGATTGAGAGATTGGAAGCCAAATTCTTTCCAAGCTTGCTCCAATTACTGTATGTCATGTCAACATAGTTGGATAATATCTTTCTTAATTTGAATTGGATCAAACTGTCACCTCCACTCGGGTACAGTTTCCAGCAGGGACAATGAACTGAAATCAGGAATTGTAACCTGAGTTGATTTTTCATTTCTCTTCTCAGATGGTATGTAATATCCATACCACCACCCCAACTAAAATTAGGTCACACAAGTGGGGAATTGTATCTTGTCTCTCTAGACCCAGATGTCTTCCTTGCTTCTCCCTCTGGTCTGTGGCTGAGTTTTTATTTTGCCCTTTTGATTTAACTGCTGTAATATAATTTTCATGGGTGCATCTGTTTTTTTTACCTTCCATCGGTGACTGGGTATTTTAACACTTCAAAGTGTCACACTTTGTTATACATATGAAGTTAAATATTTACAATAGAAAAAGGCGGATGATTGTTTCAGGCTACTTTCTTCTGACTTGTAGGCAGGATTTAACATTGTTTGTGCTTATATTCATAAAATCTTAAAATGACACAATATGGAATGGAATGATTTGATCCATGCTGTCTGCTGGTTCTTTGAAAGAACAGGACGAGCAGAGTAGTAATCTCAGGATTTCTACCGGTGCCACAGGCTGATGAGGCTAGGAATAGAGAGTGAGTGGCTGCAAGGCTGGTGTAGGAGAGAGGGCTTCAGATATGTGGATCATTGGGATTCTTTCTGGGAAAGGTGGGACCTGTACAAGAAGAATGGGTTGCATCTGAACCGGAGGGGTACCAATATCCTGGGTGGGAAGTTTGCTACAACTCTTTGGGAGGGTTTAAACTAGATTGACGAGGGAGTGGGAACCTGAGCTTCAGATCAGGTGATGGATAGGTAGTGGACAGCCAGAGAGTCTGTGAGGAGGGATGGGCACTTGATAGGGAAAAGGTGCAGTCAGTGTGATGGGTTGAAGTGTGTATTTTAATGCAATAAGTATCAGGAATAAGGGTGATGAACTCAGAGCATGGATCAGTACTTAGAGCAATGATGTTATGGCTACTGCGGAGACTGGATATCACAGGGGCAGGAATGGTTGTTGGATGTTCCACGGTTTAGATGTTTCAAAAGGAAGTGGGGGAAGGTAAAAGAGGTGGAGGAGTGGCATTGCTAATCTGGGATAGTATCACAACTGCAGAAAGGGAGATCATCGAGGATGGTTTCTGTACAGAGTGAGTATGGGTAGAAGTCAGAAATACGATAGGAGTGGTCACTTTTTTGGGAGTTTTCTCCAGGCACCCCAATAGCAACAGAGAAACGAGGAGCAGATTGGGAGGCAGATTTTGGAAAGGTGCAGAAGTAATAGGGTTGTTGTCATGGGTCACTTTTAACTTCCCAAATATTGATTGGAACCTACTTAGTTTAAATAGTTTGGATGAAGCAGTTTTAATCAGGTGTGTGCAGGAAGGGTTCCTTTATGTAGATAGGCTGACTAGAGGAGAAGTGCAAAACTTGCGCCCACACCTCCCCCCTCACCTCCCTTCAAGGCCCCAATGGTTCCTTCTATATCCGTCGCAAATTCACCTGCACCTCCACACACATTTACTGTATCCGCTGCACCCAATGTGGTCTGCTCTACATTGGGGAGACAGGCCGCCTATTTGCAGAACATTTCTGGGACACCCGCACCAACCAACCCAACTGCCCAGTGGCTGAACACTTTAACTCCCCCTCCCACTCCGCCAAGGACATGCAGGTCCTTGGCCTCCATCGCCAGACCCTGGCCACACGACGCCTGGAAAAAGAGCGCCTCATCTTCTGCCTAGGAACCTTCCAACCACACGGGATGAATGTAGATTTCTCCAGCTTCCTCATTTCCCCTCCGCCCACCTTATCTCAGTCTCAATCCCCGGATTCAGCACCGTCCTCTTGACCTGAAATCTTCTTCCCGAAATCTCCGACCCCACCCCTTCTCTGGCCTACCACCCTCACCTCCTTCCACCTACCATATTTCCAGTGCCCCCCCCCCACCCCCAAACCTTTTATCTCAGCCTGCTTGGCACACTAGCCTCATTCCTGAAGAAGGGCTTTTGCCCGAAATGTTGATTTTCCTGCTCCTCGGATGCTGCCTGGCCTGCTGCGCTTTTCCAGCACCACAATTTTCAACTCTGACTAGAGGAGAAGCCTATCTGGATTTGGTGCTTCACAACGAACCACGCCAGATGTCAGATCTCTCGGTGGGAGGGCATTTCAGCAATAGTGATCACAACTTCATGAACTTTACTGTACTCATGGAGAGGCATGGGAGCAGACAGTATGGGAAGGTATTTAATTGGGGGAGGGGGAATTACAATGCTATTAGGCAGGAAGTGGGGCGCCTCAATCAGGAACAGATGTTCTCAGGAAAATGCATAACAGAAACGTGGAGGTTGTTTTGGAAGCACCTGCTGATGGTGCTGGGCAGGTTTGTCCCACTGAGACAGGGAAGGGATGGCAGGTTGAAAGAACCTTGGGTGACAAGGAATGTGGAACATCTAATCAAGAGGAAGAAGAAAACTTGCTTAAGGTTGAGGAGGCAAGGATTAGACAGGTTTTAGAGGGTTACAAGGTAGCCAGGAAGAAACTGAAGAATGGACTTAGGAGAGCTAGAAGGGGACATGATAAAGCTTTTACGGACAGGACTAAGGAAAACCCTAAGGCTTTTTACACTTCTGTGAGGAACAAGAGGATGGCCAGAGTGAGGATAGGGCCGATTAGGGAGAGTGGAGGAAGTAGGGAGGTCCTTAATGAATACTTTGCTTCAATATTCACTACCTTGACGTTTGTGAGGACAGGGTGAAACAGACTAATATGCTGGAACACATTGATGCTGGTAAGGATGATGTGCTGGAAATGTTGAAAAATAAAAGGATAGCTAAATACCCTGGGCCAGACGGGATACACAGGAAGTGAGGGAAGAGATTGCTGTGCCTTTGGTGATCTTTGCATCCTCACTGTCCACGGGATGGCTGTCAGATGATTGGAGAGTGGCAAATACTATTCCCTTGTTCAAGAAAGGGAATAGAGATAATCCTCAGAATTACAGACCAGTCAGTCTTACGTCAGTGGTTGGCAAAGTATTGGAGAGGATTCTGAAAGACAGGATTTATGATTACTTGGAAAATCATAGTTTGATTGGAGATAGTCATATGTCTTTGTGAGGGGCAGTTCATACCTCACAAATCTTATTGAATTCTTTGAGGATGTGACAAAACACTTTGATGAAGTTGGGGAAGTGGATGTGGTGTACATGGATTTTAGCAAGGCTTTTGATAAAGTTTCCCATGGTAGGCTCATTCAGAAAGTAAGGAGGCATGAGGGATACAGGGAAATCCGTCTACCTGCAAACAGAATTGGCTGGTCCATAAAAGACATGGAGTGGTAGGAGATGGAAAGTGTTCAGCCTTGAGCTTGGTGACCAGTGTTGCTCTGCAGCGATTGGGATCTCTGGGACCTCTGCCCTTTGTGATTTTTATAAATGACCTGCATGAGGACGTGGAAGGGTGGGTTAGTAGAAGGTTGGTGGAGTTGTGAATAGTGTGGAGGGCTGTTGAAGGTTGCAATGAGACATTGACAGGATGCAGAACTGGGCTGATAGTGGCAGATGGAGTTCAACTAGGAAAAGTGTGAAATCATTTCCTTTGGAAAGTCGAATTTGAATGCAGAGTATAGGGTTAAAGGCAGGATTCTTGGCAGAGTGGAGGAACAAAGGGATCTTCGGGTCCATGTCCACTGACTCCTCAAAGTTGTCACCCAAGTTGATAGGGTTGTTAAGAAGGCATAGGAGCCTTTCAGGGGGATTGAGTTTAAGAGCCGCGAGGTTATGCTGCAGCTGTTTGGAGTCCTGGTTAGACCAATTAAAAAATACTGCATTGGACCCAAACTGTGTGCTTAAGTACTGCTCCCCTTTAAGATACACTGACACACAGCAACATTAAAGCAACTGCCACATGCTGCAAAGAGAAGATAGAGGGAATACCTCATAGTCCTACTAATCTGCTTTTTTTTTTGTCAGTGATCCTGTAAGTTACTCAGCCTCCGACATTGTTTTGAAATTGTTTTTGGAATTAGCTTCCACCACCAGTTAATGTTCTGAATGAAAAATAATTCTCCTCCCCGCCAAGCTGACTTACTCGAAAGGGGGAGATAAAAAGGGACACTATCATGGGACGGAGGGGATTCACTGGTAAGTCGTGACAAGGGGAAAAGGGGGAATCGCTGTTGAGGCTAAATTAACAGTTCTGTCAGTCTTTTAACAGGGGAGGAGAGTGTGGGTCAGTACTGCACAAGCACAAAGATCTTTAGAGAGTGAAGGGGAGACTCAATCTCTTGAATTCCAGATAAAGTGGAGTAGTAAAGAAAGTCATGCAGTCTGCATTGACTTCTGTTTAACAGCAAGTCTGGATGACTTGGTTACTGTGGGGTCAGCAAGGCTCCGACTAAGACTCACTGGGAGCAGATGTAGGAAGTATGGACATTCACACCCGAAAACAAAGGCAAGAGCAGTCTACAGCCTGAAATGCAGGCAGAAAGACTATCCCTTTAACCAGAGAGAACTTCAATATAAATCGCAGGAATCCTCCAGATTCATCTTGCATGATCATGGGAAACAGTTGCCAGAGTGGGCCTTTATTTGCTGGTATTTTGCTCAAGAAATCTCTAACACCTGTGTGATGATCTCCATAGACACCAATAACTTCGAGTAAAAAGCTGAAAGGATGCCACAACAGGAGGGCTTCCCAGGCTCCCAATGCCTTATCACACCTATGTTCGGGACACCACCCACGCCCTCCACCTCCTCCATGATTTTCGCTTCCCCGGCCTCCAACGCCTTATCTTTACACCTCCTCCCAAACGCCACCCCATATTCCCAATTCCTTCACTTCCGCCACATCTGCTCCCAGGAGGACCAATTCCAATACCGAACAACCCAGATGGCCGCCTCCTTCAAAGACCGCAATTTCCCCTCAGACGTGGTTGATGATGCTCTCCACCGCATCTCCTCCACTTCCCGCTCCTCTGCCCTTGTACCCCACCCTTCCAATCGCCACCAGGACAGAACCCCACTGGTCCTCACCTACCACCCCACCAACCTCCAGATACATCGTATCATCCTTGGTCATTTCCGCCACCTCCAAACAGACCCAACCACCAAGGATATATTTCCCTCCCCTCCCCTATCAGCATTCCGGAAAGACCACTCCCTCCGTGACTCCCTCGTCAGGTCCACACCTCCCCATCACCCAACCTCCACTCCCGGCACCTTCCCCTGCAACCGCAAGAAATGCAAAACTTGCGCCCATACCTCCCCCCTCACTTCCCTCCAAGACCCCAAGGGATCCTTCCATATCCGTCACAAATTCACCTGCACCTCCACACACATCATTTACTGCATCCGCTGCACCCGATGTGGCCTCCTCTACATTAGGGAGACAGACCGCCTACTTGCGGAGCGTTTCAAAGAACACCTCTGGGATACCCGCACCAACCAACCCAACCGCTCCGTGACTGAACACTTTAACTCCCCCTCCCACTCCGCCAAGGACAGGCAGGTCCTTGGCCTCCTCTATCACCAGACCCTGGCCACTCGACGCCTGGAGGAAGAGCGCCTCATCTTCCGCCTAGGAACCCTCCAACCACAAGGGATGAATGCAGATTTCTCCAGCTTCCTCATTTCCCCTCCCCCCACCTTATCTCAGTCCCAATCCTCGAACTCAGCACCGCCTTCTTGACCTGCAATCTTCTTCCCGACCTCTCCGCCCCCACCCTCCAGCCTATCACCCTCACCTTAACCTCCTTCCACCTACCTCATTCCCAACGCCCCTCCTCCCTACCTTTTATTTCAGCCTGCTTGGCACACCCTCCTTATTCCTGAAGAAGGGCTTATGCCCGAAACATCGATTCTCCTGCTCCTTGGATGCTGCCTGACCTGCTGCGCTTTTCCAGCAACACATTTTTCAGCTCTGATCTCCAGCGTCTGCAGTTCTCACTTTCTCCAAATACAAACTCAGCCAATCATTTTGTGTGATGACCCATAGAGACATTTGGCCTCTAGTTGCTTTCTTCCCAGATCCTGGCAGATATCTTGTCTCATAATTTTGGGAAAAATTTAGGAGCCTTTGCACTTCCAGGACCAATCTCCATGGCAATGTAAATTGCATAGGCTTTATACCCAGATTAACAATACTGATTAGCTCTGTCTTATCTTGGAAGTGGGAGGTTAGTTTAAAAATATATTTGAGTATGACCTGATATTCTCAACGTTTTTTCTGGGACATGGGGATACTTCAGTTTATCCACTGTTAGCACATAGACTGCTGTCTGCATCATCGTCCCAGTAAATCAGTCTGAGACTCTTAATCTTTAAGCTGTCACACTCTGGCTTGCTATCAGGCAGACTTCAGGACAGGTTACATTTTATCTATTTTATCTTAATGACCAACCAAATCAAATGTAAAAATCTTACAAACTGCATATGAATTGTAATTTGTTGATAGATATTTGATGTCACAACATGGCAAAATGAAACCCAACAAAACCATTGGAGAGCAGGTGTGATGTTGGACTGGTTCCTAAAAATATGGAATTCTGCAGATAGGATGTAATAGTTAACTATGACGTAGCATTTCCAATCTGTTACAAGTTAAAGAGTGATATGTTTTCTGAGTTTGAACATTATGCTTTGATATTCCTTCTAGTTTGTTACAGTAAAAGTCTTTAAAGCTTGAAATCTTGTGATATCCTTTCAGTCAGTCATTTGGTTTTTAAAAGTTATTGATTTATGTGGGTCATGTTTCAAAAGGTTGACACAACCTTGAACTGCTGCAGTCCATGCGATGTAGTCACACCAACAGTGCTGTTAGGAAGGGAGTTCCAGAATTTTGACAGTGAGCAAATGGTAATATGGTTCCAAGTCAGGATGGTGTATGGCTTGGAGGGGTACTAGAAGTTGTGTTTGTTACACTTATTCTTCTCTGGTCATAGAGTGGTACAGCACGGAAACAGACTCTTCAGCCCAACTCTTCCATGCTGTCCAGATAGCCTAAATAAATCTGGACCCTTTTGCCAGCATTTGACGCGTATCCCTCTAACCCCTTCCTGTTGCCTTTTAAATGTTGTAATTGTACCAGCGTCCACCATTTCCTCTGGCAGTTCATTCCATACACGCACCACCTCTGAGTGAAAAGGTTGCCCCTTAGAGGTCCCTTTTTTACCTTTGCCCTCTCACCTTAAAGCTATCCCTCATGAATTTATAAACCTCTGTAAGGTCACCCTTTAGCGTCGATGCCCCAGGGAAAATAACCCCAGCATATTCAGTCCCTCCTGATAGCTCAAACTCTCCAACCCTGACAACATCCTTGTAAATCTTTTCTGAACCCTTTCAAGTTTCACAACATCCTTCCTATAGTGGGAGACAAGAATTGAACACAGTATTCCAAAGTGCCCTAACTAATGTCCCGTCTGGCCATAACATGGCCTCCCAACTCGTATGCTCGATGTACTGACCAATAAAGGCAAGCCTGAAAGGTGCTTTTATAAGAGCCTTGAGTTGCTACACTTCATCTTCTAGAAGTTACATACTGCTACTAGAGATTCGCCAGTGGTAGAGGCAGTCAGTGTTTAAAATGCTGGATTGGATATTAAACAATTCAACACCTTTGTCCTGGATGGTGCCAAGTTTCATGAGTGTTGTTGGAGCTGCACATATCCAAGCAAGTGGCGGACTATTCCATCAAACTGCTTACTTGTGACTCCTTAGAACATGGAACATAGAACAATACAGCACAGAACAGGCCCTTCGGCCCACGATGTTGTGCCGAACTTCTAACCTAGATTAAGTACCCATCCATGTACCTATCCAAATGCCGCTTAAAGGTCGCCAATGATTCCGACTCTACCACTCCCACGGGCAGCGCATTCCATGCCCCCACCACTCTCTGGGTAAAGAACCCACCCCTGACTTCTCCCCTATACCTTCCACCCTTCACCTTAAATTTATGTCCCCTTGTAACACTCTGTTGTACCCGGGGAAAAAGTTTCTGACTGTCTACTCTATCTATTCCTCTGATCATCTTATAAACCTCTATCAAGTCACCCCTCATCCTTCGCCGTTCCAACGAGAAAAGGCCGAGAACTCTCAACCTATCCTCGTACGACTTCCTCTCCATTCCAGGCAACATCCTGGTAAATCTTCTCAGCACCCTCTCCAAAGCTTCCACATCTTTCCTAAAGTGAGGCGACCAGAACTGCACACAGTACTCCAACTGTGGCCTAACCAAAGTCCTGTACAGCTGCAACATCACTTCACGACTCTTGAATTCAATCCCTCTGCTAATGAACGATAATACTCCATAGGCCTTCTTACAAACTCTATCCACCTGAGTGGCAACTTTCAAAGATCCTTATTTGTGCCTTGTAGCTGGTAGACAGGCTTTGGGAAATCAGGAGGTGAGTTAACTCCCTGTAGAATTCTCAGCTTGGGTTTGAACCCACAGTGCTTTTGTCGTTAGTCCAGCCTCTAGTCGTGTATATGATCAGGGATTCAACAATGATTGAATGCCAAGGGGAGATGGTTAAATTCACCAGTTGGAGATAGCGATTGCTTGCCACTCGTGAGATGCATGTTTACTTGTGTGTAAGTCTTTTGTATTTTGTTTGTATCTTCATCAGGTCCGGTTTCCCATGAGCAGAGGTTGTCTCAAAGTCTGGATAATGCTTTAACTTCTGCCTTAAGTACACTGCCAACCTTCACAGTTCGGCACAGGCAAGACCAGCAACAGCCAGTAGCCGGCAGCATCTCTGACTGCACACAAGGTACTGCATGTGGGTCAAAGCTAGCTGTATAGCTGGAACATTATCAGCTCAAATTCATAGTACCTTTTAAAGCAGGAGTCACATGTGGAAAGAGACAGCATGTTGCAAAATCAGAGCTGTCCTCTTTTCTTAGAATGAGACATTAAATAATCAAGATCCCAGTGACGTGTTAAGGTGATAGCAGAATTCAAGGATTAGAAAATTTTCTGGCCAAAATCCCACCCCATCAAAAATTACCAACATAAGCAGATTGTTTGAGCATGTACCTGTTTACAAATTGACTACTTCATTTGCCAGGTTGAACAGTCATGCCTATACCTCAGAAGTATTTCATTCATAGTAGGGTTTTGAAGGTCCTGAGCATTTAATAAGATAGTTTATGTGGAGTCAGGTTTACCAAGCTAGTTCATAAAGTTTTTAAGTAGGAAGGACACAAAATTGGTTGTTCACTTTCCAGGTACACACACCTAGAGGTCAGGAGTAGAAGACAGCAGAATGACAAAAAAACCTCTTAAAAAGTGTAGTGACTGCTGTGAAATTCCTGCCTGCAATGTGCATTTTATTCTCAACATCAAGAATCAATTGCCTCAGTTCCTTTGGATAAAATGGTATTTTGTTTTGCAGTTTGTCTCATTGAAACTTACAGAATACTGATAGGTCTGGAGAGCGTGGATGTGGAGAACATGTTCGGGTACAGCCTCAGAGTGAAGGCACAACCCTTTAGAACTGAAATTAGGAATTTCTTCAGCCAGAGGGTGTGTTGAATCTTTGGAACACATTACCACAGAGAGCGATGGAGGCTAATTCTCAAGTATTTGATTCATCAGGGGATCAAAGGTTACAGAGAGAAGGCAAGAGAATGGGGATGAGAAACATATTAGCCATAATCAAATGGCAGAGCAGACCCAATGACCTGACTGGCCTAATTCTGTTCCTGCATCTTATGCTCTTAGGGTCTACAATCAGAAACTGAAGGGAAATGTTTAGAGAAATTTATTGTAAATCTGAGCTGCCGGAAAATTGGATTTATCTGATTGTGAATTGTTATGACAATTGGAGCAAGTGCCAATACAGGTCGTCTTCTGCCAAACTAAATTGGGAATCAGCTTCCTTTTTGTAGAATAGTCTACAGAAAGTGTATCTGATACAACTTACTGTTGATATTTATGAAGATGAATACTTTTTTTATTGTTGAAATGGCTTTCACCTGAATTGAACTCACTATTGTCATAATTACCTAGGTCATGATTCATCTGAATATTATAGAAGTGACTTTTGGTTTGGAGAAGATTAAATTTATACGGGAAAGGTAATTGAAATGCTAAATTTGAAAAATTTCCATGACATCTCAAATAATATCAGTGCAAGGGTTCCATGTGAACTTGTCAGGTCAAGGTCAGGAAAGAGGGAAAGTCATAAAAGCGAGGTAAAAACAATGACTGCAGATGCTGGAAACCAGATTCTGGATCAGTGGTGCTGGAAGAGCACAGCAGTTCAGGCAGCATCCGACGAGCAGCGAAATCGACGTTTCGGGCAAAAGCCCTTCATTCCTGATGAAGGGCTTTTGCCCGAAACGTCGATTTCGCTGCTCATTGGATGCTGCCTGAACTGCTGTGCTCTTCCAGCACCACTGATCCAAAGTCATAAAAGCAGCATGTGACCTCCATTTCCCTGAGCAAAGGCAGTCAAGATTCGTAGAATCCCTACAGTGTGGAAATAAGCAATTCGGCCCTTCGAGTCTGCACAAACCCTTCGAAGGGCATTCTACCCAGACCAGCCCCCTACCCTATCCCCATAACTCAACATTTTGCATGACTAATCCATCTAGAATAAGCATCCCTGGATATTATGGATAATTTAGCATAGCCAATCCATCTGACCTGTATGTCTTTCGACTGTGGGAGGAAACCCGTGCAGATTTGGGGAGAATGTGCAAACTCCACACAGTCACCTGAGGCTGGACTTGAACCTGGGTCCCTCATGCTGAGAGGCAGCAGTACCTACCACTGAGCCACCATGCTTGTCTGAACAGAATTACCTTCACCTCTATGGAAGTTTTATTTGAGATCAAAGTGTTTGATTTTAAAGCTAAAGTTAATTAATTTGAAAAAAATATATTGGACATCTCAACTAACTTCTGCAACCATAGAGTGTTATAGTGATTGGGGTTGAGCATTGGTTGGGGTTCTGGGAAGGTGTCTCCAGGACTTTTCCAGAAAGCCATCTTGGATCGGAACTAAAAACATCCAGTTGGTCCATGTAAGTCTCAAATTCAACAGGCAGGGAAAGAATTAGTCTGTTAAGAGCTGACAAGCATTTGTAAACTGGAAATAAAAGGGCTATCGGAAATCAGGACTCCTCATCAGTGATCACTCACTTTTAAATGAGCCCCAGGTGGACAGAGGAAGTGCCTCAGTGTTGCCCTCTCAAGGCTTCACTAGTGAAGTGCAGCATTCTCACAAACACCTGGCCCGAGACCAGAGGAGGAGCATCTGGCAAGGCGTCGAGTACCTCAAGATTTGCTGCCGAGACAATGCAGAATCCAGGTGAAAACAGTGAAAGGAGCGTGCTGCTGCACCCATTCCCCACCCACCCCTCCCATGACCACCACCTATCCCAAGTCTAACAGAGCTGGCGGTAGCCACATTGGACTGTACAACCATCTGTAGACTCACCCTGAGAGTGGAAGAGAGGCATCTTCGTCTGTGAGGGACCGCCAATGATGATGGTGATGATTGTACACCTCAGAAATTCCATGTCACTGGTCATGGACTCTGTGGGTCCTTGTGTGGCTAATGAGCTGATCCAAGAGCTACATCTGAATGAGACCATACGTTTGCTAGGTATTTCTGGGAGGTGGGATTGGTCCTTGACCTTGAGATTGTTGGCATTTCTCTGGTTCCTTTTCCATACTTTCTCTTGCCAACTGGTGTTTTTAAAGAATTATGTTCCTTCATTCAGGAGCTTCCTCTAAGTCAGTTTCTTTTGAATGAGGGTCTCCCATGCATTGACATTTTTGTTGCATTTCTTAAGGGAAGCCTTCAGGGAGTCTTTGAAATAGTTCCTTTCTCCTTCTGTCATTTGAGTGCTTTTTTTGAGCTGGATGAAGACGATCTGCTTGGTAGTCGGGACTCGAGCATCCGAACCATGTGGCTGGCCCAATGGACTTGGCTTCTCTGCACAAGCTGGGAGGACAGGTGTACTAACATCAGCGTTCTTGAAGCAGCTAACAGCACCAATATGGAGGTCACAATCATTCAAAACTAATTCCACTGTCAGAAGCCAGCCAACTCTCAGTTCTCTTGAAGTCATATCTATAAGTAGCCCATGTTTCAGAGCCATATAGAAGATTCTGAAGGATGACTGCCTTGTACACAAGGATTTTGGTATCAGCACAGATGTCACATTTATCAAAGATGCTCATCCTTAGGCATCTGAAGATGGTGCTCACAGACTGTGATGTTGAATCTCTTATTGATGTCAGCCTTAGATGAGAGGTACTTCCAAGGTTCCATGTTTGGGAAGATTTTCTCCTTTGATCTTAATGGAGAGATAGACCAAAACGTGACCTAGCACAGGTTGGTAAAGACTCTGTCTGAGGTGAAAGCACAAAATGGTTGCCTTGGTAAATGCAATGAAGCTCAAGTTTGAGCTGAGAATCCACCGTTGTAAAGTTTTGAAGAAATGTTTAAGCATCACTTAACCAAAAGCTAATGAAAGGATACCCATTTACTTTCATACATCAAAAAATAGTTTAAATGTTTAGGAGAGATCACAGTGAATTCCTGAGAGTTGTGGCAGTTTGGTCTCAGAAAATGAAGAAACCTTCAAAAGCCTGATAAGTAGTCACAGACATTCTAGTGGTTGGGGTGTGGGAGGGGATAAAAGAGTCTCAAGTAAGAAGTGAGGGTCAAAAGATAATTCTGGTTTAATATATAAATTATCATGTTTGATTAGGCTTTTTGATTAAATTTTAAATAGTTGTCTCAGGCATTGTTTATTTAATAGGTTTGCTTACCTGTTATGTGGTAAAATTCAAGGAGCAGGAGAATTGGCGTTTCGGGCCCTCCACTCCCTCCGCTCCAACCCCAACCTCACTATCAAACCAGCAGACAAGGGAGGCGTGGTAGTAGTTTGGCGCACCAACCTTTACACCGCTGAGGCTAAACGCCAGCTCGCGGACACCTCCTCCTACTGCCCCCTTGACCATGACCCCACCTCCCACCACCAAACCATCATCTCCCAGACCATCCATAACCTCATCACCTCCCATCCACTGCCTCCAACCTCATAGTCCCACAACCCCGCACCACCCGTTTCTACCTCCTGCCCAAAATCCACAAACCTGACTGCCCCGGCCGACCCATTCTCTCAGCCTGCTCCTGCCCCACCAGGACAGAACCCCACTGGTCCTCACCTACCACCCCACCAACCTCCATATACATCGTATCATGCGTCGCCATTTCCGCCACCTCCAAACGGACCCCACCACCAGGGATATATTTCCCTCCCCTCCCCTATCAGCATTCCGAAAAGACGACTCCCTCGTCAGGTCCACACCCCCCCACCAACCCAACCTCCACTCCCCTGCAACTGCAAGAAATGCAAAGCTTGCACCAACACCTCCCCCCTCACTTCCCTCCAAGGCCCCAAGGGATCCTTCCATATCCGCCACAAATTCACCTGCACCTCCACACACATCATTTACTGCATCCGCTGCACCCGATGTGGCCTCCTCTATATTGGGGAGACAGACTGCCTACTTGCAGAACGTTTGAGTGAACACCTCTGGGACACCCGGACCAACCAACCCAACCACCCTGTGGCTCAACACTTCAACTCCCTCTCCCACTCCACCAAGGACATGCAGGTCCTTGGACTCCTCCATCGCCAGACCATAGCAACATGACGGTTGGAGGAAGAGCGCCTCATCTTCCGCCTAGGAACCCTCCAACCACAAGGGATGAACTCAGATTTCTCCAGTTTCCTCATTTCCCCTCTCCCCACCTTGTCTCAGTCAAATCCCTCGAACTCAGCACCGCCTTCCTAACCTGCAATCTTCTTCCTGACCTCTCCGCCCCTACCCCCACTCCAGCCTATCACCCTCACCTTGACCTCCTTCCACCTATCGCATTTCCAACGCCCCTCCCCCAAGTCCCTCCTCCCTACCTTTTATCTTAGCCTGCTGGACACACTTTCCTCATTCCTGAAGAAGAGCTCATGCCCGAAACGTCGATTCTCCTGCTCCTTGGATGCTGCCTGACCTGCTGCGCTTTTCCTGCAACACATTTTCAGCTCTGATCTCCAGCATCTGCAGTCCTCACTTTCTCCTCTATGATAAAATTCATTTGTTTTAAACTATGGAATCTTTTGGCACACACTTTCTTCTGTTGATCACAGCATGTTCAAATTTCTCTTTAAATGTTTACTATCTCTACCAGGATTGTAACGCTAGAATTCGATTCTAATTACATTTGCCTGAGAGACCAGAATTGAACAGGAACAGATGCCACCTTAAATCCTGTTTGAAATGCTTTGGAAATAATGTACTGTTTGTATCTCCACAGAGTGGACTCCAGCCAGTTCTGACGAAGTGTGCATCTCCTGCAGAAAGTCATTCTCTGCGTACTCCCAGAACGTGGTTGTGTACAGACTGCTCTGTGGGCACCTGATCTGCAGAGTCTGTCTGTCAGAGAGACAGAAATCTTCAGCACTCTCCTGTTTGAAATGCAACCGTGCAATCTGTACTCGCGATGTGGTGCGGGTTCATCTTTAGAGTTCAGGCACTTTGAGCCATCCTGAATGTGTTTGGCAAAGTCTTATGTCGCTTGCATTCCACTACAGCTAGCAAAACTCAAATAAAGAACATTTAAATGTAAACCTTTCTGATGTTTGAAATGTGTTGTTTACAATATTGATGTGCTATAACAGATTTCAATTGCATTCATATCTGGGATCATACTTCATAACACACCAATATTTGGTTTCTAGCTGAATTAAATGATGTGAAACCTTTAAGAGTAAAAATCCAAATCAGTAAGAGGAATTCCAGAGAACAGTAAAAGTGGCAAAAAAAGTGGTAGGAATTAATGAGCCCAATCTCAACCTTTGTGGTTTTAGTGTGATTATGTATTTGGAACCGTCTCAGGCCTCTGTCCATCTGATCTGTCTGTTGACAAAGTTAATGATTGTTCCCATCAAAATGCCTGTTCTCCAGTGAGGCAACAAATCAGCCATGATAATAGACAATAGGTGCAGGAGTAGGCCATTCTGCCCTTCGAGCCTGCACCACCATTCAATATGATCATGCTTGACTAAAAGATGTAGTGTACCTGGACTTTCAGAAAGCTTTTGATAAAGTCCCACATAGGAGGTTAGTGAGCAAAATTAGGGCGCATGGTATTGGGGGCAAAGTCCTAACTTGGATTGAAAGTTGGTTGGCTGATAGGAAACAAAGAGTAGTGATTCAGCTTACACCCGACATCCAGACTACTGTTTGGGGGCCTGTAGATAACTCCCAAGAGGGTCTTTTTACCCTTAGTATTTCTCAGCTGTATCCACACTGACTCTACATCCCCTGATTCTAGGTCCCCCCGCGCAAGGTACTGAATATCATCCCTTACCAACATGGCCACCTCACCCCCTCTGCCTGTCAGTCTGTCCTTACGATAGCATGTGGAGCCTTGAATATTTATTTCCCAGGCCCTGTCCATTTGAGGCCACACGTCTCAGTTATCCTCACAATATCGTATCTGCCAATTTCCAAAAGAGCCTCAAGCTCATCCATCTTAATTCTAATGCTTCGTGCATTCATGTATAGTATTTTTAATTTGTTACTGCCCTCACCCTTCCCATCAACTCCTATTTCACTCAACATTACAGCATGATCCCTTTCTGAGTTTTTTGCCTCATTGATACAGTTGTCTTTCTTGATGCTGTATTGTTGTTCTAGGTTCTTTGAGCTGAAGCATATTTCTAGGATGGGTTGCTCCTATTCTACAGTGGTATTTAAAAGAAAAAAATGCATTGATTATTAAGGTCCATTAAGATAAATATAAAAAGAGAATTGGAACAGTGAGAATTGTATGAGTTGTATTAGGATATCAAGCCGTCAGATATCTCATATTGTAGCAGAAATTGGATTTTTAATTTTGTGAACTAAATAATGCTGAATCTATTAGTGACAGCTGACCTGTTGCTAACTTAACACGAAGACTAACATTAGAAAGGTCAGTTGGGGTTCTACCCAACCTTTTTTCTGCAAATAAGTACATGAACATTTTTGATGCAATTTTTTTCAGCAAACCTGATGTGATGGAAAAAATTTATTTTTCAGTGTTGCAAATTATCCTGAAAAGCCATGAAATAAAGTATTCAACATTAATTTCATGTTTTCAAAAGATGACTGTGTTGGGTGTTTTAATGAATAGCATCTGTGCAAAATTGATTTTATTATTAAGAGCTGTGTGTAAACCTCATACTCATAATGCGGACATCACCTCGTGTGAGAAGATGGGATATCGGAGTTCCCGGTGGTTAGGTGACATTAATATTGGGCTTTACTGTAAATTGTACATTTTCCTGTTTTGCATTGCTCCTTATCTGTGGACTTAAACTTTCAAAGGAACCCAGTACTGATCCTCAAAATGCTTCCTCTTACTGGAGGTTAAATTGCAAGTTTATTGGCAGTTAATCTGAGCTCATTATGTGACTGGGGAGAATTTAAGTTTTTAAGGTTTTGAGGTCTGCAGATCAGACAAAAGGTGTGAAAACTGAGGGAGAAGAGGAGGAATATAGAATGGAAGACTGTCAAACAGGTTGCATTTACAATGGTGAGAATTGCAGGAAAGATAATGTTTTGTCCTTTTGAAAATTGGAGCAATAAAGTCCCAAAATTAAATGAAACAAGAACCATAGCGGCTTAAAATGAGGAACTAGAAAGGTTGAAGGTTAGTGATGAGTGAATGTTGGGTATTGAAAGGCATCTGGATGGGTACATTTACGGGGGGGTGGGGGGGTTTAGAGGGAAATGGGCCAAATGCTGACAGATGGGGCTAGATTAATTTAGGATATCTGGTCAGCACAGGCAACTTGGACCAAAAGGTCTGGTTTCTGTGCTATACATCTCTATGACTCTAAAACTTAAAAAAATTCAATCTTGAAATGTGAGCATTACTACAAGGTCAGTATTTGTTTCCTGTCTGAAAGTGGAGATGGTGAACCGCCTTCTGGAACTGCTCCAGTCACTGTGGTGTTAAATGGGGAGTTCTAGGATGTTCAAACAAGATGACCTGTGATAAATGTAGAAAGCAGTCAAGGCCAAACATTCTATGATTTCAAAATGGCGTTGAATATAGCACCTGGGGCTAAATGGATTAACGGATGTGGAGGGTAAACAAGTACAGGCTATTGAGTTGGATGGTAATGAAAATTGGAGCAGGCTCAAAGGGCTTTAGGACTTACTCCTGCTATTTTTTGTTTCTACAAGTTGGGATGATGTCCATTGCATTTGCTGTCTTTATTCTTTTCAGTCTTGAAGGTAGTAGGTCAGGAAGGTTTTGGAGAAGCAGGTTATAGCAGTGCAACCTGTAGATGCATCAAGGACAGAAATGACCCAGATTCATTCTACCTTTCCTCCTCTTTGTTCCCCAACAAAGTCTTTTGCCTCCTGTCCTACCTATCTTTTCTTATCTGCCTTATCACAATCACCTTATAACCCTCTTTTTCAGGGATTGATTTCAAATATCCTTAAGAATGTGATAAAAGAGAGTCTTACTAGTTGCAGTTATTACTTGCCCTTCAACTGAGTTTGTTGGTAGGATGTTTCTGACAGCAGTTAAAAGTCACCCAGATGCTGTTGAATAGCATGTTGACTAGACCAGGTAAGGACAGCAGATTCTTTTTGCTGAAGGACATTAGTGCACTAGATTGGTAGTTGGTAGTCAAATAATGACCACAAAACTAGCTTTCAATTACAGATTTATTAACTGAATTTAAATTCCATCAGTTGCGCAGTCAGATGTGGACTGTACCCACAGCATTAGCTTCTGCTGCTGATATACGTCCAGTGCCAGGTCTACCACACCACTGTCTCCCCATTAATAAGTTTAAAAATCAATTAATGTGAAAATTGAACAATCTCTTAACTCCTGTGGAGGTTGAGGCCAAGTGTAATTTTACAAAACTGATGGTGGAGTGCCACATATTATCCAGAAATTTGTGATTATTCACAACTCACATGGTCTCTTTCCCTCACCATGATGTTCTGGGGAGTGTTACACACTGATGTGAGCATTAACCTTGGAACTATTTTAACAGCAAACTCTGATCAGTGGAAAAGGTCGGATTCAAAACTTGTAACCATTTTACTACCACACAAATGCTTGGCCTATTCATACTGATTTGAATTGCTAAATATAAAATAATTTTCTTTGATAGGACAAGTAGGGCTGTTGAATTGTGAGCAACAAAGATTTCATAAATGCTTTTGTGGTACATGAGCATCTCTGGCAAGGGCAATGTTTCTTCCCTTTATTGGGAAGTTGGGATAGAATACTTGTGGATTGGGAGGCAGGAAGTTAGAATTTGGTGTTTGTAAAATGCTGGGTGTGGGGGAAGGAATTGTTGACTAAAAGATCAGATGCTTTGTGCTTAGAGATTTAACATGGACGTCTATGAGCAGCTCGAGTGTTTGCAAGTAAAGAAAGCACTGGTATTGAAACATTTGTATCGAAAGGCCGTACAGTTAGCAGGCCAAGCAACAGGTTTTTGAATTTAACCAATCAATTTGAACTAGGTACTTAGATACCAAACACCTATTAAATTTAAATCTGATGGTTTTGATAATATAGGACCAATCAAAATATTAATACGTCATTAAGGGTATAAAAGGAAGGGGGCAGTTGGACAAAGCCCCAGAGCTAGCTACCATCCACACCAGCCTCTATGTCTTAGAGAAAGCACCATCTGAATAAAATTGGTAGCAACGGCACAACTAGTTAATATTCCTGACAGAAGAATTGACTGGAAAGGCACAGAACATTTCAGCAGACACGTAACCTGTAACTTCAAGAGTGCTAAATTCTATGTGTTTTTATATAAGTGGCGTTTGTAATTATTGGAACAGCATACTGTTAGAATCTTGCTTTATTTGGGGATAGTTAGTAGTTAGACGGGATTTAGTCTGTTTGTTAATAGTTCATTTAATTTGTTCACCATAAGAGTTGGATCAATAAACTGTTACTTGTTGATTTTAAAGCGAGTGTCAAGGATTTATTTTATTTAACCACTACAAGTTGCTCAAAAGCAGGTTGCACCACTTTTCACTCTCTTTTTACAGATTATAAGGCAAGGTGCTCCACTCTGGGTATTTCTGTTTTAGTTCTCAAAGTAAGAGGTCACTCTCTGCTTTATAACACCTTTCTTTCATGCATCAGGTTTTGTGCACATTTTAAATTGCAGACACCCTTTTCACCACATATGTTCCATGATACATGGCATAAGCTTGTTCTTAAAATTATTTTGCAGCAAATAAAAATCAGAAGTTGTAGGAATTACAATCAGGTGCAAATTAAGGAAAGGTTCTCTTTTAGAATTTCCAGTAGCTGGACTAAACTGTGTGAATTGGCTGTCAATCTCTCCATTCAATCCCAGCGTACTTTGCAAAGATTTTCATTAATTTAAAAGTTACTTTTTGGAATATAAAATCCAATCTGAACTTGGTAATTTTCAGATAGATGTGCTGTCGCCTGATATTGTTTCCTGTGCCCGTATTTTGCACTGAGCAGTCTTAGCTAATTGGAGCACTGGGGCTGGGGTTGGATGTCATTGATTGATAAACTAGAGCCTAGTCTGGACTATCTTGTTGAAGTTTCCAGTCTGCAGTGAACTGTCTTCCCCATTATCTTATTGTACATTCTGTACTGTATGAAGATATCAGGGAGGAGGTAAGGACTGCAGATGCTGGAGATCAAACTGTGTGGTGCTGGAAAAGCACAGCAGGTCAGGCAACATCTGAGGAGCAGGAAAATTGACGTTTTGGGCATAAGCCCTTCATCAGGAATGAGGCTTGTGAGGTAGCGGGGAGGAACTGAGAGATAAATGGGAAGGATATGGGGCTGAGGGAAAGGTGCCTGGGAATGTGATCGGTAGATGAAGGTGTGGGTGGAAGTGAAAGATCGTAGAGGAGGGTGAGGCGGATGGGTGGGAAGGAAGATAGACAGGTAGGACTGGTCAAAGGGGCAGTGCCAAGTTGGAGGTTTGGGACTGGGATAAGGTGGAGGTAGGGGAAGTGAGGAAACTGGTGAAATCCGCATTGACCCCGTGTGATTGTGGATCCATACACCCCAGCAGCCCACCCCCACACCTGGCACATGCCCCTGCCACCACAGGAAGTACAAAACCGGCACCCACACATGCCCCCTCACCTCCATCCAAGGACCAAAAGGATCTTTCCACATCTGACAGAAATTTATGTGCACTTCCATGCACATGATCTACTGTATCCGTCACACCCGATATGGTCTCCTCTACATCAGCGAGACAGGACTCCAACTTGCGGATCGTTTCAGAGAACATCTCTGGCATACCTGCACTAAACAGCCCCACCACCCCATGGCTGAACATTTTAATTCCCCCTTCCACTCTGCCAAGGACATGCAGATCATGGGCCTCCTTCATTGTCAAACCCTTACCACCTGACGCCGGGAGGAAGAACACCTCATCTCTGCTTGGGACCCTCCAACCATACAAAGTCAATGTGGATTTCACCAGTTTCCTAATTTCCCCTCCCCCACCTTATCCCAGTCCCAAGCCTCCAACTTGGCACCGACCCCTTGGCCGGTCCTACCTATCCATCTTCCTTTCTTTCTACCCATCCATTCCACCCTCCTCTACGACCTATCATTTACACCTGCACCTTCATCTACCTATCACATTCCCAGCGACATTCCCAGCTACCTTCCCCCAACCCCACCCCCTCCCATTTATCTCTCCACCCCTCTGGCCCACAAGCCTCATTCCTGATGAAGGGCGAATGCCCTAAACCTCGAGTCTCCTGCTCCTCAGATGCTGCCTGACTTGCTGTGCTTTTCTAACACCACACTCTCGAATATATTAGAAACTTTGCAGAAAACCCAAAATACAAATTGAAAAGAACCAAATGGCACTTCTCTCCTGCCTTTCACCTTCACAGGAGAGCCCAGCAGCCTATAACCTTTGAAAAGAAAGTGAGGTCTGCAGATGTTGGAGATCAGAGCTGAAAATGTGTTGCTGGAAAAGCGCAGCAGGTCAGGCAGCATCCAGGGAACAGGAGAATCGACGTTTCAGGCATAAGGGCTTATGCCCGAAACGTCGATTCTCCTGTTCCCTGGATGCTGCCTGACCTGCTGTGCTTTTCCAGCAATACATTTTCAGCTATAATCTTTGAAATACAGGTGTCCCCCCATATCCATGGGTAATATGTTCCAAGATCTACCCCAGATATCTGAAACAAAGAATAGTAGCATTTAAGTGGGAAATTTAACTTCCTGGTAGCCCCCTGGAATTATTTCTGGAATGTTCCATGCAATATTTTCGGGCCACGGTCAGCTGCAGATAACTGAAACTGTGGAAACTGAATCCACGGATCCGGGAGTTCTACTGAACTGATGAAGGATAACCCCTATTGTGGTGCAGGAAATGTGGCAATTAATATGGACACATCAAGATCCTACAAACAGCAATGGTATAATGACAAGATAAAATAGGGATGTTGGCCAGGAGTCAACATTGATCAGGAGTCAATATTGGTCAGGAGTCAATATTGATCAGAAACGTAATGCTGTTCTTTGAAATAGTGCTAGATGCCTTGGATTCTTTGTTTAACAACCATCCCTTGACAACTCATCAACTCTTATAAGAATGAAGCTTGAGGTCCTAGATCAGGTTCACTTTGGACTACATCCATTCAGCGACTCCATGATTTCTAAGTCACATTTAAAACATGGTCATAAATTATGGACTAATTCATGTGCCAACATTATGTTTAGCCTAATAAATGAATATTGACAACTACCAATTTAATTGCCTCATGTAAAATATAACCCTGGAAAGTAAAAAGTCAAAGCTTTAACTTTACAAAACATTCTAATGCCCACTTCTAATTTAGCTACTTTGACATGTATATTCTGTCAGTAATATAATCATTGAAAAGCATGGATCAGAAGAAATCTGCCCTTAGATAACACCATACATTCTCAGGATGGTTAAAATCCTTAACAATTAATTAGTACTTGTAATGTGTAATCTGTGTTGGCAAATGCAGCATCCACTTTCAACAAAGTAAACTTCCAGAAACAGCAAAGAAGATAAGTGACCATTTTGTAATAAGTTTATGGGTTATGGATGTCACTGACGAGGCCATTTCATTTTGCACATCCCCAACTGCCTTGAGAAAGTGATGAGTTTCTGCTTTGTACAACTGCATCTGTAGCAGCATAGGTTCACTTATATGTAAAAGTGCTGTTGGAAAGGGAAGGGAAAAAATTAATTTGTTTTTTTGTGATATGCTTATGGTGCATGCTCAGGAAAGCTTCCGATACCTTTCTTTTGAAATAGTGCCATAACATTTTTTGTCTTCATCCAAATGGGCAGGTGGACAGTTGATTTTAATGACTGATTTGAAAGATTACACCTAGAGCTATAGAGTCATGGAGATGTACAGCATGGAAACACACCCTTCGGTCCAACCCGTCCACGCCGACCAGATATTCCAACCCAATCTAGTCCCACCTGCCAGCACCCGGCTGATATCCCTCCAAACCCTTCCTATTCATACACCCATCCAAATGCTTTTTAAATGTTGCAATTGTACCAGCCTCCACCACATCCTCTGGCAGCTCATTCCATACACATACCACCCTCTGAGTGAAAAGGTTGCCTCTTAGGTCTCTTTTACATCTTTCCTCTCTCACCCTAAATCTATGTCCTCTAGTTCTGCACTCCCCGACCCCAAGGAAAAGACTTTGTCTATTTATCCTATCCATGCCCCTCATAATTTTGTAAATCTCTATAAGGTCACCCCTCAGCCTCTGACGCTCCGGGGAAAACAGCCCCAGCCTGTTCAGCCTTTCCCTATAGCTCAAATCCTCCAACCCTTGCAACATCCTTGTAAATCTTTTCTGAACCCTTTCAAGTTTCACAACATCTTTCCAATAGGAAGGAGACCAGAATTGCACGCAATATTCCTCCAACAATGTTACACCTAATCTCTGCACTGACTCGTCAGTGATACTAATTGAGCAATAGGAGTGGGCAATAAATATTGGCCCAGCCAGCCATAATTTGAAAATAAGACCAGAAGTCAGAGGTGCAGATTTGTGCCATTCAGCCCCATAGGATCTGCTCCATAATTCAATCATGGCTGATAGTTTTGCAACCCCATTCTCCTGCCTTCTCCCTCTCACCTTTGATTCCCCTTGTTACCAATCAACAACCTATCAATCTCTGTCTTAAAGACATTCAATGACTTGGCCTCCATACCCCTCTGTGGCAATTAGTTCAACAGATACAACATCCTCTGGCTGAAGAACTCATTCATTTTCAGTTCTAAAGCTAGATTCTTTACTCTGAGGCTGTGCAGTTGGGTCCTACTGGTGGAAACATCTTCTCCACACCCATTCTATCCAGGCCTCTCAGTGTTCTGTAAGTTTCAATCCGATCCCCCTCATTCTTCTAAACTCCATAGAATACAGACTCAGAGTTCTCAACTCACCTCATCTGACAAGCCCTTCATCCCCAGGATAATTTTTTTATACTTCCGCTGGACCCCCTTTAAGGCCAGCAAATCCTTCCTTAGTTATGGAGTCCAAAACTGCTCACAATATTGCATATAGAGTCTGACTAGAGCCTCAGCAGTACATCCCTGCTCTTGTATTCTAGCCTTCTCAAAATGAATGCTGACAATGCATTTGCCTTCTTAATTGCCAACTGAATCTGCGTATTAACTTGAAGAGAATACTGAACTAGGAGTCCCAAGTCTCTTTGTGCTTCAGAGACTTCCCCCATTTAGATAATAGTCTACACTCTGTTCTTCCTACCAAAGTGCATAACCTCACACTTTCCTACATTGTATTTCATCTGTCACTTCTTTGCTCACCCTCCTAGCCTGCCCAAGTCCTTCTACAGCCTCCCCACTTCTTCATCCTGTCTGTCCCTCCATCTTTGTGTCATCTATAAACTTTGCAACAATGCCCTCAGTCCTTTGTCCAGCCCATTAATGGATAACACGAATAGTTGCAATCCCGACACAGATACCTGTGGAACTCCACTGGACACTAGCTGCCTTCCTGAAAAAGATCTCTTTGTCCCCACTCTGCCTTCTGCCAACAGCCAATCCTCTATCCATGCCGGTACCTTGCCCCTGACACCACAGGCTCTTCTCTTATTTAGCTGCCTCCTGTGCAGCACCTTGTCAAGTGCCTTCTGGAAATCTAAATAGATCACGTACACTGGCTCTCTTTTGTCTAACTTGTCTGTTATCTCCTCAAAGAATTCCAACAGATCTGTCAGGTATGATCCCCACTTGATGAGGTTTAGCTGACTAAGCCCTATTGCACCACACAATTTCAAGTACTCTGCAATCTCATCCTTAATAATAGACTCTAAAGTCTTACCAATAACCAATGTCAGACTAATCAGCATATAATTTTCCACCTTCTGCCTCCCTTTCTTTAACAGGGGTGTTACATTAATTATTTTCCATTCTCTGGGACCCTCCTTGACTCCAGTGATTCCTGAAAGGTTATAACCAATGCCTCTACAATCTCCTCAGCTATCTCCTTCAGAATGCTGGGGTGGAGTCCATCCTCTTTTGGGTGAAGAACTTCAGTGACTGATTTACCTAACAGATCAATGGCAATTCTTTCAGAAATGGGTTCTTGTTTAATTATCCATAGTTGAATGACTTCAATCATACATGCAGGTCATTAATGAGGTTATCTGCAGTTTCTCCAGGGTGCTGGTATTTGCTACTGAAACCTGAAGAGTGAACATGCTAGTATCTTCATTGTTCTTTAGTGCAGTATATTAGTGCAGAGTGTTGACAACTGAAAGCACAGTCGACCACTTGACCAGAGGAAACAAAACTCTCATTTTAAAAATGTTAAATGAACTAAAAAATATAGTGTATGTGACAAAATCAATATGAAGTTATAAACAATCTAGTGCTACACTACCTTGTTTCAGGAGCAGTTGCAAAATCCCACATCAACAAATTGTCCAGCTTTGCACCAATGAAAACTTCCCAAGTAGAACAAAGCTTCACAAAGACATTCTGGAGTGAATATGCCCAGCAGTAAACCAAATAGCTTCCAAGCTCTAATGCCTTCAAACAGAACCTTCAAAAGTAGGTCAATATTGCAATGGAGAAAGATTTGTTTTATAAGAGGAACAATTACCTATGGATGACAGTATCATCAGAAAAGTAACATCATGCAGATACGAGTGATGGAGTCAAATGACAGTCATCACCAAACGCACAACAGTATCTCATCATTGCAAGGATCAAAAGCACTGTGAAAGAAAAAGCATTTTCCACATTTTGCTCTGCACTTCTAACCTTCATATTTCTTTACCCTTCCATGCATAATGTCTCTATTAAACCAGCATTCTATTGTAGACCTTAATAACAAATGTGTGTGTGGGTGTTTTGGACTTTGAACGAGTATAGTTTAAATTGCATAAATTAGAAATTCTTTCTTTTCACTGTTCTTGTTAAAGTTAAGTGTGTTGCAATAAATAGAGTTATTATTTTTGCCACTGAAAGAATGTGATGTAAATTGCTTACTTAAATAGCATTGGTAATTTAGTATCTTCATTGGGATTTGTGCATTTATACATTTTGTGATAACTTGTAGAATTGTGGGGCATGACTTATCAATTCATTTTTCCCAGTTAAGCCATTATAATATAATTGTGTCCCCCTTCTACCCTCACTCTACTAGTCTCATGGAATGCATTATTCATACAGTAAAATCTATATAGCTATGTACTTACAGAAAGTGATGCTGCTTCAGAATTCATTATTGTTCAAAGCTGTTAGCCAATTGATCTTCAATTAGTTTTCCAAATATCTACTACAAAGATATTGGAATCTTTTAAAAATGGCTATGACTGCTACAAAATTTCAGAGAAACTCAACAAATCTGGCAGCATTTGTGGAGGGAGAAACAGAAATAATGTCTAATTTGAGTCTTCTTTGGAACTGACCTTGTGACTTGTTATTTGATAGTACTTTTGAATTAGGAGCAAGATCAAATTTCTGGACCCAGGTGTCATTAGAGATTAAAGTTGATCCACTATATAGGACATAATGAGACATCATGAATCTGAAACATTGAATCTCTTTCTCGACCCACAATTGCTCTCATTGGTATACAGTCTGTCTTAATTACATGATGCACTGCAGCAATGATCCTTCAGCAGCAGCTCAAGAACTATGACCTTTGGCATCTGGAAGAACAAGGGCAGCAGGGACATGGGAACATCACCACCTCTCGGTTCCTCTCTAATTCACCGCTACGTCATACAGTGCCGTGACTTGAAGCTCCTGGAACTCCTACCCATTGCCAACACCAGATGGTTGGCAATAGTTCATAATGGCGGCTCACCACAAACGTCGATTCTCCTGCTCCTCAGATGCTGCCTGACCTGCTATGCTTTTCTAGCCCCACACTCTCGACTCTGATTCCAGCATCACTTTTTCCTACCATTTTCTCAAGGGCAATTAAGGATTGGCAGCAAATATTCGTGCTGTCAGTAACATTCGCACCCCAAGCTCAAATGAGTCTTTCCTTTATTTACTGGGTTTATTTTATAACTGTTTGAAAATGAGGAATTTACTTTCAGCAAATATTTGACTAGAAAAACAAAGAATTATTAATATTTTTCCCTTGGGTGATATGTCATTAAAGTGTTTGTTAGCTGCACACTAGCCATTGTACAGCATGAAGTTGAGTGGATTAGTTACATAAAAGTTTCTTTACATAAATGAATGCATTTATATTCACCATCAACTGTTGAGTTTAGAACTTCTATTCTTTCAATCTTAGGTAATACATTAACTCCCCTGACAGGAGCATTTTTACTAGATTCTGTACTTCTAAACAGTACCTCTGATGCATTGAGAACATTTTCCAATGACTCAATGTAATTTCCCAGAGTGATTCTCAGGACTGTAGGCAAGCAGGTGATTAACAATTCATTGCTACATTTGATCATGTTGATAAGCTTTCCCTAGTGATGGCTAATTTGTATTTAATGAATATCACATTTCAACCATTGATAAACATTTAAACTGATTACCGGATAAGTAGGGAGCATGTTGCTTCAGTGCAATTTAAAATTCATGTACAGTAGAGTGATTGAAGTCATTGATTTTCTTTTGAGGTAGTTAATTCTAAAATCATGCGGATGCAAAGAATGGGCTGATCTTTTCCAAGAAACTCCCTGAACTGCATTTAATTTGCTGAGACTTACTAACTTGTTCAGTGATATCAACATTCAGTGAGTGAAGTGACAAGATTACAAACCTTCAATCCTCATTAAATTTATCGCTTGAAATTAATGCTTGGCAAGATGACTGAGCAAATGAATGCAATAACATTTAGTAGCGGGGGGGGGGGGGGGGAGGGGACAAACTGGATGTTTAAGAAGGAAATTGAAGGGAAAGTTAGAACAAGGGAAGTCAAGAAAGACAACTGTATCAATGAGGCAGAAAACTCAGAAAGAGATCATGCTGTAAGGTTGAGTGAAATAGGAGTTGATGGGAAGGGTGAGGGCAGTAACAAATTAAAAATACTATATATGAATGCACAAAGCATTAGAAATAAGATGGATGAGCTTGAGCCTCTTTTGGAAATTGGCAGATACGATATTGTGGGGATAACTGAGACGTGGCTTCAAGTGGACAGGGCCTGGGAAATGAATATTCAAGGCTACACGTGCTATCATAAGGACAGACTGACAGGCAGAGGGGGTGGGGTGGCCATGTTGGTAAGGGATGATATTCAGTTCCTTGCACGGGGGGGATCTAGAATCAGGGGATGTAGAGTCAATATGGATAGAGCTGCGAAATACTAAGGGTAAAAAGACCTTCTTGGGAGTCATCTACAGGCCCCCAAACAGTAATCTGGATGTCGGATGTAAGTTGAATCAGGAGCTGAAATTGGCCTGTCGCAAAGATGTTACTACAGTTGCTATGGGGGATTTTAACATGCAGGTAGACTGGGAGAATCAGGATGGTATTGGGCCTCAAGAAAGAGACTTTGTGGAGTGCCTCAGAGATGGATTCATAGAACAGCTGGTGTTGGAGCCTACCAGGGAGAAGGCAATTCTGGATCTGGTATTGTGCAACGAACCAGAATTGATCAGGGACCTCGAAATGAAGGAGCCATTGGGAAGTAGTGACCATAATACAATAAGCTTCAACCTGCAATTTGAGAGGGAGAGGGTACAATCGGAAGTGACAATATTTCTGTTGAATAAAGGGAACTATGGAGCTATGAGGGAGGAGTTGGCCAAAGTTCAATGGTGCAATACCTTAGCAGGGATGACAGTGGAGGAACAATGGTGGATATTTCTGTGTATAATGCAGAAGATGCAGGATCAGTTCATTCCTAAAAGGAAGAAAGATCCCAGGAGGAGGCATGGGTGGCCGTGGCTGATGAGGGAAGTTAAGAGACATATAAAGTTAAAAGAGAAAAAGTATAACATAGCAAAGATAAGTGGGAAAACAGAGGACTGGGAAGCTTTTAAAGAACAACAGAGGATTACTAAGAAGGAAATACGCAGAGAAAAAATGAGGTACAAAGGTAAACTGGCCAATAATATAAAGGAGGATAGTAAAAGCTTTTTTAGGTATATGAAAGGCAAAAAAATGGTGAAGACTAAAATTGAGCCCTTGAAGACAGAAACAGGGGAATATATTACGGGGAACAAAGAAATGGCAGAAGAGTTGAATTGGTACTTCAAATCTGTGTTCAATGGGGAAGACACAAGCAATCTCCCTGAGGGAACAGTGGCTGAAGGACCTGAACTGAAGGGAATTTATATTTGCCAGGAATTGGTGTTGGAGAGACTGTTAGGTCTGAAGGTTGATAAGTCCCCGGGGCCTGATGGTCTACATCCCAGGGTACTGAAGGAGGTGGCTCGGGAAATCGTGGATGCGTTGGCGATTATTTTCCAGAGTTCGATAGATTCGGGATCAGTTCCTGCAGATTGGAGGGTGGCTAATGTTGTACCACTTTTTAAGAAAGGTGGGAGAGAAAAAACAGGAAATTATAGACCAGTTAGTCTGACCTCAGTGGTGGGAAAGATGCTGGAGTCTATTATAAAGGATGAAATTACGACACATCTGGATAGTAGTAACAGGATAGGTCAGAGTCAGCATGGATTTATGAAGGGGAAATCATGCTTGACTAAAAGATGTAGTGTACCTGGACTTTCAGAAAGCTTTTGATAAAGTCCCACAGAGGAGGTTAGTGAGCAAAATTAGGGCGCATGGTGTTGGTTGGCTGATAGGAAACAAAGAGTAGTGATAAACGACTCCATTTCGGAATGGCAGGCAGTGACCAGTGGGGTACTGCAGGGATCAGTACTGGGACCGCAGCTTTTTATAATATATGTTAATGATATAGAAGATGGTATTAGCAATAACATTAGCAAATTTGCTGATGATACTAAGCTGGGTGGCAGGGTGAAATGTGATGAGGATGTTAGGAGATTACAGGGTGACCTGGACAGGTTAGGTGAATTGTCAGATGCATGGCAGATGCAATTTAATGTGGATAAATGTATGGTTATCCACTTTGGTGGCAAGAACAGGAAGGCAGATTACTACCTAAATGGAATCAATTTAAGTAAAGGGGCAGTACTGAGAGATCTGGGTGTTCTTGTACACCAGTCAATGAAGGTAAATATGCAGGTACAGCAGGTAGTGAAGAAGGCTAATAGCATGCTGGCCTTCATAACAAGACGGATTGAGTATAGAAGCAAAGATGTTCTTCTGCAGCTGTACAGGGCCCTGGTGAGACCATACCTGGAGTACTGTGTGCAGTTCTGGTCTCCAAATTTGAGGAAAGACATTCTGGTTACTGAGGGAGTGTAGCGTAGGTTCACGAGGTCAATTCCTGGAATGGCGGGACTACCTTACGCTGAAAGACTGGAGCGACTGGGCTTGTATACCCTTGAGTTGAGAAGACTGAGAGGGGATCTGATTGAGACATATAAGATTATTAAAGGATTGGACAATCTGGAGGCAGGAAACATGGGACTGGTTTGGGACTCACCCATCCGCTGATGGGTGAGTCCCGAACCAGAGGACACAGCTTAAAAATACATGGTAGACCATTTAGGACAGAGCTGAGGAGAAACCTCTTCACCCAGAGAGTGGTGGCTGTGTGGAATGCTCTGCCCCAGTGGAGGCCCAGCCTCTGGATTCATTTAAGAAAGAGTTGGATAGAGCTCTCTAGGATAGTGGAATCAAGGGTTATGGAGATAAGGCTAGTAACAGGATACTGATTAAGGATGATCAGCCATGATCATATTGAATGGTGGTGCAGGCTCAAAGGGCAGAATGGCCTACTCCTGCACCTATTGTCTATTGTCTATTAAAACAAGATGTAACCAAGTTGCTGGTGTTGAGCAGAGCTAACACCTTAAGTCCTGGAGTCTGGAAAAACTGTCAGCACAAGTGGAATGTATTTTCATCCTCTTTGCCGTCACGCTTATCTGAGATTGCTTTATTGTGATTGATGAACATTGACACCACCATTCATTTGCTCATCCACAGCTCTCGTCTCCCCATATTAAGAACGTTTGGGAATTTGTCTTTAGTGGGTGACCTCCCAATCCCCCAATTGAACTCCACCTCCTATAGCTAGTGGACAGCTACAAAATTAACTAAGTCTATGAGATTAGTGTCATCTTTAGGTATGGCTAGATAAGTCACAATAATTGAGAGTGCACTGAGCAAGCTACTGCTAAGCAGGTGCTGCTGGATAGACGAATAGGTTGGTAATTGGCCGGGTTGGATTTGTCCTACTTTTTATATACAGGTCATACCTGGTCAATTTTCCACATTGTCAGGTATATACCAGTGTTGTAACTGTACTGGAAGAGCTTGGCTATGAGTGGCAAGTTCTGGAGCACAAGTCAGTTGCCAGAATGTTGACAGGCCCCAATGCCTTTGCAGTATCTAGTACCTCCAACTATTTTTTGATATCACGTGGAGTGAATTGAATTGGCTGGAGATTGGCAACTGTGATACTGGGGGCCACTGGAGAAGGCTGAGATGGATCATCCACTTGGCACTTCTGGCTGAAGACTACTGTGAAAGTTTCAGCCTTATCTTTTGCACTTACCTGGTGGGCTCTTTCATCATTGAGGATGAGGATATATGTGGAGTCTCTTCTTCTAGTGAGTTGTTTAATGGCCAACCACCATTCACAAGTGGATGCGGCAGGACTGTAGAGCTTAGATCTGATCTGTTGGCTGTTGCATTTGGATGTGGACTTAGGAGTTGCAAATGGTGCTTCATCATTCATTCCTGATGAAAGGCTTATGCCTGAAACGTCGATTCTCCTGCTCCTCGGATGCTGCCTGACCTGCTGTGTTTTTCCAGTACCAGACTCTCGACTCTATCTACAAGGGCACAAGTCAGGACTGTGATGGAATACTCCCCACTCACTTGGATGGGTGTAACTCCAACAACACTCAAGAAGCTTAACACCATCCAGGGTAAAACAGCCACTTAATTGGCACCACATCAAAGCAAATTATTTGCAAAATTACCGATTAAAACACAAACAAAACACAACACCGAATAACTTAACCTATGCGAAAACCTTAACAAATCATCCAAACTTAATAATGCTGTCCAAATACTTGAAACAATCCCCATAAACACCCCTTGGTACAAAAAGGTAAAATCAAACACAGGGTCTTACAGGAGAGATGTCGGAGAGAGGGAGGTTCAGCATGAATCTGCTTCTTTGGGTTCAGCAGCTTCAAAACTGCCTGACTGCTTTCAGTGAGTAGCCAGACCAAGCCAAACCAGAGAAAAGCTGAGCTGGGAGAACTGGCGACTCCCCTTTCATTGTACAAGTGTTATTTTTAAACTTGAAAGCCTTTTGTCTGAGGCAGTATCTGTTAGTTATAATCAAACTGGCCCTAAAACCCTTCCAAGCCCAGACTTTTTGGAACCTGTGTTTTTACAAATGCCTGAGATAAAACAAGGACAACATAACCTTGTTAACGGAGCAGCATCATCACACTGGAATGAATCGAATTGGTTGCAGACTGTTATCTGTGATGCTGGGGACCACTAGAGGAGACTGAGATGGATCACCCATTCGGTAACTCTGGCTGGAGATTGCTATGAATGCTTCAGCCTTATCTTTTACACGGATGTGCTGGGCTCTTCCATCATTCAGGATGATTATTAATGAAGCCTCCTCCTCTTCCAAGAAAATGTTTACCTATCCCCCAACATTCCCTGGATCGGCAAAACTTTGATAAAGGGGAGGTATTAGAAGGAGTGGCTACCTTTTAAGTTGAAAAGTCACCAGCTCAGGACAGGAGCATCTGAGCCATAGGAAGTTGGAGTGGTAATAGCAAATGTTCTGGCTATAATGTTCCAGTCCTCCTGAAAGGGGAGGATCCAAGGTTGGAAACATATATAAGTGATAGCCTTGTTCTTATCTGTGTACAAGGATTGACACACCAATTGCTTTATACCTCACAGTTTAACTCCATTGGTGAGAAAGGTTTTAGAAATGATAATGCAGGACAAAGTTAACAGTCATTCAGTCAAATACTAATTTATTAAGGAAGTATGAACTTGTTAAAGACCAATAATTTTTTAGTTAAAAGTCACACAACACCAGGTTATAATCCATTGCTTTATTTGGAAAAACGCTGCTCCTTCATCAGGTGGTTGCCATCTTTTATGAACTTATCTTTCAACAAAAATAGTTGATGATGGTAACGGTACTGGACATTGTGCATATGAACTTTCGAAAGGTGTTTGTTAAAGTGACTAACAACAGACTTGACAACAGCATTGAAGTCTGTGAAATAATGGTTGCAGGATGTACACAAAGTTGGCTGAAGCAGAATCTGTACATCAGGGCTCCATGGGGGTCAGTACAATGTTCACAGCCTTTATTAAGGTCTTGGGTCTGCAGGACAGTTTCAACATTTGAGATGATACAAGTCATGGAACACTGATCATCTTCAACATGAGCTGGTGCAATGGTTGGTCAATGGACAAGTGAAGTTTAAAGTTGGTCAGAAAGACAAGTAAATAATCTAAACTAAAGTACATTTCACTAAATGGGGTGCAGGAACAGTGAGGTCTGGAGTTATATGTGCATGAATTATGCAGATTATATCTTTCTATTTTAATGGGTTATTTTGACTGTGGACAGAAATAGGAAAAGGACTGTTTTAAAAACCAAGGACTATTGAAGGGATTGCTTCAATTTTTAAAAGCCTGTTACGTGATAGTCTTTAGAAATGCTGTTTACATTGCTGTTTGTTCAAGGATTGTGGAAGGGCTAGAGTCAGGGAGTACATATGGAAGGAGATTCAGCTAGTAACAGGTAGATGATTGGTCTGTGGAATGGTGACCACTTGTCAGTGACAGTGGGATTCTGCCTGCCAACAACTCTGTGATTGGTTTCCAAGTTGCTGAACACTTATGTGTATGAATAATTGATCAGAAACAATTGGACTTCTGGATAGGAATTACTGACTTCTCTGCTTTAAAAACACCTCAATTCTGAAGAATATAGAACATAGGAAGGTACAGCACAGAACAGGCCCTTTGGCCCATGATGTTGTGCTGAGGGTTAATCCTAATGTAAAATAAAATAACTTAACCTACGTACCCCTCAACTCACTGTTGTCCATGTGCATGTCGAGCAGTCACTTAAATGTCCCCAATGACTCTGCTTCCACCACCACCGCTGGCAACACATTCCATGCGCGTAAAAACAAAGACTGCAGATGCTGGAAACCAGATTCTAGGTTAGAGTGGTGCTGGAAAAGCACAGCAGTTCAGGAGGCATCCGAGGAGCAGGAAAATCAATGTTTCAGGCAAAAGCCCTTCATCAGGAATAGAAGGGCTTTTGCCCAAAACATCCATTTTCCTGCTTCTCGGATGCTGCCTGAACTGTTGTGCTTTTCCAGCACCACTCTAATCTAGAAATACATTCAATGCATTGACACTCTGCATAAAGAGCCTTCCTCTTACATCTGCTTTATACCTTCCTCCTAATATCTTAAAACTGTGATCCTTCATATCCGTCAATCCTGCCCTGGGGAAATGTGTCTGGCTATTGACTCTATCCATTCCTCTCATTATCTTATATCCTCGATCAGGTCACCTCTTTTCCTCCTTCTCTCCAGAGAGGAAAGTCCGAGCTTAGTCAACCTCTCTTCATAAGGCAAACCCTCCAGTCCAAGCAGCATCCTGGTAAACCTTCTTTGCACCCTCTCCAAAGCTTCCATATTTTCCTGTAATAGGGCGACCAGAACTGGACACAATATTCTAAGTGTGGTCTCACCAGGGACTTAATAGAGCTGCAGCAAAACCTCGCGGTCCTTAAACTCGATCCCCCTGTTAATGAAAGCCAAAACACCATATACTTTCTTAACAACCCTATCCACTTGGGTGGCAACTTTGTGGGATATATGTATTTGAACACCAAAATCCCTCTGTTCCTCCACACTGCCAAGAATCCTGTCTTTAATCCTATATTCAGCATTCAAATTTGACTTTCCAAAATGCATTACTTCACATTTATCCAGGTTGAACTCCATCTGCCATTTCTCAGCCCAGCTCTGCATCTTGTCTATGTCACGCTGCAGCCTGTAATAGCCCTTGATACTATCTACGGTACCTCCAACCTTTGTGTCATTTGCAAATTTACTAACCCACCCCTCAACCTCCTCATCCAAGTCATTTATAAAAACTACAAAGAGCAGAGGCCCAAGAACAGAGCCCTGCAGGACCCCACTCAACACTGACCTCCAGGCAGAATACTTTCCATCTACAATCAACTCCCTGCCTTCTGTCAGCCAGCCGATTCTGAATCCAGATAGCCAAATCTCCCTATATCCCAAACTTCCTGACTTTATGAATGAGCCTACCATGGGGAAACTTATCAAATGACTTGCTGAAGTCCATATACACCACATTCACTGCTCGACCTTCGTTGACCTGTCTTGTCACCTCCTCAAAGAACTCAATATGATTTGTGAGGCATGTCCTGCCCCTCACAAAACCATGCTGACTGCCTTTAATCTTGCTATGCTTTGCCAAATAGTCATAAATCCTATCCCTTAGAATTCTTTCCAAAACTTTGCTGACCACAGACGTAAAACTGACTGGTCTGTAATTGCCAGGGACTTCCCTATTACCCTTCTTGAAAAGTGGAATAACATTCACCTCCTTCCAATCCTCCAGTACGACTCCCATGGAGAATGAGGAGGCAAAGATCCTCGCCAGTGGCTTCGCAACCTCCTTTCTCGCTTCCCGAAGCAGCCTAAGATAAATCTGGTCTGGCCCTAGGGACCTATCAATCTTAATATTTTCCAAAATTTCCAGTACATCAACTTCATCAATCTTGATCTGGTCAAGCCTGTATCCCAGCTCCTCAAAGATCTCATTCACAACAAGGTCCTTTTCCTTAGTGAAAACCGAAGCGAAAAACTCATTTAGGGCTTCCCCTATCTGCTCAGACTCCATGCACAAGTTCCCTCCGCTATCCCTGATCAGCCCTACCTTCTCCCTGATCATTCTCTTATTCTTCACGAGTGAGTAAAATGCCTTTGGGTTCTCCTTAATCCTTCTTGCCAAGCCTTTCTCGTACCCTCTCCTAACTCTCCTCAGTCCATTTCTGAGCTCCTTTCTAGTAAGCCTGTAATCCTCTAAAGCTGTGCTAGATCTTTGCTTCCTCCACCTGACGTAAGCTGCTTTCTTCCTTTTGATGAGAAGCTCCTCTGTTCTCATCATCCAAGGTTCCTTAATCTTACTCCTTCTTACCTGTCTCAGAGGAACAAATTTGTGCATCACTCACAACAACTGCTCCTTAAATAGTCTCCACATGTCTGCTGTGCCCTTTCTGTGGAACAATTGCTCCCAGTCTGTACTTCCCAACTCCTGTCTGATAGCGTCATAATTTCCTATTCCCCGATTAAATATCTTCCCTCGGTAACTGCACCTTTCCCTCTCCAAGAAAGCAAGTTTGTCTCTGGCACCATCTTTTTTATTTTTTGTAATTATTAATCAGACCATAGGTCATCCCTTCACTTGCTATTCAGCTGTTGACACTTTTCTCACACCATCTGACACTTCCGATAACCTGCAAAACCTTGTTATTCAACCTGTTGACATTTCATTCACACCATTTGTATTGTGCTTATCTTTTAACACTCTTAATTACCTGGAATTATTTTACCATCGTCTCTCTGCATAAAAATCCTGTGCCTGTGTGCTTCCCACCATTTCACCTGATGAAAGACCTGCACTCCGAAACCTTGTGAGTTCAAATAACCTAGTGTCGTGTGACTTCTGACTTTGTCCACCCTATCCAACACTGGCATCTCCACATCAAGTTTATCTTTCTCATTGGATGCTGAGGGCTGTGGCTTGAAACCAATAAGCCTGAGACTTTAGTCATGTAAACCAGTTGCTCTCTACCTCCTGCAAGCAAGTGAAACGCAAGATCAAGAAGCACCAAGGCCTGACAAGTGAATCCTGTGGGCAAGACCCATTCCCAGTCTTTACCTTCAAGCTTTGATTTGTTTTGGTTTGTTTCTGTCTGTATATGTGTGTGTGTATCTGTCTCCGTGTGTGTGGGTGTGGGTATGTGTGTATGTAGATGGCTGTGCATTGTGTGCGTGTGTGTGTGTGTATGTGTGTGTGTTTATATATATTCATTTGTGCATTGTGGGTATCACTGGCTGGCCAACATTTATTATCCATCCCTAGTTGCTCTTGAAAAGGTGGAAGTGAGCTGCCTTCTTGAACTGCTGTAGTCCACCTGCTGTGGGTTGACCCACATTGCCGTAAGGAGGCAATTTCAGGACTTTGACTCAGCAACAGGAACAATGGTATATTTGCAAGTCAGGATGGTGAATAGCTTGGAGGGAAACTTGAAGGTGGTGGTGTTCCTATGTACCTGCTGCTCTTGTCTTTTTATATGGAAGCGGTCGTGGGTTTGGAAAGTGCTGCCTGAGGATCTTTGGTGAATGTGTCTTGTGTCTGTGTATATGGTCTTTTGTGTGCGTGTGTGTATGTGTCTGTGTGTGGGGGGAGTGTGTGTGTGTGGGGGGGGAGTGTGTGTGTGCGTATGTGTGTGTGTATGTGTGTGTGTGTGGAGGGGGAGTGTGTGTGTGTGTGGGGGGGAGTGTGTGTGTGTGGGGGGGGAGTGTGTGTGTGTGCGTGGGGGGAGTGTGTGTGTGTGGGGGGGGAGTGTGTGTGTGTGGGGGGGGGAGTGTGTGTGTGTGCGTATGTGTGTGTATATGTGTGTATGTGTGTGTGTGTGGGGGGGAGTGTGTGTGTGTGGGGGGGAGTGTGTGTGTGTGTGGGGGAGTGTGTGTGTGGGGGGTAGTGTGTGTGTGTGTGGGGGGAGTGTGTGTGTGTGTGTGGGGGGGGTGGGGGCGGGAGTGTGTGTGCATGCGTGTGTGTGTGTGTGTGTGGTTGGTTTATATGCTTTATCTCCACTGTTTTAACAGAAGCATTTTATGTTGATGGTTCGCAACTGTTTTTCTGTAAGTAGAATCTAATTCTTTGATCTTCTTAAGTACAGAAAGCTGGATAATACGTCGAACTATGTGATGACTCCAGAAACAGCAGTGAGGTTTAACAAAAATTATTGAATGTGGGAAGTCGGATAGAAGAAATTGGTTTAAAAGGCATAAGGGATCTTTGACTTTAGAGCCATACAGCGCAAAGGCAAGGAAATTATTACGTTCCTGAATAAAACTCTGGGTCAGACTCAACTGAACTATTGTGAGAAGTCCTCGCACTTTTCAAAAATAAAAGTCTCAGATAGGCTGCAGATATGGTTTATGAGAATGATTGACACCAGGAACTTTTCCTTTATCAAATCTGTTTCATGCTGAGTCCCTCTTTTTAGGAACTATTCTGATAAAACATTTCAACAGGACATTGAGGGAGAACAGACTGGGCAGGTATGTGGCTGATAGAATTTAATGCAAAGAAGTAAGAGGTGATGAATGTTGGCAAAAGGAATAGGGAGAAGCCATGTGGGCTTAATGTCAGAGTTTGAAAGTGTGCAAAGGTAACTCATTGGGTTACAACCCAAAGATGTAAAAAGTGTTTTATATCTCAGCATCAGTAACATCTTCTCTACGAGTTTTACTGAGATATAGTTTACTGAACAATTAATATGTTATCTGATGAGTCCTCTCCACTTTAAAAACATTTATTTGCTACATATCCTGCAAAGTTACAAATAAAGTAATCTATGCCAGTGATCAATTCTTTTAATATTGATGGCTAATTATACATGTTTTGTCATTGTTCACTTTGGGTAAATTCCCCATTCCCTGTTAACCATGCAAAATGTATTGTCTCAAAGTCATACCTCAAAGTTTAATTAACTTTATTATGTGGCTTTTAAAAACATATTTGGACTTCTGAAACCTTAAGTTGATGTTCATAATCTGCTGTATCAATGTCTGGTAAGGAGAAATAATTCTTTACTAATTCCTAGCAGACTGTATTATGGCTTTATTTTGCCAGTTAAAGTACTAATTGAATTTTCTTCTTGAAATTATGCTGTTTTGAGTTAGAGTTAGAGACTGCTGAGGACTCCATGACATTTTCAAAACAATGTCTAGAGGCTAAAAACAAATTATTGAATTAACCCTTTTTAAACTAACTGCATTTCAAGTAAACTTGACTTTAGTACTTGTTCTGTGTATTGTCAGTGTCCTCCTCAGTGTCATTGTGGGTCTGAACATGAATTGAAGCAGTTCAATAAAGCAGCTCATCACCACCTTCTCAAGGGCAACTAGGGATGGACAGGAGTTAGTGACGCCCACTTTCCATGAAAGTATTTTCTTGCACATGGATTGGTTACACTTACAGGACTTCCAGTTTGTAGAGATTGAATTAGCAGCACAGTCCTCCTGATGTTATACTGCTTGTTCCCCTTATAGGGATCCCTCCGATTCCAGTGTTGCCCTTCATTTATTTGCTAAACCCAGATTCATACCTTTTCACCTTCACTTACTTAAGATGAAAGAAAATGACAAGTGCCCAATGCTGGATCTGTTTAAATGAAATAGATCTTCATGATATTACAGTTACAGATTACCTCAAAATTGTGACCTCCTAACAAACCAAAGCTCTTAAATGTCAATAAATGTCACTGAAAGCTATTAATTTGGATCATTTTCTACATTTCATGGTTAGGTTTGATAACACTCTAGTCCTTTTTATCTGGAAGTCCCCAGTGGATGATGTGAGGAAACAAACTTTCAATATGGTAGAGTCAACAGATAATGAAATGCAACAGCTTGACATTTCTATCGCTTTGTATTCAAATAGATATTCATGAGAACCATATGTGTCACAAAATTCAAACTTGAATTTTCTCCCCCTAGTTGTAAGATGAATTAAAGAGCAATAACAACTTATCTTCATGTCGTACAGCAATATATCTCGGGGCACTTAACAGAAGAGTGCTATACAACAAGATGACAAAGGGATATTAGGATATCTAAAGATAAAGGGAGCGACTGAAAGAAGGAGAAATAAAGAGATTTGGAGAGGGACTTTCAGAGCTTACAACCAATAGGGCTAACAACATGGCCACCAATAACAGAGCAAAGGATGCCAAGTAGTCTTGAATTGGGGGAGTACCCAAGATCATGAGACTGAAGAAGCCAATAGAGAAAGGAAAGGCCTCAGTATGTTAGTTTTAAACAGAAGTTCTCTGTAAAGCTGGAACTAGACATATGGTGAAGCCAATCTAGGCTTATGAAATGATTTAAATGTGGATACAGAATATTCCTATTCATTCATGCCAATCTAAACAAATATGCAGCTTAAAATAATTCCACAGAGGCTGGTATCCTGTCATCAAGTCTCCTTTTATTTACACATGTATAGTACTTGACACTGATTCAGCTCCCTCAGAGCCAGCTCTGAGTGAACACAACATCTGACAATCCTATATATATCTGTCAGCCAAAGCTCCTTGATTAGACCAGGTTAACAGATGCACTTAGGGAACTCATTCTATGAGATGCACCTGGCTGACCTCGTTACAATCACTACATCCTTTTCCCTCTAAGTCCAGGAAAGTTATTTTTCTTGTAGCCTCTCCTGGCACGTTTTGCTGACTCTGACTCAGCTTCTGATCCAGGCAACCTGTACTGAACCATAGCCTGCCTCTTGCGCTCTGAGCGACTTGAAAGAAATTCTTCCTCTTGTACAGGCAGTAAAGACATTAAGTCTGGGACATCTGCCATGTCAGTTTCAGACTCCGAGGTTTCTTCGATGCTAGATGGAGTGGGTGAACCCATAGGCTCCTGCAGCCTTTCCAACTGTTCTGAGGGGCTGGGTATGTTTTGCTCCTGCCTTGTTTGCGACTTTGCAGCTTTCATGTGGTCCACCTGCTTGTTCAAGACCACCTCACCTACCCAAACTTTGTATATCTCAAGACCTCACTTCACATTGACCATGTCTCTTCCACATGCAGGGCTTTTTGTTTGTGGTTTTGGCACCAAACTTCGTCTCTTGAAGTAAACTGTCCCTCTCACTTCAAGGAATCTTGTGTCTGGCACTGGCATTCCTGATGCCGTTTCATCCTCATCCCAATTTCCAGGAAGATCAGATTTAACTTGGTGCAGCATCTTCTCCCCATTAGCTGGACCTATTAGTGTAGTTGCATAAAGAGTGATCCAATAGGGTCAAATAGGGACCAGGACAGATTGGTATTGAGTGAAGCTGTAGGCTGTTTCTTTAAGCCTGCCTTCAAAGGCTGCTCTTTCCTCCAGATCATTGGATGATGGATGGTATGGAACTGTGCTTATATATATTAAATGCCATTCAACATCAGGAAATACTTGAATTCCGTGCTGGTAAACAATGGCCCGTTGTCTGTGTCTAACCTTTCTGGGAGTCTGTGTATTGCAAAAAATGCTTGCAACTTTTCAATCATTGTTCCCTTTTTTCACAAATGAACTCTATGCATGTCCAACCACTTTGAATGAGCTTCTACAATGACTAAGAACACCAAGCTCATGAAAGGACCAGCATAGACGATATGTAACCGAGTCCTGATTTACCTGGCCATTCCTACTGATGTGGGAGAGTTGCAGGTGATAATCTTTGTCCATGTTGGCACTGCAGCCATTGTCCGGCCAATGCAGCTATGTCTGCATCCAATCCTGGCCTCCAGACATACCTTCTCACCAGTATCTTCATCTTGGAAACACCTGGATGATCCTATTGGAGTTCAGGATAATCACTCATGCGCCTGATATGCCATCTTATGTGGTGATCTGGTCTCGCCCGGTCCAGGAAGGCTTCACTTCTGGTTGTGATACCCCTTTGTTTCCCCATCACCACCAGCTGTGATAGTTTTGCCAGGACCGAATCTTTTTGTATCCATAGTCTGATATTGTTAGTGGTGACCAGAAGGTTGTCCAGAATGGACTGTTCCAATAGCAGCATCGCCAGTGGTGTACCTGCCAATGGGAGGTGTCTCAAGGCACCCATGTTTGCTACTTGGCCTCCTGCTGTAATTGTACGCACTTAGAATGAGAGCCCACTGCTGAAGCTCTGGGCGGCACAGCCTTGTCCTCTTTAAATAGCTCTAGCAGGGGTTTGTGGTCTATTATTGCAACAAATGTACATCTGTAAAGATGTTGGTGGAACTTTCTCGCACCAAAAATGGCTGCCAAACCTTCCTTTTCTCTCTGTGTGTATTGTGCTCTACATCAACCAAAATTATGGAAGCATACGTGATTGGGCATTCCGCTCCATTGGACCATCTGGGAGCCAACACCTTTCTGATACCATACAGGGAGACATTGGATGTCAGCATCACTTCTTGCTTGGAATCATAGTGTGTCAACAACTTAGGCAATGATAGCTGTTTCTTCACTTCCCTAAAGTCTATGTCTTGGTTACGAGACCATGTCTAAGACTGACACTTTTTCAGGAGCAACTGTAAGGGAGCCAAGATGGAGGCTAGGTCCAGTATGAACTTTCCATAATAACTCACCAACACAAGGACAGACCTAGGCTCCAGTACAGACATTGGTATCAGGGCACCTTTGATCACCCTGGAGAAGGTGGTGGTGATTTGCTTCCTTGAGACACTGTAGTAATCGGTGTAGGGTGTCAAGAAGGGCACTCCTGGATATTGATCCAGTGACAGTGGAGAAATGGCGATACTGTTCCAAGTCAGGATGTGAGTGGCTTGGAGGGGAGTGAGAAGCTGGTGATATTCCCATGTATCTGCTACCCTTGCCTTTCTAGATGGTGGAGACCATGGATTTGGAAGGCCCTGTCGGAGGCATCTTTATGAGACTGAATTACAACTTTTAGTTGGTACATGCTGCTACAACTTGTGTTGATAGTAAGGCGAGTAAGTGATGTTTGTGGTGCCAATCAAGCAAGCTGCTTTGTCTTGGATGGTGTCAAGCTTCTTGAGTATAGTTGGAATGGTACCCACACAGGCAAGTGGGGAGTACTTCATTATACTCCTGACGCGTGCTTTGTAGATGGTGCGTAGACTTTGAGAAGTTAGGTGGTAAGTTATTCATCACAGAGTTCCTAGCCTGTGACCTGCTATTGTTTTTGTATGATGAGACCAGTTCAGTTTCTGGCTGGTGGCAATCTATAGGCTGTTGATAGTGAAGGATTCAGCAATAGTAATGGGAGTTTCAGTGCTGCTAATTCCACTGAATGTCAAGAAGTGGTGGTTAGATTCTCTCTTGTTAAAGATAGTCAGTTTCTAGCACTTATATGGTGCAACTGTTACTTGTCATTTATCAGCCCAAGCCTGGATATTGTCCAGATCATGCTGCATTTGGACATGAACTGCTTCAGTATGTGAGAAGTCATGAATGATGTGTGATCATCGTGTAATCATCAATGAACTTTCCCACTTCTGACCTTGTGATGGAGGGGAGATCATTGATAATGGTGGGGCCTAGGACATTATGCTGAAGAGTTGGGTACTGCTGTAGCATAATGATTGTGTCTCTACCCCTGATCTAAGAGGTCTGGGTTCAAAGACCCACCTGTACCAGAGGGGGTTTGGTACGTTTTGGCGCAGCCGTTTCGGCATGGGTGTTTTGCCATGGCCGTTTGGGCGCCAAACCTATTTGGCGCCAGCTCATTTGGTGACGGATGTTTTGGCGCTAAGAACATTTCTTTATTTGTAAATCTGTCTGTATGGACAGCTTTAGTGTAACAAAATTACAATATATCTGTTATATAACCATCTGTTATGTTGAATAATTATTGAATGGTTTAATTTCAACATAAATATACTACTTGTACATATGAACATATAATTGCATGCATTTCTTTGTACTAAGTTTTTTGTATATAGTAGTTGAGCATTCAGCCTCAAAAAGACCAATAGGTATGTTGCTGTTTGCACTTCCTTTGTATAAATTGAGCTAGTACATATTTGGAAACAGGAAAACTAGCTCTCTCCTCGTTTAGCTGTTTGCTCAGGCTACAGTTCATCCTTAGCCTTAGTTGAGTTAAGTGCGGGTGCGCTGCCACAAGTGTTTCGTTCTTTTGCCATCTTTTTATACTTTTTTAATCGTTTTATCCATATGGTGGCTGAGGTGGTAATAACAAAATGTGGTAAAGAAAAGTTTGCGCATAATGGATTCCTCTATGTCTTTGACAAAACAAGCAAAGTTGACAGCGACTTGAAACTTTGGCGTTGTGAGCAAAAACATCGGTGCAAAGCACGGCTCCATACTAAAGTTGGAGAGGTGGTGAGGGAGCTGAACAGCCATTCACATGAAGCTTCTGCTGCACAATTAAAGGTTACACTTGTGAAAACTAAAATAAAAAAGAGAGCAGAGGAGACTCTTGAGTCACTGGCTGTAGTTGTTAATGAATGACAGACATAACCTAACCTAGTCTAGCCATCATTCCTAATCTGTCTGCTTTGAGGAAAATACACAGAAGGGTAATTCAGTCATGAACGCCCTCACCTATCCAACTGATTTGCAACAATTATTTGTGCCAGAATGCTACAGAATATATGTCCCTCAACCAGGTGTGGAAGAAAATTTTTTACTGTGTGATAGCGGACCAGGTCCCAACCAGATATTAATCTTCGTGACATCTCATATGGCACATTCAGCATTGCTCCAAGCCTCTTTTCTCAGATTTATGTAATTCTGGCAAAAAAACACGGAGGTGTTCACCCTATAGTGTAAGCTCTTTTGCCCAAAAAGCAATGCATGACATATGTGAGAATGTTCAAGTTATTGAAAGAAATGGAACCCAATTTGAAACCCACTTCAATCGTCTGCGATTTTGAAAAAGCTGCGTAAAGTGCTATGAAGGACATATTTCCTTATGTTCAAATAAAAGGTTTTATTTAGCTAGATTGGGGTTCACTAGTTTGTATAACACTGATCTTGATTTCAAGTTAAAAGCTAGAATAATTATTGCCCTTGCCTTTGTACCTTTGAACAAGATCGATGAATATCTGGATGCTCCAGCGACCAAACTGCTGCAAGAACTTCAAGGTTTACTCAACTGGTTTGAAGATACATACGTTGGTCGTCAAAACAGACAAGGAAATGGAAGACGAACTCCTCTATTTCTCCATGAGACTTGGCACCTTCAACAGAGAACATTAAACCGGGAAGACTGCACAAACAATCATGCGGAGGCAGCCCACCGTCGATTACAATATGAACTTAGCATGCAACATCCCACCAAATGGAAATTAATAGATGGCCTGTGGAAAGTACAGAAAGGTAGAGGTGCATATTATGAAGGGTTACTAGCTGGGCATGAACCACCACAGAAACTAAAAACGTATAGAGATGCAGATAGAAGAATACATGAAACTGTTCTTAGATTTGAAAACATGGATGTTATCGAGTACTTGAGGAACCGTGCTCATAATTACTAAATGAACTAAATAAAGCTACGTTACAGTTGTTAGTGATTAACAGGTTTAATGTTTTTAGTTATTAACAGATTTAATGCTTTTATTTTTCAATAAAGTTACAGTTTTAAAACTTTTTAAAGTTCTACCTTTGAATGATGATGAATCAATGAACATTTCTTTCCTAGCACCAAAGCATCTGTCGCCAAAGGGGCTGGCGCCAAATCAGCTGGCGCCCAAACAGCCGTGCCAAAACACTGGCACCCGGATGGATGCGCCCAATCGTCCCATCCCAGCCAGAGGTACGTACCCTGGGAAATTCCTGCAGAAGTGGCCGACAGCCAAGATTACTAATCTCCAGAATCACAGCATCTTCCAATGTGATAGGCATGACTCCAACCAGCACAATGCTTTCTCCCTGATTTCAGTTTTGGCTCCTTGATGCCACACTCAGTCAAATACAGCCTTAATGTAAAGAGCTGTCACTCTCACCTCTGGAATTGAGTTCTTTTGTCCAGGGTTTGCTGCAGAGAACCAGAGCCAAGTGGTTCTGGGCAGGTTTTGACTCCACAAGCACCACTCAATTACAACATTGACAACACCTTACATCATAATGCTAATGCTAAGGAAAGACAATAAGGTATTAATTGGCCCAGTTCAATTTCTCCTGACTTTTATGGGCAGGACATAGCTGGTCAATTTTCCATATTGTCCAGTAGATACCAGTGTTCTAACTATACTGGAACAGCTTGGATGTAGACATAACTAGTTCTGAATTGACTAGTACTATTGCTGGAATATTGTCAGGACCCATAATCTTTGCAGTCTCGAGTGCCCTCAGCCATTTCCCAAATTCACATGTCGCAAATCACATTTTCTGAAGACTGCCATCTTTGTCACTGAGGACCTCGGAAGGAGGCTGAAATGGATTAGCTCAGCAATTTGATTTAACATAGAGTCAAAGAGATGTACAGCATGGAAACAGACCCTTTGGTACAACTTGTCCATGCCAACCAGGACCATGCATGGATTGTGCCCTGAGGTTCTGCTGTATGGTGACCAACATGGAGGCTATTTGCAGTGATCTGGAATCTACTCTGACTCCTGCACTAAGAATTCTCAGCACCCAGTGTCTTCCTAGCGGCTTGTACAATGGGAAGCTGCTTCTTGATCAAGGCAAGATTGTTAACACGCAATAATCCACCTTAATCATCAACTCATTGCAGCCTGACAAGAATCTCACCCTGACACCTGGAATGGAGTTATAAGATGCGACATCAGGATAGAGTCCTCACATAATTTGCATCATCTCCTGGACCCCTGTAAGGGTCCACCATGATTACATCAAAGTAGTTGTTAATTTCAGATTTTATTGAGTTCAGTTTTTCACCAACTGCTGTGGTGGGATTCAGGCTCCCAAGGTGCTAAGCTGGCATTTTGTGTTATTAACCTTATGACATTCCCACTACAACCCCCACCTTAGATGACCGTGGCTGTCTGAACAGAAGGTTTCATAACACTGAGTCGGCAGTCCAATTAACATCCATCTGTGCCTCTTAACAGTGAATGGGGAAGTGGGTTAAACGTTGCAAAGTGCCACTCCTGGTGCACCTACAGGCCTCAAAGCTGTACCCTGCCAGCCATGATTGATTGTTTGCACTAGGCAAAAGTGAGGACTGTGGATGCTGCAGATCAGAGTCTAGATTAGAGTGGTGCTGGAAAAACACAGCAGGTCAGGCAGCATCCGTACTGTCAGTGCATGCATTGGCACTGGAGTTGTGAAATTCTAATCCAAAGTGTTACTGAGGATTAAAAGCAAAACTCAACTCAAATGCAGCTTCAGATTTTTTTTGTACAGGATATCTGTTAAAATTGAGATGTTTTCACTTTATTTTTCTGCACTCGAGGTCATTCAACAGACACAGCCGTACAAGATAAAATTCAGGCCCTTTACCTTGAGACTAATTGGCTAACAATCTCAAGTTAACAATCTTTGAGAGAAGGTTGTGAAAAGTAACATTGAAAAAGGCAAAAGAGCATTTAGGACATTTGACTATTCTGTGACATTGGGGCTGTATTGATCACGGACTTTCTTCTGTATTATAAGCAGAAAGCTCCCACTGACAGGTCACACTAGCTATTTACAAGAAGCAAAGAGCAATGGAGCTATATCTACCCCCACCCAAGACAGGCAACCTCCTTCACAGTCTCAGATTATTTCCTTTTCTTTTGTTGCAAACTGTCATTCATTTTCTTTGGTTATTGAAACTTTAAAAAGTTCTTACTAAGAAAGTGATGGATGACTTTAGCAAGATATACGTGCTTGACAGTGGGAGGAGGCAATTAAAGTTGACATTTCAATTTTGTTTCTTTTAAAAAAAAAGCAATTTATGCAGAAGATGAATTGGCAGAATGCAATGACGTCTGCCATAGGTTTGCTTGAGAATATAAAGCCAGCCGAACTCCTCACTGCAGCTCACGCTCAGTAAACAGCTGATTGCCTGTCAACAGCATGCCTCAGCCCTCGCTCCCAGTTTGCCTGTTTTGCTTGCTGACCTTCACTTCAGCATGCTACATCCAGAACTGCCCCAGAGGCGGGAAGAGATCTTTTCCAGATGAAGATGTCAGGCAGGTAAGGTCCATTTATTCTCAATCTCTTTCTATAGCTTTATAAAACTCCTACATATGACATAAACATAAACTTGCATTCTTGTACCTTTAAGTTTAAACAGATTGTTGTTAGCTAATGTCAAACATTTACCTTGTTCAGAGTTGTAGCTGACTGTGTGGGTTAATAATATATGTAACGAATTCAGAACTAGGTACTTTTCACTAAGTTTGCTCCCCAAGTCAGAACAGAGGGCTTTCTAAAAAAAAACAAATATTCTCCCTGTGTTTAAGGTTATTTTGCAACTCTTTTAATTTTCTGGTACCTGGTTCAACATTCAATTCATATGAAAGATAAATGTTTTTGTTTTTCCAAGAAATGTGTGTTAACAAGTGTCACTTGGATCTAAAAATTAAATAGCTAACTAACAGCACAAACTCCAGTTCTACGATAGACTAATGGAAACAAGAGGAAAAAGATCAAGAACGTAAATAATTGCCAATGTTATTCAAATAGCTGAGATTGTGGCATAAGCAAAATAATGTCAGATTGAGGGAGAACCTGTTCCTGCTTATTTCAATTTTCTTTCTCAACTAGCTTAACTTTAGTAAGCTGACAAAAAACTGGCAGGATTTCTTAGTCTGTAAGGAAATATTGAATCTGTCAACAAGCATTTTACTTTGAAACAATTCACTTTGTTTCACTAAATAAATGCATGGCAATATCAAAGGCATGACAGAAATGTGAAGTTAAAACGCTTTATCAAAATTAGCTGGAGTCACATGCAAATAAGGTGTAGCGAACATGTAGTGAGTGCATGGAATGTAAATTGTGGCACATCATTTGTCTTCATAGATTTCATCACTTGTAAATGAAGCATAGCTTTCACGATGTCAGAGTTACAGTGCAGCACTCAAATCCACTGAAGAATGGTTCAAATCTTTCAAAGAAAAACCCTTTCTTCCCTCAGGACATCTTCTAAATTTCAAAACAAAAGGTTTATGCAAACCCTTCTGAGTCAGAACATTAGTGTTATTGGAGAGAAATCATGTATTTCTTGTGTTGGGCTGTTTGATGTTTGATGTTTAAGACCATAAACTTTCCTGTTTTGGTTTCCATTTGTCACAGTTCTGTCCGCACACAGGTATTATTGAGGAGCCAGGAGAAGATTGATTTGCAGAAAGGGAAAGGATTGAGGGCAGGGCAACAGTAAGCACACAGAGTTGAATGCGTTTGGCTGTTTGGAATCAGCTTTACGATTTTCAATGTTGTCTTTTGGGTTTGTTTGAATTGCCCAGGGAGGCAAAGATAAAGGCTCCATCTCTCAGGATCTTGGCACAGAGTGTTCTTTTCACTTTCCCAATTTAGTCCAGCATCAACTTCTAATAAATTACTTTTGGCAGAATAAGATGATAGAGGTTTTAAAACAAATTATAAAATATTTATTGCACATATTATAATTTATAACATATTTGGGATCCCTAGCTTTATAAGTAGATGTGTAGATTAGTAAAGAGGCTTTGCTAAACTATTACTAGTAACTGATTAGTGAAGTATTATTTTGAATTCTGGGCACCAGACTGTAGGAAAGCTATCAAGACCTTTATAAATGAAGAGACCCTTAAGTGCAAAAGCAGGGAAGTTGTACTGAACCTTTTATAAAGCTCTGGTTAGGATCCAACCTGTGTCCATTCTAGTTCCTGAAGAAGGGTTTATGCCCGAAACGTCGATTCTCCTGTTCATTGGATGCTGCCTGACCTGCTGCACTTTTCCAGCAACACATTTTCAGCTCCAGTTCTAGTTCCCACAATTTAGGAAGGATGTGAGTCCTTTTGAGATGTTGCAATGGAGATTCACCAGAATGGTTCAGGGATGGAGAATTTTCACTACAAGGTTGGCTGGAAAAACTGGGGTTGCTGTGCTTGGGAGCAAGGCGATTGCGAAGAGATTTATTTGAAATGTACAAGATTGTGACAGGTTCAGGTTAAGAAGGCAAGAAAGACTGTTCCTAGTAGGTTTTTGGATGAGTGGTTCAGAATATGTGAAGAACTTTTTTATGCACAAAGTGGCAATGAACTTGACACAATGCTCACAAAGGTGGCAGAAGCAGAGATGGTGACCGATTTCAAAATGAAACTAGGTGGGTACTTGAAAATAAACTTATAAAGTCATAGAGTCATAGAGGTGTACAGCACGGAAACTGACCCTTCAGTCCAACCCATTTGCCAGCACCCGGCCCATATCCCTCTGAACCTTTCCTATTCATATACCCACCCAGATGCCTTTTAAATGCTGTAATCGTACCTGCCTCCACCACGTCCTCTGGCAGTTCATTCCATACGTGTACCACCCTCTGTGTGAAAACATTACCCCTTAGGTCCCTTTTATATCTTTCTCCTCTCACCCTAAACCTCTAGTTTTGGACTCTCCCACCCCAGGGAAAAGACCTTGTCTATTTACCCTTTTCCATGCCCTCCCATGCTTTTATAGGCCTCTATAAGGTCACCTCTCAGCCTTCGATGCTCCAGGGAAAGCTCCAGTCTATTCAGCCTCTCCCTATAGCTCAAACCCTCCAACCCTGGCAATATCCTTATAAAGCTTTACTGATCTCTATGATTCATTCTCTAAAGTTTCACAACATCCCTCCGATAAAAGGGAGACCAGAATTGCACGCAATATTTCAACAGTGGCCTAACCAATGTCCTGTACAGCCGCAACATGACCTCCCAACTCCTGTACTCAATACTCTGACCAATCAAGGAAAGCATGCCAAATGCCACCTTCACTATCCTATCTACCTGTGACTCCACTTTCAAGGAGCAATGAACTTGCACTCCAAGGTAAGCAACACGCCCCAGGACCTTCCCATTAAGTGTAAAAATCTTGCTCTGATTTGCCTTTCCAAAATGTTGCACCCTACATTGATTTAAATTAAACTCCATTTGCCACTCTTCAGCCCATCTGATCAAGATCCCATTGTACTCTGCGGTAACCTTCTTCGTTGTCCACTGCACCTCCAATTTTAGTGCCATCTGCAAACATACTAACAATACCTGCTAGATTGATATCCAAATCATTTACGTAAACACATGACTACAGGGTCAGCGCAGGAGAATGAGCTGCCTAGGTTGCTCCATGGAGAGCTGGCATGGATTCAGTGGGCAAATAATCTCCTTCTGTGCCAAACATGAGTCCATAACTCGAAGATGTTTAATGTAATTGTGGAAAAATGAAAGGTGAGATGAGGAGAAATGTTTTCCTACAGCAAATTGTTATAATCTGAAATCTACTGCCTGAAAGGGTGGGACACATGTGTCTAATACTGAAAATGTGTTGCTGGAACAGTGCAGCAGGTCAGGCAGCATCCAGGGAACAGGAGAATCGACGTTTCGGGCATAAGCCCTTCTTCAGGAATCCTGAAGAAGGGCTTATGCCCGAAACGTCGATTCTCCTGTTCCCTGGATGCTGCCTGACCTGATGCGCTGTTCCAGCGACACATTTTCAGCTCTGATCTCCAGCATCTGCAGTCCTCACTTTCTCCACATGTGTCTAATAGTAGCTGTTAAAAGGCGCTTAGATTAAATGATTGAAGAGGAAAGAATACAGCACCATGTAAACAGCAAGGGAGGATTAACTGATTGACCTTTCAAAGGGCTGGTATATTGATGATAGGCTGACCTAGGATTCCATGATCTGCTATTAAAAGTCTTTTCACTTGATCCATTAAAATCTTCAGCTAATTCAGCTGTAAAAGTTCTGTAGACCATCTCCTGTGTTGAATGTTGCTAGTAAAGTGGCTTCACGATCCTGCTGCTCAGCTTCAAATCTCTCTTTACCCACCCTGACTCTCATTTATTCTGAGAATGGTCTTAAAGCATATATCCTAACCTGCACCAACAGTTTCTTCAGTCGCCTTCTCTACCGTCTGAAGCCTTCAGTTTTTCTCTGTTGCTTTTCTCAAAGTTAAGCTTCTCTCCTCCTCTCCTCCCTCATTTGATCCCTTTACTTTTTTTCTCAGAAGGGCCTAGTGGCACAATCACTAGACTATTAGTCCAGATTCCAGGTAATGCTCTGGGGACCCAGGCTTGAATCCTGCCATGGCAGTTGGTGGAATTTGCCTTTAATAAAAGTCTGGAGTTGAAGGCTTAATGATAACCATTTATTGATTGTTGGGAAAAACCCATCTGGTTCAGTCATGCCGTTTAGGGAAGGAAACTGCCATCCCCCTTACCTGGTCTGGCATACATGTGACTCTAGTTCCACAATGAGGTGGTTGACTCTTAACTGCCCTCTGGGCAAATAGGGATGGTTTAGCCAGTGCTGCCACATCCCATGAATGAATTTTAAAAAAGGATCTCTTCCAAAGCACTTTGACATCTTGGAGTATCCGAGGCTGATGGGTGACTTTATAGAGGTTTATAAAATCATGAGGGCATGGACTGGGTGAATAGCTAAGGTCTTTTTCCTAGGATGGAGGATAGGGCATAAGTTTAAGATGTTAGGGGTAAGATTTAAAAGGACCTGTGGGGTAGCTTTCTCACACAGAGGATGGTGCGTGAATGGGATGAGCTGCCAGAGGAGGTGGTGGAGGCTGGCACAGTTACAACATTTAAAAGTCATCTGGATGGGTATATGAATAGGAAGGGTTTAGAGGGACATGGGGCAAATACTGGCAAATGGGACTGCGTCAGATTGGGATGTCTCATTGGCGCCGAAGAGTTGGACCAACTGATCTATTTCGTGCTATCTGACTCTATGACTCTTATTTCGCGAATGTAAGTTGTTGCTGCATTTTCCTATGATACAAAAGAGATCATTTAAGAGTTTGACTGAGGTGGGTTAGTTACAGAGAGCAAACAGGAAGACCATGGCTCTAAGTGTATTAGTGGTTCCTCAGGTTTTATCCTGTCATGTATAACAAGTAGTCCATTGGTGTACCATTATACTGTAGAGAAGCCAGGTTTGTATCTGCAGGCACTTATTCTGCTGAACTGTGAAGATACTGTGAAGATCCTCTCACTCATCTGTTATAGCTAAGCCCTTATGGGTTGTGTTACAGTCTTATCTCTGAAGTAATAAAAGAAATTGCTCATTGACAAACTGTGAACCTTCAAATTGCTTGAACAAGTTTTTAAGAGAAAAGGCAATTTCAAAAATTGCAAGAGTGTATTTGTTGACACGAGCTGGAATGAAAGGGGGACAAATCACCCGAGTCAGTCTAGAGATTAAGGTGGAACTGTGTTCCTCTCATAAAGGAGTTCTTCATTTAACATATGCTGCTGCTGAGTGACGGAGGTGATTTTCTGGCGAAGTGCTGCAACGTGTATGGGGAGGAGCTTTCTGAGCGTTTTACACCATCAGTAGCCATGTTAAAGATTCCTCCATTGAAGTTTAATAGAACAAGTCAATCCCTCCCAGTACTGTACAGGATTCGACAACAATAGCTGCCTAACATGTGTGGCTATGTCCAAACTAAGCAAGGGTGAAGACACATGAGATCCCAAGCATATGCAAAATGCCCTCTTGCAGCTGCCATGTTGTGTCCAATGGATGAACCTGTGAGTATAGTCTATGAGGTGAGTAATATTTGTAGGTAAATTTTAGCAGCAATCTTAGCAGCTCACTTTGTCCCGAGTTTTAATTGAGGGCAACGGATAAAGTAGAACCAGAGCTTAGTGCCATTGACATGCTACTGAACTTTCTCCATGGCTGTAGTCAAAATTAAGTTTTCTTTTCAAAGACCTTTCCTGTTTCCCTTTTTTCTAACCTTTGCCAGTGTATGCCTTGTGGCCCTGAGAACAGAGGTCGCTGTTTTGGAGCTAACATCTGCTGCGGGGAGGAGATCGGCTGCTACATCGGAACCTCAGAGACCTTGAGGTGTCAGGAAGAGAATTACCTGCCATCACCTTGTGAATTTGCTGGAAGACCGTGTGGTGGAAATGGTGGGAAGTGTGCCTCAATGGGAATCTGCTGCTCTGATGGTAGGATATGGATTAGACTGCTCAGTGATTTGATAAGATCAAGTCTGTATTTTCCTTTTGACACCCTAATCCTTTTAACTCCCTCATCAGTCAAGAATATCCAACTCAACTTTAAGAATAATCATCGATTTTATCTTCTGTGTCAAAGAATAGGGCCATCCATAATATTAAGGGATGTAAAAGTGCTTTAAAAAGAACAGAGCCAATAATGTATGTTTATGGAAATGATTTATATCATTCAAATGCTCACTACCCCACACTCTTAATGCTTGACTGTCCTGTTCATTACTTCCCTGGCCATCCTGCTCCTGACTGCCTCCCACACTCTGCCATTCTTTCCTGTTCTCCATGTGTAAGAGAGCAAGGTGCTAGAGGGAAAGGAACAGGAGAGTTCTGGAGTGGGGTGTTCTGCATATGGCCAGTGAGATGGTGAAAGTGACTGGGTACACAATCACTATGTCAGTGGGAGCACCAGTGTGCTGATGGGTAGAATAGGTGCCATCTTCTGTTCTTGGCACAAGTTGATGCCAGCAGCAATGACGTCATGAGCTAGGAGATACACTGTTATAAACAATAGGGAGTCTTTTCAGGAATACGTTAGGAAACACTTTGTATGCAGAAAGGAAATTTCTTCTCAAGCAAAACAAAATAAAAGCTTGGAAGTCTCTTCCACAAATACAATTGATCAGGAATCAATTTCCAACTTTAAACTTGAGCTTTCTACTTTCTGAAGATGTCAAGGGGATATGGTGAATAGGCAGTTATATGGAGTTAATAATTTCATTGAGTAAGAGGTCAAAAAGCAAAATGGTTGACTCCTTTTTGGACGTTCCTGATGTAACAGCTGGCTCTCTGCTCACATCAAGCCAAACTGGTGGGCAAAAACTAAAACCCAGAAACGTCTGGTGAGCAAGCTCAGCAAGTCTGGCAGTGTTCTGTGGAAGGAGATTTTCTTTGCTTTGTCCCAGAATGCTGCCAGACCTGCTGAGCTCTCTCACCAGATATTTCTGGTTTTGTTTCAGATCTCCAACATCTGCAGTCCTTTGTTTTATTTGGGTGAAAAAAACGTAGTTTGAACTGAAAATTGGGTTCGGAGTAGATGGGTTAAATTTTTTTTTCAGGGTAACTTTTACCTGTGGTATCAATGGATAAAATAGGCCTTTTGCAATTTACCTTTAAAGGTTTAGATTACTTACAGTGTGGAAACAGGCCCTTCGGCCCAACAAGTCCACACCGACCTGCTGAAGCGCAAATCACCCAGACCCATTCCCCTAACACTACAGGCAATTTAGCCTCGCCAATTCACCTAACCTGCACATTTTTGGATTGTGGGACGAAACCAGAGCACCTGGAGGAAACCCACGCAGACACGGGGAGAACGTGCAAACTCCACACAGAATCGCCTGAGGCGGGAATTGAACCCGGGTCTCTGGTGCTGTGAGGAAGCAGTGCTAACCGCTGTGCCACCGTGCCACCCATTTGAAGTATATTTTTGTTTTTTTTCACTCATGGGATGTGGGCATTTATTACCCACACCTAGTTGCCTTTGAGAAGGTGTGGTGAGCTGCCTTCTTGAACCATTGCAGTCGCTGAGCTGACCCACAATGCACTTAGGGAGGAAACTTCAGTATTTTAACTCAGCAATCATGAAAGAAAGGTAATATATTTCAATGTCAGGTGGTGAGTGGCTTGGAGGGGAGCTTAGAGGTGGTGATGTTCCTTTGTATCTGGTGCCCTTGACTTTCTAGATGAAATTGGTCAATGGTTTGGATGGTGTTGTCTGGGGATCTTTGGTAAATGTCATAGTTGACATTATGGAAGACAGGCTTTCAATATTTTTATGAATTAACTGCATTTAAATGCCACCAACTGCTGTTGGGGTGTGAAGCTGTGAGCCTAGAGCATTAACCTGGTCTCTGGATCACTAGTCCGGTGATATTACAACAATACTAATATCTCCCACTGACATTACCACAATACCAATATCTCCCAGTGATATTACCACAATACCAATATCTCCCAGTGATATTACCACAATACCAATATCTCCTAGTGACATTACCATGATAGCAATATCTCCCAGTGACATTACCACGATACCAATATCTCCCAGTGATATTACCACAATACCAATATCTCCCAGTGACATTACCATGATAGCAATATCTCCCAGTGACATTACCACGATACCAATATCTCCCAGTGATATTACCACAATACCAATATCTCCCAGTGACATTACCATGATAGCAATATCTCCCAGTGACATTACCCCCCACCAACCCAACCTCCACTCCCGGCACCTTCCCTTGCAACCGCAGGAGGTGCAACACTTGCGCCCACACCTCCCCCCTCACTTCTCTCCAAGGCCCCGAAGGAAACTTCCATATCCGCCACAGATTCACCTGCACCTCCACCCACATTATCTACTGCATCCGCTGCAGCCGGTGTGGCCTCCTCTATATTGGGGAGACAGGCCGCCTACTTGCGGAGCGATTCAGAGAGCACCTCTGGGCCACCCGGACGAACCAACCCAATCACCCTGTAGCACAGCATTTCAACTCCCCCTCCCACTCCACCGAGGATATGCAGGTCATTGGACTCATCCACCGCCAAACCACAACAACGCGACGGTCGGAGGAGGAGCGTCTTATCTTCCGACTGGGAACCCTCCAACCACAGGGGATGAACTTGGACTTCACCAGTTTCTTCATCCCCCCTCCCCCCACCTTGTCTCAGCCGAATCCCTCCAGCCCGGCACCGCCTTCCTGACCTGCAGTCTTCTTCTTGACCTCTCCGCCTCCACCCTACTCCGACCTATCACCTTCACCTTGACCTCTTTCCACCTATCACATTTCCAACGCCCCTCCTCCAAGTCCCTCCTCCCTACCTTTTATCTTCTCCTGCTGAACACTCTCTGCTCATTCCTGAAGAAGGGCATGTGCCCGAAACGTCGAATCTTCTGTTCCCTAGATGCTGCCTGACCTGCTGTGCTGTTCCAGCAATAAAGTTTCAACATTACCACGATACCAATATCTCCCAGTGATATTACCACAATACCAATATCTCCCAGTGACATTACCATGATAGCAATATCTCCCAGTGACATTACCACGATACCAATATCTCCCAGTGATATTACCACAATACCAATATCTCCCAGTGATATTACCATGATAGCGATATCTCCCATTGACATTACCACGATACCAATATCTCCCAGTGACATTACCACAATGACATTATCTCCCAGTGACATTACCACAATACCAATATCTCCCAGTGATATTACCACAATACCAATATCTCCCAGTGATATTACCACGATAGCAATATCTCCCAGTGATATTACCACAATACCAATATCTCCCAGTGATATTACCATGATAGCGATATCTCCCAGTGACATTACCACAATAACATTATCTCCCAATTACATTATCACGATACCAATATCTCCCTAGACATAGGAATTGCTGGATCAGAAAAGAGCAAGTTCCACCTGGCTCAACTTTTACCATTCTGGTTGGCGTGTAATCATGCAATATTGGGGTTGTAAACCAACTGAAGCAAAAATCAATTCATCGCTAATAGTCCTCAAATGGGTGGTGAGGAAATCCCCCAATGCAGAGGACTTGATGTGGAAAATCACATTTCCTCCCAGTGTGCTCTGCCTGCCATGTCATATCTCAAATTATCTGTGTACTGTATACCAAAATGTTTCTTATACATACACTGTAACTTCTATCACCCTTTCTGTCTCAACAGCATTTCTTCATTGCAAACATTTCACTGACCTATCAGCAACCAACAAGCAGTTCTGGTCTGGGAATTAACCCTCGGTCCTGCTGAATGTAGCACCTTGCAAAACTGATCGGGTCCTTACATTTATCCTCCTACTTCTCCTTAACACATAGATTGCAGAAGAAATAGATATGATCTTTCTGCTAGATGCTTTCTAATCTACTTAATAAAGCAAGAAACAAAGAAATGAAAATCTTGCTTATGTTTTTCATTTGTTTTTCTAGAAACCTGCACTGCAGACTCGACATGTCTGGGAAATGAGAATAAAGGGAAACACTCACCCATGGAAAGAAACTTAAGCCCCTTAGACAGTGCTGCAACTGACCTCCTTCTGAGACTAATACATCTTTCTAACAGGCAGCCTGCAGAGAAACAGCAGCTAATATAATATCATGTATTCAAATGTGCCCTCTCTTTGCTGCCTTTGAGAACATGCAACACTTGGAGTATAGGCAGGAGCTAGGTATGGAGCAGGGGGTTTTAATAAGAGGGCCATAAACAGTGCATGTTATTCTATGACAACGATATATCTGAATGCTATCGAGTGTACTTACCTAATACTAACAGTATGTCAATCTCAATATTTATTTTGAAGGTAGTAACTATACTTTGTCAAATGTCACTTCAGTTAACTTTTCTTCAAGTAAATTTTGTTAATAGTATCAAATAGTTTAAGCTGCTTTTCATTTCTTCAGTAACTTGTAATCATTAAAGAAGCATGTGTATATACATAGCAAAATAAACTCCTATTTGCTAATGGTGGAACTGCAATTCAAAATGGTGGTATTTTGTATTGTCTTTGAGTGTTTATTTATCTGAGAACAAGATTAAAGATCGAGTACAAGGCAGATAAAGAGCATAAAGCGTATTCTGAAAAGCATTCACTGATTCACATCAGTGGGCGGCACGGCGGCACAGTGGTTAGCACTGCTGCCTCACAGCGCCAGAGACCCGGGTTCAATTCCCGCCTCAGGCGACTGACTGTGTGGAGTTTGCACGTTCTCCCTGTGTCTGCGTGGGTTTCCTCCGGGTGCTCCGGTTTCCTCCCACAGTCCAAAAAAAGATGTGCAGGTCAGGTGAATTGGCCATGCTACATTGCCCGTAGTGTTAGGTAAGGGGTAAATGTAGGGGTATGGGTGGGTTGCGCTTCGGTGGGTCGGTGTGGACTTGTTGGGCCGAAGGGCCTGTTTCCACACTGTAATCTAATCTAATCACTTTTGTATCGCTATGTTAGTGAGAACATTGTCACAAATTTAGAGTAAACGGAGCACCAAGGATGAGTTATCTCACCAAGTGACTCTGACCTTCTTTGAGATGGGGGTGAAGATGAGGAGGAGGCACTGGGGGAGTTTAGTTAGAACTTCTCTTTTGAATTAAACTAGATAAGAAAATTTATCAGAGACAAATTTTGATCATGTCACTGATTTGTTCAGAAAGTATTGTGGCCTTGTAGATATAAAGGGGATAAAGAATTCATCTTGTTGGTAGAAAAGTTGAACCAATGGTTGAGAGGTTTTATGAGAATAGATTGGATTAGATTCCCTACAGTATGGAAACAGACCCCTCAGCCCAACGAGTCCACAGCGACCCTCCAAAGAATAACTCACCCAGATCTATTGCCCTACCCTATATTTACCCCTGACTAATATAGGGGCAGCACAGTGGCTCAGTGGTTAGCACTGCTACCTTACAGTGCCAGGGACCCACATTCAATTCCAACCTCGGGCGACTGTCTGTGTGGAGTTTGCACATCCTCCCCATGTCTGCATGGGTTTCTTCGAAGTGCTCTGGTTTCCCCCCACAGTCCAAAGATGTGCAGGTCAGGTGAATTTGTCATGCTAAATTGCCCATGGTGTTCAGGTTGGGTGCATTAGTCAGGGTAAATGTGGAGTAATAGGGCAATGGGTCTGGGTGGGTTACTATTCAGAGGGTTGGTGTGGACTTGTTGGGCCTGTTTCCACATTGTAGGAATTCTAATTCTAATGCACCTAACACTGTGGGAAATTTAGCACAGCCAATTCACCTAACCTGCACATTTTTGGATTGTGGGAGGAAACCCACGCAGACACAGGGAGAATGGGCAAACTCCACACAGATGGTCACCTGTGGCAGGAATCAAACCCAGGTCCCTGGCACTGTGAGGGAGCAGTGCTAATCACTGAGCCACTGTGCCACCCAGTAAAAAATGCTAACCTGATTGACACAGAGACATTGGCCTTATGAACTGTCCTTCCATAGTCCTGTTAAACTCGAAATAATCCAACGTCAATGCTGCATTTCGTGCCTCTAACTACCATGTGGGCATCAAGATTCACTATCTTGGCTTTTAGATTAGATTAGATTAGATTACTTACAGTGTGGAAACAGGCCCTTCGGCCCAACAAGCCCACACCGACCCGCAACCCACCCAGACCCATTCCCCTGCACCTAACACGACAGGCAATTTAGCATGGCCAATTCACCTAACCTGCACATTTTTGGTCTGTGGGAGGAAACCGGAGCACCTGGAGGAAACCCACGCAGACACGGGGAGAACATGCAAACTCCACACAGTCAGTCACCTGAGGCGGGAATTGAACCCAGGTCTCTGGTGCTGTGAGGCAGCAGTGCTAACCACTGTGCCACCATGCCGCCCTTTTACTCCAGCACAGAATCAGTGGATCGAATGGCCTTCTGCTGTGTGGTGCTATTCTATTATTGTTTAATGTCAACAACCTATTTAATGTTTTTTGACTGCTAACAGACATCAAAATCCAAATACTACTTCTTAATAACCTTAGATGCTGTCCTGTTCAATTCTTGTCATGTCTTGCATTGTAAGATTTAAAACTTAAATTTAATTCTGTTATTATAACAAAATGCCAGTTATAGCATAAAATGTCATTCAATATTTTGTGCCCTGTGGGAAAAAGAAGGACCAGTGATTCATCCAAAACCATAGAGCATACTTCAGTCTCTCAGGCCTGTGCGCTAACTGAGCACAGTTCTCATTTGGATGGGGGAAAGCAAGCTCCTAAGTTGTACAAGGAGATTAATTCTAATAAATCCTGAGACCCAGTGACAAATAAATGGAAACAAAAATCTGGAAAATTCAATATAGTCAATTTAGTCAATTGGAATATTCCTGCTGTTTTTGAGTGATTGCAGTTCTGGTATAATCTGATCAATGAAAGTGACCATTACTGATATCAGGAATATTGCCTTAAATTAGGAAGCACTCCATCATTGCTAGGCTATCACATAAATTCCAAATAGTTTCTTTTCATTCATTATGGATTGTGGGCATTATTGGCATCTATTGCCCTAAGAAGGGTCAGGTTCTTCTGAAAAGCTGGTTGCAACTGAGAGTCTTGCTAAACTTGGTTGGAGGGTAATTAAGAATCAGCCAGCTTAGACTGGAGTCACATATAAGCAAGACTGTTTCTTTCCTTTAGTCATGTTATTATACCATATTCATGATCACGTCTTGAGACCAAATCAAATCAATCATTTGCACAGAGATAACTCCCATTTTGTGATAAATCAATTCAGTTATCTTTCTGAAAAACCCTTCCATCCTTCATCCTCCGAGTAGCTAATTCTCAGCATGGTTTTAAACTCTTTACCATTTAAAATGTTTGTGCACAAACCCTAGTGTTGTGGGAACACTCGGTCATGAGCTACCGGGAAGAGATTAATCAGCACTGTTCTGCCTTAGCTGAAGGAACATTATGATCTGGAAAACAAATAACGATACTGCACTCAAAACATGTGGCTCAGCAAGTCTGCTTTCAAAAACAAAGATATAATCTAACCGTTTTGAGGTCTTCTGAAACAATCACCATCATTGAGAGCTGCAGGTTAAATGGAAAGATGCAGAGCGCAGTGCCCTATGGACCAAGAAGCTTCAAAGATCAGCAGTAATCTTAAGGGTTTCCAGCCAAGTACTAAGAGATATTGCGCAACTTTTTATTTCCCTATTTTCTAAGATCTTGTAACTGAAGATGCTATGTACCTTTGCACCTAAGATGGTGTTGTGAGTGGTGACATATAAACTCCTTAGTGCACTCATTTGAGTGCGCATGCCAATAAAACTAATTCAATTCAACTCAACAGTAACAGGAGAAAGGATAGAAATCAGCCAGGTGAAGCCTGCTGCTTATTATAGACTGATCTTTGCGGAAAAATATTGGCAAACTATTGGAAATGGAAGTTGAATTGGGACACAATAAAAACCAGTTTTGTCGTTACCTCAAAAATCTGCTAACGTTTGTGCTGCAAAGTGCTCATTCATGTCCTCACCTCAATGAAGAGGTCTCTTTGGTTTTTGCTCCTCATCATCCCACCCCTCCTCCTAACATCATTTGGTTATTTATATACTCACAGAAGACTTTGAGTTCCCTTTTATCATATTCTTGAGTCAACAGAGTAGAAATAGGCCCTTCAGCTCACCACGTCTATACTGACTGATATTCACCAAACTATATTAATCCGGTTTGCCTATACTTGGTTCGTATCCTGCTGTGTCCCAATATTTTAAGTGCTTATCCTGATGCTCCTTACAGTTTGCGATAGTACCTGCCTCAATCACCCTCTCAGGCAGCACATTCTATATTTCTACCATCCTTTCTAGGTGGAAATTCTTTTCACAGAACTCATCTGAACCACTTGCTCCTCACGTTAAACTTATACCCTCACACCTGTCTTAGCCATTAGTCTCTTACTTCTTTGTTCCTCTTATTTCTTTCCTCACTTCCCCACTGAACTTGAATTGAATTTATTGCCACGTGTACCGAGGCACAGTGAAAAGCTTTGTCTTGTGAGCAATACAAGGGGATCACAGAGTTTCGGAGCATAGATAGTAAATGATAGGTAAACAGCAGCAAAAACAAAAACACGGGTACAGGTGAATGTTAAGAGTTTGTGAGTCGTTTCAGTATCCTAACAACAGTAGGGTAGAAACTGTTTTGAAACTGGCTGGTGCGTGTGTTCAGGCTTTTGTACCTTCTCCCTGATGGTAGAGGTTGTAGAAAAACATTGCCAAGGTCGGATGGATATTTGAGAATGCTGGTGGCCTTTCCTTGACAACGGGCCTGGTGGATGGATTTGACAGTTGGGAGGTTGGTGCTTGTGATTGTCCGGGCTGACTTCACCCCTCTCTGTAACTGAACTTGGAGATAGTGAGCATTGCAGATACTGGAAAATTGGAGTCGATAAAATGTGGAGCTGGACAAACCACAGCAGGACAAGCAGTATCAGAAGCACGAGAGTCGATGTTTCAGGCAGGACCCTTCATCAGGACTGAACTTATTGTGTTCAGCCTGGAACTCACATACATTAGCAATCTGGAACCTGGCATGCATTTCCTTCATCTGCTTCATCTTGCCATTTGGCATCCAGAGAGCTCTGGGGGTTTTTTTTGTCTCCTACCTTTGCCACTCATGGAATTGCATCTCAACTGCACCAGAGCTGCTTCCACTTCCAAAACAACTCATTCTTCAATTAGAGATTTACCAACAATGGTTCATTCTAGCTTGCCTGGGTCAGACCTGCTCTCATCCTGGGAAAATTGGCCATCTCCAATTCATAATTTTTACTCCAGATTGACCTTCTGCTTTTCCATAGCTAATCTAAACTTTATCATATTATATCACTGTTCCCTACATGTTCTGTGGATTCTGGATCCATTTAATCTATCCTGCTTCTCTGAATCATATTCAGCAATGCCGTCTTCCTCACTGGTGAGAAATGTCCTGACAAAAAAAAGTTCTTGTAAACAATTCAGAAACTCATTCTCCTTCTGCCCTTTGCACTATGACTAATCTATTCAAAGTTTGTGAGAAGATTGGTAGCTCGGGTGCTCATTGTTGTGGTTCTGTTCGCCGAGCTGGGAATTTGTGTTGCAAATTGTGTTGCCTCTAGGAATTCCCTGGCTGTTTTCTGTTTGGGGACAACACTACTATTATAGGACAAGCCAAACAGAGAACAGCCAGGGAATTCCTAGAGGCATGGCACTCATCCACAGATTCAATCAATAAGCACATCGACCTGGACCCAATATACCGACCACTGCAGCAGACAGCTGGAACTGACAACCGGAAGCGGCAGGGACAGGCCACTATAAATGCCGGAGGAAACATGACAGAAGCGCTTCACAGGAGGTTCCCAAGCACTGAGGATGTCACCTAGACAGGGGACGAAACATCTGCAACACAAATTCCCAGCTCGGCGAACAGAACCACAACAACTAATCCATTCTTTAAATAAAAGTTGCTACAGTATTACCAAACCATAGAGAGACACGACTGTAGTGGTTAAATCTGACAGTCACCACACCAACAGGCAAGGGGAGGGATTGAGCAGAAGAATCTGTCATGACAACCTCAGCTGGTGAGGGAATTGAACCCACAGTCTCACATAACTGTGCATCACAGAGCAGCCATCCAGTCAATAATCCAACCCACCTGCATGTTCCCCTCCCAGCCACTTGCTATCCTGGTTTGGAAATGTACCACCGGGTCCTTCACAGTCTTTGGGTCAAAATCCTGGAAATCCCTCCCTACTTGCATTGTGGGTTAACCCACAGCAAGTGGACTGCAGCGATTCAAGACGGCAGCTTATCACCACCTTCTCAAGGGCAAGTAGGGATGGGCTATCAATGCTGGCCAGCCAGCAATGTCCAAGTTGCATAAATAAATAAAAAAATAATTAATTTCCCCTATCACCACTTCTCTGTGGTTCATGCACCATTCTATAATTTTACTGAGAATGTGCTTTTCAAAATTTTTCCCATGAGTTGTTGGTGTTGATGGGACATTACCACTGTGTCATAACAGTCCTCTATCCCCCTGGCTTGTAAGATGATGAGTTGCACTTTGGTGGTCACGACCATTTTGAACCTTCACCAGTAACATTAGCACCATGCCCGGGGTAACATTGCTCTCAATTCTGATAAGGGGCAACATGTACAGCCATACAGGCCCTATTTCCCTCTGAACACTTCTCTGGTGAGCAACAACTCCTAGCTTCCGGTGATGACTCCAAGCCTTATGCTGACTCCCAGCCTCCGCTGACAACTCCCACTCTCCAGCGACGAATCCCAGTGTCCAGCAACAATTAGCAGCGTCTGGTGACAACTCCCGGCCTCTGGTGGTGACTCCTAGTCTCCGGCGATGACTCCCAGTCTCTGGTGATAATTCCCCATAGGTGCCTCCTCATCTATCTTGGCAACCTTCCAGCTTCCCGTAGCAGTCTCCCAGCGTGGTGTGGTACCAGGGCCCAGTGTGGGCTGGAAGCTAGGTGCCAGTGAAGCCTGTTGTACTGACCCTTTATTTCTGGACATTTTATTTCTCTATTATCTAAGACCTTGTAACTGAAGAATCTGTGCCTAGGTACTTTGGTATCTAAGTTGGCAATGCAATTGGTGACGTATACATTTTTCACTGTACTCATTGACCACATGTAACAATAAAGGCTATACTATTCTATTCAATGTCCTAGGAACCTAAAGATCTCCCAACTGCAACCCACCCCCACCCCTTTCCAGGACCCCTTTACTCTCACTCATACTTCAGCATACAGGAGCAATTGGCACCCAGAGCAATCCAGTAACTATTACCATTTGAGGTTTACTTAGTAATCTCTTCCTGAGCTCTATAAAATCTGCCTGCTGGTGCTCACATATGCCATTATGGATTTTATAAACATCCCCCCGTTCCTCAGAATACTCTACAATCTGTTCATTATGTCCTGAAATGTTTTATCAAGGAAGCATTGCAGCTAAGTCAAAGTCAGCTGTGGCCCTGAATAGTTTACAAACTCTGCTCTGTTCATCTTTTGATTATGTTATTACTGCGCAGAGATGCAGCACAGTCCTCATGTAATGGAAATTTCAGAAATCTATTTTGTCTGAAAGATCTCCTTTGCATAATAGGTAGTGAATTGGAATAGAATTTGAGGGGAGGGATCAATTATTGACATTTTGGAATCAACAACAGGACTCATGAATCTCGATTTACTTATTCCACTTCAATCTAATAGCTCTTCTTCTTTGATCAGACCTAATTTCCCTGTTTGCACTGCAGTGAATGTACAGGAAAATAAATTTAGTCGATAAAAATCAAATACTACTAGGATGCACATTTGATGGTAATTGTGCCTTTCCAAGTGGAACCTTGGAATGCTAACTTTGGGCAGAAACATTTTTTGTTTGTGCTGGTGGTGAACTTGAAGGTGTGAAAGGCATTTGATGAAATTGTGACATATCTAAACCTCATTACCTGCCCACCTCTTTCACAGTGATGTTCTGGAGGGGAAAACCAATGGTCATCCTCCAAACCAGCTGGGGCTCTTTAAATAACTAATTGGGAGAGAGGCAGAAGATGGGAAGCTATAGGCTGATTAGCCTAACCAGCTAAGATTGGTAAAATTTTCAAATCTGTTACAGAGTATTTCGGAATGCATGGTAAAATAGGCTGGGTCAGCACATCTTCATCAAAGGGAGATCATGCCTGACCATTCTGCCAGAATTGTTTGAGGAAATAATGAGCAAGTTAGATAAAGGAGAGCCAGTGGATGGGATCTATTTGGATTGCCAGAAAGCCTATGGCAGATGATGATGTGTGGAGTTCCTCAGGGCTCCATGTTGGGACCGCAACTATTCACGTAATACATCAATGATCTGGACAAAGAAACTGAGGGCATTGTTGCTCAGTTTCCAGATGACACAAAGACAGATAGAGGGGCAGGTAGTGATGAGGAAGTGGGAAGCTTCAGAAGAACTTGGGCAGGCTAGAAGAATGGTCAAGGAAGCGGCAGATGGAACATAATATGGCAATGTGGGAGGTTATGCACTTTAGTAGGAAGGATAGAGGCATTGACTAAGTTCTAAATAGTGAAAGGCTTTGGAAATCTGATGCACAAAGGGACTTGGGAGTCCTAGTTCAGGATTCTCTTAAGGTTAACATGCAGGTTCAGTTGGCAGTGAGGGAAGGTAAATGCAATGACAGCATTCATTTCGAGAGAGCCAGAATACAAGAGCACAGATGTGCTGAGGCAATATAAGGCTCTAGTCAGACCACATTTGGAATATTGTGAGCAGTTTTATGCTCCATATCTAAGGAAAGATATGTGCTGGTTTTGGAGGGGATCCAGAGAAAGTTTACAAGAGTGATCCCAGGAATCCTGGGAGAAATGGTTGAGGACCCTGGGTCGGTACTCAGTAGAGTTTAGAAGGATGAGGGGACATCTGAATGAAACTTACAGAATACTGCAAGGCCTGGGTAGAGTGGATGTGGAGACGATGAATCCAATAGTTGGAGAGACTAGGACCCAACTGCACAGCCTCAGAGTGAAGGGATGACCCTGCATAACTGAGATGCAGAGGCATTTCTTCAGCCAGAGGGTGGTGAATCTGTGGAACTCTTTGCTATAAAATATTGGAATGGCCAGGTCACTGAGTGCATTTAACACAGAGAAAGAGAGGTTCTTGATTGAAAAGAAGATCAAGGGTTACAGGGAGTGATTAGGAAAACGGGTTTCAGAAACATTTCAGGCAAGATTGAATGTGGGGTAGACCCAATGGGCCTGAATTGCCTAATTCTGTTCCTATAGCTTATGGGTTTGTGGTCTAATTAATGTAATTTTTAACAGTCAGGTCACTGTTTTGGAGAGCTGGACACCTTGAGGCTGTGATTGGGGATCCTTTACAAGGATCAGATGACAATCCAGGAACGGGGTGGGAAGGGTCATACGTCCATTGGGATGGGTCAGTTATCACTCAGGAAAGGCCAGGTGACCATCGGGAAGGGTCAGGTGACTGTCCAGGATCAGGGTGGGGGGTGACCAAGTGACCATCCAGGACCAGAGTAGAATGGGTCAGGTGATCATCCAGAGTCAGGGTGGGGAGGGTCAGGTGACCATCCAGGGTCAGGGTGGGGAGGGTCAGGTGACCATCCAGGGTCAGGGTGGGGAGGGTCAGGTGACCATCCAGGGTCAGGGTGAGCAGGGTCAGGTTCCACTTGGGGACTGCTCACTGTGGAGAAACTGAAAACTGAAAACACTTTGGAACTCTATAACTTGTTAATAAATGCCAAACTCTTAAGAAATGTCTCAAAGTGTCTAAACGTTTTTTACTCGATATCATTTAATCTATAGAAACACATAAATGTTACGGTGCAGGAAGAGGCCATTTGTCCCATTGCGTTTGCACCAGCCCCTCAATGTGCGACCATGAGAATGCAAAAGGAAGCCTGGGAGTGCGTGCATACACAAGGGAGAGGGCATCTGAGAGACATACTACACACTGAAGAGAAACAGAGAGAGTGCGCAGCTGTAAGTGAGACCATGCGTGTATGCATGAGCAAAAGGAGTGCAACATTGCTGAGACTGACACACCCATACTCAAACATGCACACACATGTTCTCTCACACACAAACATGCATACACACATGCTGTCTCACACATACACACATGCACTCTCACACACACAAACACACCAAACACACACACAAACATGCACACACATGCTCTCTCACACACAAACACACATGCTGTCACACACACACATGCTCGAAAACATGTTCTCTCACACAAACACACATATACACATACTGTCTCACACATGCGGTCTCACATACAAACACACCAAATACACACACAAACATGTGCACACACACACACAAAAACACACACAAATACGTCCGTATATACACACACACACACACACACAAACAATACACACACACACAAATGCCCTTAGGAAAGGAATTCTAGGATTTTGACCCAGCAATAGTGAAGTAACAGCAATATATGTCCATGTCAGGATGGTGTGTGGCACATCTTTGAAAGAAATAAACAGTTGGTGGTGTTTTATTTATTTAATTATTGTTAGGTATTATTCCTAGATTATAGCATTATTTCATATTAAGCTTAAAACACCTGCACGTGTCTGAAAATTGTTACAAGTCATCATTTCTATTTAGCGTTAAAAGATGTCTGTATTCAACATTTATAGATATCAAACGTCAGGTAACAATTCAGGACTTCAGATCTTGTAACAGTGATCAGGATTATCCAGAGGCACAGATTAATCTGAAGAGAAGACACTTCTTGTATCACAAATAGGATCCAGGACACAGCCCTCTGTAATAAGAATACATGATAGAATTAGGCAGAATATATAGCGTTGGAACAGGGCATTCAACCCATCTAACCTGTTCTGATGTTCTTACTCCACAGGTTTTCACTCTACCTCAGAATATTTCCTCTCCTGTTCTGGCAAACACTTGTTCACGTTCCTTTGAAAGCATCTAAGTCAGCCTCATGCTGTGTGCTGACCAATCTTCAAAAAGATATTTCTCTTTATTTCCTGGGACCTAACCAGAGAAACAACTGTAAAAGTGATATGAATTTAACCTTTATTTGAGAGATTGAGAATAGTGGGCCTTTATTCTCCAGAGTTCAGAAGAATGAGAGATGATCCCATTGAACTGAATACAATTCTTCAAGGACTCGACAGGGCAGATGCAGGAAGGGTGTTTCACTTGTCCTGTTTCTTAAGTTCCCCTGTTCTGTATTTTGGGAAACAAATGAATACCATATAAGTAGTTTCTGATTAAGTAGTCTATAATAGAAACACAGTATCCTGGTAGATTGAGTATTTGGCCCCATTATATCTCAGTAGGAGTTCCTCAGGGTAGCATTCTAGGCTCAACCATCTTCAGTTGCTCCATCAATGACCTTCCCTCCGTCACAAGGTCAGAAATGGGGGATGTTTAACAAAGGTGCACAAAGTTCAATACTATTTGTGATTCCCTTGATATTGAAGCAACCCATATCCAAATGCAACAAGATTTGGACAATATCATGGTTTGGGCTAACAAGGAATAAGTAACATTCACACCACACAAATGTCAAGCTGTAAACGCCACCAGTAAGAGACAACCTTGACAGTCAATGGTGTTGCCATCGGTGAATGCCCCACTATCAACATCTTGGGGGTTATCATTGATCAGAAACTCAGTTGGATTCACCATATAAACACAGTGGCAACAAGAACAGGTCAGACTCTAGCAATACTCCTGTAAGTAACTCACCTCCTGACTCCCCAAAGCTTGTCCAACATCTACAAAGCAGAAGTCAGGAATATAATAGAATACTCCCCACTTGCCCTGGGTGGGTACAGCCCCAACAACACTCAAGAAGCTTCACCCACCATTCAGGACAAAGCAGCTTGCTTGATTGGCTCCATATTCAGTGTGTATCATCTGTAAGATGCACTACAGAAATACACCAAAGATCCTCAGACAGTACCCTCCAAACCCCTGACCATTTCCATCTAGAAAGACAAGGGTAGCAGATACATGGGAACACCACTAACTTCAAGTTACCCTCCAAGCCACACACCATCTTGACATGGACATAAATTGCTGTTACTTCACTATTGCTGGGTCAAAATCCTAGAATTCCTTTCCTAAGGGCATTGTGAGTCTATCTAAAACCACATGAATTGCAATGGTTCAAGAAGGCAGTTCACCATCATCCTCTCAAGGGCAACTAGAGACAGGCAATAAATGCTGACCCAGCCAGTGATGCCCATATCCCATGAATGAGTAATAAAAACAAAAGAGAGTAATTTTAACTTTGGGCAGAGGACGAAATCAGGCAATGTTGGGTCAGCTACCTATTATACATTCTGCTGGGTCTTCCTCTTGGTCAAACTGATAGCATCAAATTAGACCAAGACAGAGGAATGGAGTAAAGTGCATTGTACAGATGGACCATCTACCACTGCCAGTTTCCTGCCTTCACTGACGGCTGAAAGTGATCAGCATTCTCTTTACAAAACTCACGCACATTCATAGATCCATCGATAACTTTGCTGTCTGGGAATGAAACATTACTCTTAGTGGGATGGTCCACACAGTACAGACTTCTTGCTCCTCATAAGCTGACTTTCCCTCTATGGAAGAAAGTTTATCCCACTGTCATTTGGGATAAGCTGGAAGGGGTTAATTTCTTGGTATCACTGCTATTTAAGAGAGTAAACAATACAAGGTGAGTGAATGCAGTGCGACACTTTGAACCTAAACTAAAACTTTAAGACAAAATGTCATGTTGAAGTTGTACGGGATGTTAGTGAGGCCTCTTCTAGAGTACTGTGTCCAGTTCTGGTCACCATGTTATAGGTTGGATGTTATTAAGTGTTCAGAAAAGATTTCCCAGGATATTGCTGGGAATGGATGGTCTGAGTTATAAGGAGATGCTGGATAGGCTGGGACTTTTTTTCTCTTGAGTGTAGGAGGTTGAGGGTTTATAAAATCATGAAGGGTATAGATAAGGTGAATGACAGATGTCTTTTCCCTAGGGTGGGGGATTTCAAGACTAAGGGGTACATTTTTAAGGTGAGAGGAGAAAGATTTAAACAAGATGAGTAGAAACTTATTTACACGGAGAATGGTTTGTGTGTGGAATGAACTTCCAGAGAAAGTGGTGGATATGGGTATAGTTACAACATTTAAAAGACATTTGGATAACTACATGAGTAAAGAAATGTTTGAGGAATATGGGCCAAGAACAGGTGGAACTAGTTTAGTTTGAGATTATGGTCGGCATGGAGTAGTTGGGCCGAAGGGTCTGTTTCTGTGCTGTATGACTCTATGATTCTATGAGTTTAGATTGGAGTGGTGCTGGAAAAGCACAGCAGGTCAGGCAGCATCCAAGGAGCAGGAAAATCAACTTTTCGGGCAAAAGCCCTTCATCATGAATGGAGCCCCCAGAACCCTGATGGGAACATCCCCCCTGCTCATGACTCCACCCCCATTCTCCCACCACCACACCCACTCCAGTTACAGGCTCTGCCCCCACTCCAAGCTCCACACCTACACCAGCTCTGCCGAGTTTTCACCATCACCCCAGACTTCCCCCTCGCTGAGAACGAACAATCAGTCCTCAGCAAAGGCCTTACCTTTATCCCCCTCCTCCCAAGCATCAATGAATTTAATACACGCCGTGAGGTCGAACACTTCTTCCGCCACCTCCGCCTCCGAGCTTAGTTTCACAATCAGGACTCCCGCCCACCTTCCGAGGACCCCTTCACCCGCCTCCAACACACTCCATCCACCTGGACACCCCGTGCAGGCCTATTACCCGCCCTCGACCGCTTCATTTCCAACTGCCGCTGGGAAATTAACCGCCTCAACCTGTCTACCCCCCTCCCTCACTCCAACCTCTCACCCTCACAACGCGCAGGCCTCCACTCCCTCTGCTCCAATTCCAACCTCACCATCAAACCAGCGGATAAAGGGAGTGCAGTGGTAGTTTGGCGCACTGACCTCTACACTGCTGAAGTCAGATGCCAACTCGAAGACACCTCCTCCTACCACCCGCTCAACCATGACCCTAACCCCATCACCAAACCGTCATCTCCCTGACCATACAGAACCTCATCACCTCAGGAAATCTCCCACCCACAGCTTCCAAACTTGTAGTCTGGGAACCCCACACCGCCCGATTCTACCTCCTTCCCAAGACCCACAAGCCTGACCACCTTGGCCACCCCATTTTTTTCAGCCTGCTCCTGCCCCACTGAACTCATCTCTACCTACCTTGGCACTGTCCTATCCCCCCTTAGTCCAGAAAATCCCCACATTCATTCAAGACACCACCAATGCCCTCCACCTCTTCCAAGACTTCCGTTTCCCCGGCCCCCAACGCCTCATCCAATCCCTCTACACCTCAAGGACCTCCAAGCCCTCCGTTTCTTCCTCTCCTGACGTTCCCAACAGTACCCTTCCACTGACACTCTCATTCGTTTGGCTGAACTGGTCCTCTCCCTTAACAATTTCTCCTTTGAATCCTCCCATGTCCTCCAGACCAAAGGGGTAGCCATGGGCACCCGTATGGGCCCCAGCTATGCCTGTCTCTTTGTCGGCTATGGAACAGTCCATCTTCCTAGTTACATCGGCACCACTCCTCACCTCTTCCTCCGCTACATTGATGACTGCATCGGCTCCACCTCGTGCTCCCGCGAGGAGGTTGAGCAGTTCATCAACTTCACCAACCCATTCCAACCCGATCTTAAAAAAGTAAAAAAAAAGCTCCATTCCTGATGAAGGTCAATTTTCCTGCTCTTCGGATGCTGCCTGACCTGCTGTGCTTTTTTAGTACCACTCTGATCTAAACTCTGGTTTCCAGCATCAGCAGTCCTCACTTTTGCCTCTATGATTCTATGCCCTCTAACTGGTGCCGTGATGGGAGCACTGCATGTTCCACCTTCATAGTTAATCGTTCACAATGACCTGGGATTCATTTCCTCTAAACAACTCCTTCGCATTCATAATCGGTTTCAAAGCACAACTTCAGAAAATTAACCTTCTTGATCCCAGAGTGAGCTCCTTTCCCTTTTCATTGTGATATTGAAGGCATTGTTTTGAGACAATGTGAAATGAGGAGCCAGTTACTCACCCTGTGTACAGCAGATTCCAGATGAAGCACATTTCCCGCCGTTGCTGCCGCAGACTCTGCCACTGGGTTCACAAGGAGACAGCAGGTAATCTTCCTTCTGACACCTCAGGGTCTCCGAGGTTCCAATGTAGCAGCCAAACCCCTCTCCACAGCAAATACTGGCTCCAAAGCAATGGCCCCTGTTACCAGGACCACACGGTATACACTAGGAAGGATCAGGAATAGGGGTTATGCCAGTGATGTTCCGAAAGCTCCATTCTCACAATGTCACTGGTCATCCAAAGAAAACGTTAAATCTACAATGTGGCTTCAAGGGCTGCCATTGTGCAGTACTAATGCAGCTGTATCTTTGAACTGGAATGACTAGGCTCCAGTCCCATTTGCCCACAATCTATGCCTGAATAGGTTAAAATAACTATAACTTCCTCATTAAAACTTCATGATGCGGTTCTACCAAAACCTCACTAGTGTTCCGAATACCACGTAATTGGAAAGGACTAATGTACCATTGGTTCCATCTTGTGGAAATGTATGAAGCAAGGTACAAAGATTTTTGGCTATTGTAGCAACAAGTATCAAACCTAAAATGTATCAAACTAAATCTCAAACTCCTTTCAAAATCAAATCCACATAAAGGTTTCCCTGGGTCTGATGACATATGAGGCACATGTTCTCTCTGTTCTGTAGATAGGTTCCTTAATTAGGGCTGTCAGCAGAGTTAAGGGCTGCCCCACCCCACATAAAGCCTGACTGGCCAGGAGTTTCTCTCACTCTTGCTGACTGCCACAGGCTAATTTACAGATTGACAATCAATCTGTTTAGCTGGTTTATAAATCCACCTTCCCCCCAAGGTCCCGTACTTCCCGCGGGAGCCTGTGCCCCACAACCTGAGCCGCCTCCGAAATTTTAACTTTGTTTCGTTTAGGGAGGTGAACAGGAGAGCCCTGTACAGACTGCTGCTGCACACCGTCCACCTCTTCTCCCTCATCCACCGTCCGGACACGCCTTGGCGTGCCCATTTGCCACCGGGCGGTGGGGATCCCCAGTGGAGGGCTCTCTACGCGGGAGTCCTCCCCCTTTCTCTCGGGGATCTGGGGTGGAGGGTGCTGCACGCAGCAGTCCCCTGCAACCGCAGATTGCGGTGGTTCACGGACTCCCAGCCCAACTGCTTGTTCTGTGGCGCTGTGGAGTCCGTGGACCACGTGTATATTGGGTGTGGGCGTTTGCACTCCCTTTTTGATTTTCTGAAAAACCTTCTCCTCTGTTTTTGGCTGCACTTCAGTCCCACGCTCCTGATCTTTGGGCACCCGGTACGGAGGAAGGAGGGCAGGTCTGAAGACCTCCTCGTGGGTCTGCTCCTGGGCCTGGCCAAACTGGCCATCAACAGGTCCAGGCAGCGGGCCGTGGAGGGGGTCGTTAGGGCCGACTGCCTGCCCCTCTTCCGCGGTTACGTTAGAGCCCGGGTGTCCTTGGAGAAGGAGCACGCGGCGTCGACCAACACCCTGGAGTTGTTCAGGGAGAGGTGGGCGCCGCAGGGAGTGGAGTGCATCATTTCTCCCTCCAATTCTATTTTGATTTAGTCCCTACCCTCCCCTTCACTGTTTTGATCACACAGCACTGTCCTTTGATGTGAAGGGCAGTGCTTGTCACTGGCCACCCGGGTGTTTTCCTGTCTTCCTGGTGGTGGAAACTGAATAAAGATTCGTGCACTTTGTGTCTTTCACAGTGTCTCACGCCTGCACACACACACCATGGGTGCTGGGGATAAAATAAGCACTACCGCAGTTAGGTGGTAGTGTAGGGTAAAGAAAAAAAAGAGAAAAAAAAAAAAAAAAAAAAAAAATAAATCCACCTTCCCCTGCCATCTAGTCCCAGAAAAGGACTCAAACCCAGAGCTTCTGGCATGACCCATTGCAATACAAAACCTCTAAGGTCACATTACAGCATTTTTAGTGTGGTTGCATGCGACTTGCGAATCTTTCGGAAAATAATGAATTCATTAGCCCCATAGTCTGTTCCTTTTCAATATCACACCCAACTATCATCTTATCGTTACCAGTCTGCTGCAAAAAAGAAAACTGCAAGCTCATTCAATCCATCGAGATTTTGCCTTCCATCATAGACTATTACACATGCTTTTAACTGCTTGAGTCGACCCTGAGTCTTGAACTATTATGAAAAATTTCCCAGAAATATCTTTGATAATGTGAAATATTCAACAACCTCACATTCAACCAGCATACAAGGTCAATGTCCTTAATTTTGTTTCTGGTGTTCATAAATTCCCAGTTATTACAATAACCTTTGTGGTCCTGGAAGATTGTCAGTACCACTGCCTTGCAATTTTGCCAGGTGCAGGCAACATGAAGATTTTTACATAATATTTTCAGATTTGACTTCAAGGTGACTTGTACCTGTGTTGGTGAGAAACCTTTCAGAAAATCTTTAATAAATGTCCATTTAAAAAATAAGTATGATCTTCTGCCCTTACATTCATTTTACTGTTTATTTTTTAAAAACAAGCCACCAGATTAATTAAACATATAAAATACAGGTTCTATTAACTTTTCCCTGAGTTTCACTGAGAAGCCATTTGTCTGTCTTTTTTCCCATTCTTGTTTTTGAGGGGTTGCCTGCAGACTTCTCTCGGATTGTTCAATGCTCATGGATGAAGTATTGACAGTCGTTCGCTATCGTCCCTTGCATGTTGACTCTTCCTCTCCCACTCTTACTGCCTGCCATCAGGCCTAATGACAGGATTTACCGACTGAAAATCAAATCTCCTTGACCACGTTACAAATGTACCTTCCATGGCCAACATGTGCTTGGTGTCGGACTCAGACACTGCTGGACAGAGGGAGGGACACTGCCATTGTTCCCCAAGCTCTCCTCACGGATGGTACCACACCATACATTACCTCAGGGGAGTAGCCTCAAGGTTTAGGATGAAATTGGATCATGGACCGAAGTCGCAGGAGGGAATTGTGTTTCTGCTGACCATGTATTTGTTCAGTAATGGAATCTAGTCCTACTCCAGGAAGGGTTAGGTTTAGCTCAGTTGGGCTGGATGGTTAGGTTGCGAATCAATGTGATGTCAACAGCCTGGTTACAATCCCCACACTGGCTGAGGTTACCATGAAGGACTGTTCTTCTCAATATCTCCACTCAGCTGAGGTATGATGCCCTTCAGGTTCAATCACCAGCAGTTGTCTCTCTCTAATGAGAGAGCAGCTCCATGGTCTGAAAAGATCATGGTGACCACTACTACTACCTACTACTCCAGGATCTATCTAACCAGCTAGTGCAATACCTATACATGAGCCATTGTGAAAGTTTTCAATATGGAGCTTCTCAATATTGTATGTGAAAAGAAGAGTTCTGGGGTATTGTGTGGATTAACTTGTTGCGCCACTTATCTTGGTTTACAATTTGAGCGCAGCATTGAAGGAGCAGCCAGTATTTAAAGATCATTTCAAATGACAGCTATTTACTGCAAACAATGTCACAATGAGAGTTGCTCCTTACCTGTCTGATCTCCATGTCCATGATCGATCGCTTGCCTCCTACAGGGCAGTTGTTAATGTAACAAGCTGAAGTGAAGCAGATGAGGCAGAGCAGGCAAACAGCTAGGTAGACAGACTGCATGGTGTTCTATCTGTTGGAGCTAGAGCCAGGAAACCTTCCAAACTGCACTGAGCATCTCTGAATCCTCACCTTATTTATACTCTCCAACAATCATTCCCAGTACGGAGATGCTATCGTCTTGCTAATTTAGCACACGCTGAATATATTTTCCAAACTATTTTAATGAGCAGATGTATAGTGCCACACACGATTCACCTGAGGTCAGTTATAACCTGAACCAATGCTTTATCTTTATAATTGAGCTTAATTTATTCAACAACATGAGTGAGGCCATTGCAACCTGAATACCATTTTTCAATTAAATGTTCCTTTGTAGGTTTAATGCAAAGAGAAGATTGCAAGATTAAAATTAAAAGTAGAAAAGTTTCTGAATTCAGGAAACAAAGTTTTAATGTGAAGGGCTGATTCAGGTCTGAGGATGATTCTGCAGGAAAGTGGCTTAAATAGCGGAGAAATGAAACTTCAGGGCTTCATTGTACAAGGACATAAGAAATTGAATTAGGAACAGACCAGAGGATCCAATGGGACAGCTCTGCCATTCAAACTGATCATGGCTAATCGTCTCCGATCGTGAATGGTACAATTACCATACCAGGTAGTGATACATCCAGACAGAATGCTCTCGATGGCGCACCTATAAAAGTTGGCAAGGGTATTCGCCATCATGCCAAATTTCCTCAGCTGCCTGAGGAAGAAGAGACGTTGCTGGGCCTTTGTAACTGGTGCATTCACATGAAGAGTCCAAGAAAGTTTGTTGTGGATGACCACTCCCAGGAGCTTGATGCTCTCCACTCGTTCCACCTCGGTGCTGTTAATGTGTAGAGGCGCATAAGTAACATTCCGCCGAATGTCAATACTGAGTTCCTTGGTTTTGCCGGCATTGAGAGCTAGGTTGTTCTCAGTGCATCATTTTTCCAGGTCTTCCACCTCCCATCTGTAGTCTGTTTCACCAACATCTGAGATTCGACCTACTATGGTGGTGTCATCAGCGAACTTGTAAATGGCATTAGTCTGGTATTTGGCGACGCAGTCATGGGTATACAGTGAATATAGTAGGGGGCTGAGTACGCACCCCGGGGGGCTCCAGTGTTCAGTGTTAGTGAGGATGAAATATTGTCTGATTGTGGCCTGTGGGTCAGGAAACTGAGGATCCAGTTGCAGAGAGTGGGCCTTAGTCCGAGATCACTAAGTTTAGTAATCAGTCTCAAGGGGATAACAGTGTCGAAGGCTGAACTGTAGTCAATGAGTAGGATTCTTATGTAGGTGAAAAGGTGTTCTAGGGAGGAGCGAAGGGGAAGTGATATGGCATCTGACGGGGATCTGTTGGTCCGATAGGCAAATTGGAGTGGGTGAAGAGTAGTGGGGAGGCTGGAGTTGATTAATGCTATGACCAGCCTTTCAAAGCACTTCATGACCACCGATGTTAGGGTCACTGGGCAGTAGTCATTGAGACATGCTGCATGAGCCTTCTTAGGTACAGGGATGATGTTGGCCCTCCTGAAACAGGCAGGGACGGTGGCCTGCTGCAGGGAGAGGTTGAAGATGTCCAAGAAGACCTCTGCCAGTTGATCTGTGTATGCTCCGTCTGGTCCCATCACTTTCCTTGGATTCACACGAAGGAAAACTGATCTGACCTCTGATGCAGTGACTGTTGGGATAGGTTCATCAGGACTTGTCACAATAGGTGTTACCTCTCTGCTGAAATTCTGTTCAAAGTGAGCATATAGGGTGTTGAGACAATCTGGGAGGGATATGTCATTGTCTGCTATCTTGCATTGTCTCTTTTAGAACCTGTGATGTCATTCAGCCCTTGCCATAATCGCCGGGTGTCTGTCTGGGTCTCTAGTTTGGATCGGTATTGGTCCTTGGATGTCTTAATGGCTCTGTGAAGGTCATACTTGGATTCCTTATATTTGAGTGGGTCTCCTGATCTGAAGGCCTCACGCCTGGTTTTTAGCAGGTTCTATATGTCCTGATTTATCGAGGGTTTCCTGTTGGGGAACACCGGGATTGACTTCCTCAGTATGCAGTATTCCACACACTTGCTGATAAAGTCTGTGATGGTGGTGGCCAAGGTATCTGCGGACTGTTTGAATGTGGCCCAATCAGCCAATTCCAGGCTGCACTGGAGTTGATCCTCTGCCTCCTCCGACCAGCACTGGTCCCGCATCTGTGAGGGGGTCTCCTGCTTGAGCTTTTTCCTGTAAGCCAGGAGAGGAAACACAGCATTATGGTCGGAGTTCCCGAAATGAGGGCAGGGGGTGGAGCGGTAGGCATCTTTCACAGTGGTGTAGCAGTGATCTAAAATGTTCAGGCCCCTGATGGGGCAGGTAATGTTCTGCTGGTGCTTGGGCAACACCTTCCTTAGATTGGCTTGATTGAAGTCACCAGTTACAATAAACAGGACCTTGGGCTGTTCCATCTCCAGGGTGTTAGTGGTGGAGTACAGCACATCCAGAGCTTCCTCGGTAGTTAGTATAACAGCACTAAATGGATGGTCAGTGTGAGTGAATGGAGGTTGTGTAGGCACAAAGGAGTTACAGTAAACTTTTATCTGTCTAATTATAAATATTCAGCTTTTTACTAGACAACTGCCCATAGTCTCCAACTTGGAGACTTTTGCTAAGTGTGCCAGGGAGCAGGGCAATTGCCCAATCAAAGTTCATACTTCCAGACAACTCCAGTGGAGCTCAATGCATCGGGACATCTAAGGGGTCATGACACCCGGATTGGGTTGTATGGACAGCCTTTGACAATCAGTAGGCTGGAAACTCTGGACCAATGGATCTGTGGTGTTTCAGCTGAGAGCTTTTTGTTAGGTCATGACATTGGCAGCATCTCCTTCCTTGTCAGATTGGCGGGCTGTGAGGTCCGTAAGGATTAGTATTTGGACTCTAGCTGGTCACAACATTTATCAAGGTAGGGGTTGGGATGAAGTGCAATATTTCCAAGTGTGCAGCTTGCACAAAACGGGCGGCACGGTGTACAATGAAGCCCTGAAGTTCACATCCAAATCATTTATTTAAATGACAAAAAGTAATGGACCCAGCACCGATCCTTGTGGCACTCCATTGGTCACAGGCCTCCAGTCTGAAAAACAACCCTCCACCATCACTCTCTGTTTTCTTTCTTCGAGCCAGTTCTGTATCCAAATGGCTAGTTCTCCCTGTATTCCATGAGGTCTAACCTTGTTAACCAGTCTCCCATGGGGAACCTTGTCAAACACCTTACGGAAGTCCATATAGATCATGTCTACTGCTCTGCCCTCATCAATCCTCTTTGTACTTCTTCAGAAAACTTAATCAAGTTTGTCAGACATGATTTCCCATGCACAAAGCCATGCTAAGTATCCCTAATCGGTCCTTGCATTCCCAAGTACATGTAAGGCACCAAAATAGGGGTGTAGTGGACTGCAAAAAAGGTTACCTCAGAGTACAACGGGACCTTGATCAGATGGGCAACTTGCTGGGGAGTGCCAGATGGAGTTTTATTTAGATTAATGTGAGGTGCCGCATTTTGGAAAGGCAAATCAGAACGGGATTGACAGAGGAAATTCGATTATCTAAATGAGATGGGCAGGCACTATTTCGTTCGGATAATTGATTATTTGGTTAGTTGATTTCCTCTGGGGCCTGGAGCCCCTGCCTACCCTCAAACCCCGCCCCCGATACCCCGACTGTCCCTCCACTCGCCCCCTAAATCCTGCCCGTCCGCTCCCACCCCTGATTATGCCCCTGTGCCCCCCTGGCCAACTGTACACCAACAGACTGCTACCACCTCTGTGGGTTTTCCCTAGAGCGTCGGAGGCTGAGGGGTGACCTTATAGAGGTTTATAAAATCATAAGGGGCATGGATAGGATAAATAGACAAGATCTTTTCCCTGGGGTCAGGGAGTCTAGAACTAGAGGGCATAGGTTTAGGGTGAGAGGGGAAAGATATAAAAGAGACCTAAGGGACAACTTTTTCACACAGAAGGTGGTGCATGTACGGAATGAGCTTCCAGAGGAAGTGGTGGAGGCTGGTACAATTACAACATTTAAAAAGCATCTGATTGGGTGTATAAATAGGAAGGGTTTGGAGGGATATGGGCCAAGTCATTGCAAATGTGACTAGATATCTCATCAGCATGGACAAGTTGGACCGAAGAGTCTGTTTCTGCGCTGTACATCTCTATGAATCTATGACTGGAGACTTTTGCTAAGTGTCCCAGACAGCAAAGCAATTGCCCATTAGAAGTTCATACTTCCTGACAACTCCAGTGGAGCTCAATGCATCGGGACATCTAAGGGGTCATGACACCCAGATTGGGTTGTATGTGCAGCCTCTGACAATCAGTATGCTGGAAACTCTGAACCAATGGATCTGTGTAGTGGTACTTTGTGGTCCATTCTGCTGAGAACTTCCTGTTAGGTTATGACATTGACAGCATCTCCTTTCTTGTCAGATTGGCGGGCTGTGAGGTTACTGTAAGGATTAGTATTTGGACTCTAGCTGGTCACAACACTTATCAAGGTAGGGGTTGGGATGAAGTGCAATATTTCCAAGTGTGCAGCTTGCACAAAATGGGCGGCACGGTGGCTCAGTGGTTAGCACTGCTGCCTCATGGTACCAGGGACCTGGGTTCGATTCCTGCCTGTCTGTGTGGAATTTTTATATTCTCCCCGTATCTGCGTGGGTTTCCTCTGGGTGCTCCGGTTTCCTCCCACAGTCCAAAGATATGCAGGTCAGGTGAATTGGCCATGCTAAATTGCCCACAGTGCATTAGCTAGGGGTAAATATAGGGTAGGGGAATGAGTCTGGGTGGGTTTCTCTTCGGAAGGGCGGTGTGGACTTGTTGGGTCGAATCTAATCTAATCTAAAAAAAAACAGGTGGGAGTTGTAGTTGTGAAGAGGATGCAAAGATACTTCAAGGGCACATGTAGTAGTCAAAATGAGCAAAAATATGGTGGTTGGATACCATACAGCGCAATATGTAGATATTTACTTTAATAACATAAACAGATGGACAGAATAACATGGGAATGTGGAACAGGAGTAGACCATTCAGCCCCTCAAGCCTACTCTGCTATTCAATATGACCGTGGCTGGTCTCATTCTTGGCATCAACTCCACTCTCTATAACCCTTTCACTCATTACTAGTTAGACATCTGTCTAGATCCTCCACAAACTTACTCAAAGTTCCAGTATCCACCACACACTAAGGGGCAATGATTTCTCCAGATTCATTACCCTTTGAAAGAAATAATTTACTCTCATCTCTGTTTTAAATCTGCTACTCCTTACCCTAAACCTATGATCTTTTATTCTGGATTTCCCACATGAGGAAACATACTTTATGGAGTATTAGGTGAGTGGCTCTGAAGTATTGAACTTCAAAGGGACTTGAATAACTTAGTTCGTGAATCACTGAAAGTTCACATGCAGGTAGAGCAAGCAATTAAAAGGAAAATGATATATTGGCCTATGTTGCAAGAAAATTTGAGTATATACATAAAGATATTACTGTAATTTTGTACAGTGTTGTGTGTAGTTTTGGTCTCTTACCTGGAGCAAGTTACACTTGCCAAACAGGGAGTGCAACAAAGGTCCACCTAATGCCTGAAGTGGAGGGATTGTCCTATGAGGAAAGATTAAATACACTGGACCTTTATTCCCTTCAGTTTATGAAAAAGAGAGATGATCTCAGTGTTCTTATTTAAACCCAGAATATTCTTACAGGGCTTAACAGTATTAACACAGGAAGAATATTTCCCCTGTTTAGGAGTGTTCCTAGAATCCAGGGAAACAATATGATGCAAGCCATTTAAGACGGAGATGAAGAGGAATTTCTTCATATAAATTATGGTGAATCTTTGGAATTTTCTGCCACAAAGAGTTATTTGATTTGACTTATTATTTGATTTATTATTGTCACATGTATCTAGATAGAGTGAAAAGTTTTGTTTTACGTGGAATACAGGCAGATCATTTCATTCAAAATGCATTTGGGTGATAAAATAGAGAGAAGAATACAATGTTATGATTGCAGAGAAGGTGCACACAGACAGACCAGCCTCGACATTAAATTTAGGTTGGCCGTGTTAAATTGCCCCATAGTGTCTCGGGGTGGCCTGGAACAGTAGAAGCCAGTGATCGAGTACATTCAATTGTTCTCTACATGTTAAAAACATCAGGCAGTACAAGGACAGAACAGGCAATTGATGTTGAAGTAAAGATTTGTCATGTCTCATGGACTGGCTTCAAAGGGCTGACTGGTCTTCTCTTGCTCCGATTCCTTATGGATGTAAAATATACATTCAGTCCATCCTTCTAGTCAGAGTTTGTTACTGATTTGCGTATTTCCAGTATTTCAGATTACAGTTTCAGTTATAGTTTCATAGATTTATCACAGAATTATAAAGGAAAGTTGAGGCTAATTGGCTCATTGTGTGTGTGTGATTGAAAGATTAGTTAGGTCTACTCTCCTGTTCCTGTGATCCTGATGCCAGGTAGTAATAGAAGGTACTGCAGCACAGTCAAACTACATCAATATAAAAGGTAAGTTGAGTCATCAGTCCAATTATGTGTATCATTTCATTAGCTCCTGTTAATTGTCTGCTTGTTGGTTAACAACACAGCTCTGATTGCCTTTAATGAAAAATATGAGTTTTTTCTCAGAACCATCTGCAAAATTTATGTCGTTATTGAATTAACATTAACTCATTGTATATTAATTGATGTGATTTGCTCTGAAACCAAAGGTTGTGGACTTATTAAGTCATGTAGTTGGAACGAATGATTCACTGCTGGTCTCTGAAGCCCCAACCTACTCAGAAATCTCATATTCATTTTTGATAACTTTTTTTTCTTCAGAAATCCTGTGTTTTTGAATGAAGTAACATTTTCTTGGTTGCTTTCCTTATTCATTTTGTGGGATGTGAGCATCGCGGGCTGGGCCAGCATTTATTGCCCATCCCTAGTTGCCCTTGAGAGGGTGGTGGTGAGCTATGGGCATTATTTTTAAGATGCTCTTTAAAGTCTGCCAATTTGATCAAGTTATTTGTCACTTTTCCCAGTATTGACTTAATGTAACTTGGTGTGAAACTTTGTGAGAAAATGGTCCTGAGAAAAAAGCTGGCAATGACTTATGTATTAAAGATGCCAAATACATACAGGTCATTGTTTTTATTGAATGCGTTCACCCTTTCTCTTCGACTGACCTTGTAGGTTATCCATTCAGCCAAAGTTGGTGTTACTTTTGAAATAATTAAGTCAGTAATAATCAAGTGAGACTGGTTAAGGATATAAATCAAAGGTATTCAGTAAGGAGAAACAGCTTCAGTAAGGAGAAAGAGTATTTAAGTTATATCTCTGTGAAGTAATTAGAACAATATGTTCAGCGTTAGCACAGGAGATAATTAAAACAGGAACATTAAACATAAGAAATCTGTATTTTATAAAGGAGATTGGAATGGTTACTAAAAAGTATGGGTGGAAATGAGGAAATGCAGAAGGAGCACGACAGAGGGCTTTCTCACCTTAGGGGTAATAGGAGATACAATGAGAGTAAATAAAAATGTAGGATGCAAGAATTACAGGCCCAAATTCATTATTTTGAGTCTGTCTCGTGGAGGAGATTTTATATTAGAGGGAGATGCCTATGATGGTGGAGAGGTGGGGTGGGGGGCAGGATTGATGCTGACAAATACAGAAGGGATAAAGGATCAGGCACTGAGATGGAGTTTGGAATCAAACAGAATGAGGAAACTTTCGACGCACACTCTGACAAATCTGCTGAGACATCAGGAAGATCAGAGGAACAGAGGGATCTTGGGGTGCTTGAACCTGAATGTAGCAGGACAGGTTAATGGGGTGGCTAAGACAGCATCAGGAAGCTTGCCTTTATCAGTCATGACATAAATGATCAGACCAGAGAGGCTACGTTGTGCCGCGCAGGAACCTGGTTCGGCTATATCTCGTGTACTGTGTGCAGTTCTGGTCACCATACTATAGGACGGATGCTTTTGCACTGGAGGAACGCAAAAGAAGATTCACCAAGATGTTAAAAACTGAAAGAAGTGTAGATGCTGTAAATCAGAACTGAGGAAGGGTCACTGGACCCAAAACGTTAACTCTGATTTGTCTGCACAGATGATGCCAGACCTGCTGAGCTTTTCCTGCAATTTATGTTTTGTTTCGCCAAGATATTACCTAGGATTTTAACTATGAAGTGAGGTTGGATAAGCTCAGTTTGTTTGCTTTGGAGCAGGGAAGATTGAGAGGGGAGCGGATTGAGATGTTGAAAATAATGAGGGGCATGGACAGAGTGAACGTTAAACAGCTGCTCCCAAAGAACAAAGAAAAATACCCACCAAGCCTACGACAATATATGACATTGTTCTAAACTAAAACCCTTTTGCCACTACAGCGTTGGTATCCCTCTATCACCTGCCTATTCATGTATCTGTCAAGATTCCTTTTAAACATTGCTATTGTATCTTCTCTGGCAGCACATTCCAGCACTTACCACCTTCTGTGTAGAAACCTTGCCTCTCACAACCCCTTTAAACTCACCCCTTTTTACCTTAAACCAATATCCCTGACAAATTAATATTCCTATCCTGGGAAAAAGATTCTGACTATCCTTTCTATCCATGCCCTTACATAATTTTGTCAACTTGTACCAGGTCACCGCTCAGCGCTGAGGTGAACAAGGGGGCATCATTTCAAAGTGAAAGGCAGGGGCTTTAGAGGGGATTGGAGAAAATCTTTTTCACCCAGAGGGTGGCGGGGGTCTGCAATGCACTGCCTGGGAGGGGAGTTGAGGTGGAACAAAAAGTACTTGAATGAAACATTCAATGAAAAATAACGTTTGAGGAAATGGGCCTAATGTGGAACTAGTGTATTTTTGGCAATACAGACTTGATGAGCTGAAAGGCCTCTTCTATACTGTATGATTCCGTACCTATTTCCAGCACTTTCTGTTTTAATTCCAGACTTCCTGATTCTGAAGTATTTTGGTTTATTGATAAGACCGTAAGACTTAGGAACAGATTACTTACTTGCCTTTTCCCAACAGCTTTGATTCCCTTATTGTTTAAAAATCTGTTCATCTCAGCCTTGAATGTACTTAATGACCCAGATTTGACAGCCCCTTGTGGTGAAGTATCCCACAGATTCACTACTCTCCGAGAGAAGGCAGAGTCCCGGTGATGGAAAAGAAATAAAGAAGCTGGTTAGAAATGCTGCTTTTTCTGCTCAGGTTAGTGAGGGGACAAGGTAAGGGGAACCCAGTTGCAGTAGTCCAGGTGATGTGGCCTTTGCTGCCCACATGGATGAGGTACCCTGCAGAGTGGATAACAAGGTTTATAAATCCACCTTTCCCTGCCATCTAGTCCCAGAATAGGACTCAAACCCAGAGCTTCTGGCATGACCCATTGCATCACAAAACCTCTAAGGTCACATTACAGCATTTTTAGTGTGGTTGCATGCGACTTGCGAATCTTTCAGAAAATAATGAATTCATTAGCCCCATAGTCTGTTCCTTTTCAATATCACACCCAACTATCATCTTATCATTGCCAGTCTGCTACAAAACAGTAAACTGCAAGCTAATTCAATCCATTGAGATTTTGCCTTCCATTGGCATGGTGGCTCAGTGGTTAGCACTGCTGTCTCACAGAGCCAGGGTCCCAGGTTCAATTCCAACTTCGAGCAACTGTCTGTGCGGAGTTTGTATATTCTCCTTGTGTCTGCGTGGGTTTCCTCTGGGTGCTCCGGTTTCCTTCCACAGTCCAAAGATGTGCAGATCAGGTGAATTGGCCATGCTAAATTCTATCATAGTGTTAGGTGCATTAGTCAGAGGGAAATGGGTCTGGGTGGGTTACTCTTCGGGGATTGGTGTAGCCTTGTTGGGCCGAAGGGCCTGTTTCCACAATGTAGGGAATCAAATCTAATCATGGCCATGGAACAATGGTGCATGAAGCCATACAAATGGGAAGAGTGAAAAGTAATGGAGTTTAGAAGACTGAGAGGGGATCTAATTGAGACATATAAGATTATTAAAGGCTTAGACACTGGAGGCAGGAAACATGTTTCCGCTGATGGGTGAGTGCTGAACCAGAGGACACAGCTTAAAAATACGAGGCAGACCATTTAGGACAGAGATGAGGAGAAACGTCTTCACCCAGCAAGTGGTGGCTGTGTGGAATGCTCTGCCCCAGAGGGCAGTGGAGGCCCAGTCTCTGGATTCATTTAAGAAAGAGTTGGATAGAGCTCTCAAGGATAGTGGAATCAAGGGTTATGGAGATAAGGCAGGAACAGGATACTGATTAAGGATGATCAGCCATGATCATATTGAATGGTGGTGCAGGCTCGAAGGGCAGAATGGCCTACTCCTGCACCTATTGTCTATTGTCTATTGTCTAAGGAAACAGTAGTCAGGAAGACTTTTTCCCCTTTGACCAGGAGTTCTGAAGGTTGTGTTGCCTGCCCATTGCCAAGGTTTAGGACACATCGTTGTGGCTGGAAAAGGAGAGTGAGGAATAGTGGCGCAACTGTATTGGGAAGTGTAAGCAAGAGGTCTCATTTGATGAGTACCTGGGCAGGTAGGAGCAAGCAGCTCCTACAGTAACCAGGGGCTAAAGTAGAGAAAAGGACCTCAGATGTTAACCTCAGGTATCCAGATGAATAGACTAGGAAGATGTTGGAAAGAGGAGTACCACTTCATGGAGTACTAGCAGAGTGAGCAGCTTGGACAGGCTCGACATGACATGGGCTGAGACCATCATCCTACTGGAAAAGATAAATAGGACAAGAACTGAAACTTAGAAAGGGACTGGGGGGAGGGGATGCTGTTTAAGGGCAAGATAGTTAATAGTTGAGAAACAAACAAAAAGTAACATAGTAGAATAAACCGAAATTGATGTTTCAGTAACACATGAAGTAAAACGAAAAGGTTTAAATGAATTAACAGGTGAAAAGAGTGAAACTTGTTATTAGTACAACACTAGAGAAGAACAACCTATGGATGATAATGGAATAGTGTAGGTAACCAGGCTTCAGATTGGTTTCACAGGTTGGTGCAACATTGAGGGCCGAAGGGCCTGCACTGCATGGTAATGTTCTAAATTCTAAATAAGGAGAAATTCCTCATCTTTGTTCTCACTGGAAGACCCCTTTCTCTGAGATGAATGCCTTCTGAGACTAAACTCTCCCACAAGGGGAAACAACCTCTCAGCACGTACCCTGCCACGTCTTCTCAGAATCTCATTTGTTTCAATAAGGTCGTTGCTCAATCTTTTACAGTATTTTTCAATGACTACATGCACAAAATACACAACCACTCCTCATAAGACAGTCCCTCCATCTCTCGTATCATCTTATCTTTGGACTGCATCCTGTGCATTTCTATTACATTTCTATTAATTAGTGTGTGTTTTTAGATTCATTACGTGGACCACTTGATGAACTGCAACACTCCTGATCCCATAGGTGCAAGTTAACAAAAGGTCTGCTGTATTTCCATTTGCTTCCCTATTATCTGATGAACTTGTATGCTAGCTTTTTTGTAATTTATCCGTGAGGACTATTAAATCACTCTGTTGTATGGTTTTCGACAGTCTTTCGCCATTTGAATAATATTCAGCTCCTCTAGTCTTCCTGCCAAAGTGCACAACGTTAAGTTTTCCCACATTATATTCTATAACATTTTGGTCTATTCGCTTAACCTGTTGATAGTCCTTTGTTCCACTCTTGCTTTTTACTCATTTGTAGGATGTGGGCATCACTGGCTAGGCCAGCATTTATTGTCTGTCCCTATTTGCCCTTGAGAAAGTGCTTTCTGGAACCACTGTATTCCATGTGCTGTGGGTTGGCCCACAACATCATTAGGGAGGCAATTCTAAGATTTTGACCCAGCAGCAGTGAAGGAACGGTGATATATTTCCAAGTCAGGATGGTCAGTGGCTTGGAGGAGAACATGCAGGTGATGGTGTTCCCTTGTATCTGCTGCCCTTGTCCTTCTGGATAGAAATAGTCATGGGTTTGGAAGGTGCTGTCTGAGGATCTTTGATGAATTTCTGTAGTGCATCTTGTAGATAGTAGACACTGCTGCTACTGAGTGCCGGTGGTGGAGGGAGTGGATGTTTGTGGTGCCAAACAAGCAGGCTGCCAAGTCCTGGATGGTGTCAAGCTTCTTGAGTGTTGTTTGGGCTGCACTCATCCAAACAGGTGGGGAGTATTCCACCACACTCCTGACTTGTGTCTTGTACTCCCAGGTTAAAAACAAGGACTGCGGATGCTAGAAACCAGAGTCTAGATTAGAGTGGTGCTGGAAAAGCACAGCAGGTCAAGCAGCATCTGAGGAGCAGGAAAATCGCCGTTTCGGGCAAAAGCCCTTCATCAGGAATACTCTCATCCATCCCCCAGTCACTCTTTGATGCTCTCAGTCTTCAGTTTGTCCAACTAATCTTTCTGGAAATATTTGATCACCAACTGAACAATTTTATTTGATTGCTCTCTCCATCTGAAAAATCATTAATCCTTGTGTCTGCATCTACTAGAAAGATGTTTATGGATTCTATAGGTTTCTGAATATGGAAGCTTCATATGACTCTGATTTCTAATGTGTCCCTTAGCTTTTGGGAAAGTTTTATGTTAAAATTTATTCTTGCACCATCTAGTATAACAGTTATTTTATTAGTTAGTGCCCAATATTCAGTTGTTTAGCAATGTTAAGGCGTAAATATGTTGCATAATTATATTTTTACAAGCTGAAATATTAAACAAACTGGAGGGCATGGTTTTAAAGTGAGAGATGTTAGATTTAAAAGAGACCTGAGGGGCAACTTTTTCACAGAGGATGGAATAAACAGCCAGAGAAAGTGGTAGATGTAGGTACACTTAAAACATTTAAAAGACATTTAGACAGGTACACAGATCGGCTATGGGCTAAATGCAGAAAAATGGGACTAGTTTAGTTTCGGAAACCTGGATGAGTTGGACCAAAGGGTCTGTTTTTGTGCTGCATCACTCAATAACTCTATGAGTCTATAAATACTTTGCACCTGCTGCCTCACAGTGCCGGGACCCGGGTTCAATTCCAGCTTCGGGCGACTGTCTGTGTGGAGTTTGTACATTCTTCCCATGTCTGCGTGAGTTTCTTCTGGATGCTCCAGTTTCCTTCCATAGTCCAATGACGTGCAAGTTAGGTGGATTGGTCATGGTCAATTGCCTGTAGTGTCCAAAAATGTACAGGTTAGGTGGATTTGACATGGGGAATGCAGGGTCACAGGAATAGGCTGGGGAAATGGGTCTTGGTGGGATGCTGTTCGGAGGGTCAATGTGGACTTGATGGACTAAATGGCCAACTTCCACACTGTAGCGATTCTATGATTCTACATAACATGTTTAAAGTGAACTCTGGCCATTACATTGGCCATGTGCTCTGCCTCCATGTACAAATGATACAAAATGCAAGTACAGAAATGTGTTTCAATTGCACCTTAATATTGCACCAGAATAATGGGCATTAACACTTATAATAATTGTAATTGTAGATAAGCTCAAGAACAACTGATTGGTTGGAGATCTGAAAAATTCACAATTATTTGAGAGAAATAATGGACCGAATACCCACAGAATGTTTTACAGGGATTGGGGTGTGATGTAAAGTAGTCTGGGTGCCCAACCCACCATCTTCACCATCACCCCTGACCTTTCACCATGATACAGAGGGTGGCCGTTAATCCCTTATGGACAAAACTGAACATTTTCTCTCATATCAGAAACTTAATTTTTCATTCTTGCCATTTTTTTAACTGACTTACCATTGCCCACAGTATTCAGGATTTGGGACAAACTTGTTACAGTATTAGAGACAAATTCTGGACAAATTTGGTCTAATGGTCTTTGTAAATGTAGAATAATAATGCCCAAAAGGAGGCATCTGCCCATTATCCCTGTGACAAGTGTTTGAATGATCTATCCAATCAGCTCTACTTCCCTGTTCTGTCATCATAATCACAATTATTCTTTAATTTTCAGACACTATTTCAGATTATGGAATTGTAACATGGCTACAGCATCTTAGGGGGCCATTCTGTTGGTCAGGTTCATTCTGGTCCTCTGACAGAGCGGCTCAGCTAACCTAAACCCCACGCCCTTACCCACAGTCCTGTAAACAGTTTCCCTTCAGGTGCTTATGCAATTCCCTTTTGAAAGTCGTGTTTGAAAGTGTTTCCAACACATTATCTTCCAGATCTGAACCACTCGATGTGTGAAAACAATTATTCTTCTTCTTTAAGTTAGTTATTTTGTCAATCACCTTAAATCTTTTCACTGGGCTGGCGACAATTTCTCCCCACCACTTCAGTCCTGGCCTCTTTATCAAATCTTCACTCAATCCTTCTCTTTTCTAAGAGAGCCCAAATCACTCTAATCTATTTATGTTACTAAAGTAACTCATCCCTGCAACCAATCTTGTAATTCTTTTTTTAAAAAAAAAACCATTTTTTCTAATTAACCTGTTCAGAGATGTTATTACACACCTCTGGAGTAGGTGAAGCTTGAACCTGGGCCTTTCAGTCCTGGAGTAGGGCCACAAGAGACCTTGTAATCTTCTAACCCTTTCTGAATGCTATTTAACGCTTGTCCCTAAAGTTTGATTAAAGCTTGAAATTAAGCACAATACTCCAGCTGAGACCAAACCAAAGTTTCATAAAGGTTCATCCCTGGCTTTTTGCACTCTAATCTCATATTTATAAAGTCCAGGTAGGTTTTATTGACAGTTTTCATAATCACCTTCAACAACATGTACTTCATCTCTATGTTTCAACACCCTTTTTAGAATTGCATCCTTTAGTTTATACTGAATCTCTTTATTCTTCCTATCAAAATATATCTTTTTAGACTTCTCTTATTAATGCATTTTCCATGTGTCTATCCATTTAAGATCACAAGTAAATAGTTTTAACAGTTAATTATCTTTAATAAATTACTTAAATCCTGCTTGACGGTCAGATTGGCATGGAACACCATCTGTAAACTGGAACTGCACCAGTTTAAGGATGGGGGAGACAATAGGTCTGCTCATTGGAGACTGAGGCAGCTCCTTACTCCACCTCAATTCTCAACATTCAACTTAAAGCTGGGTTCTGAAAAGTTGAGAGTTAACGAAAAAAATACAGAATGAATCTTTGACACACTGCCACATTGAAGCAATTTATGTAGAAATTAGTCATGATAAGGGCAGCAAAGTAATAATTAGCAACTGCTAATGACTGTCAGCTCAAGGTGAGCATCTACGTAATGGATTGTATAAGCAAACAGGGGAGGCTGAAGAGAATTGTAATGTGATAATCAGGAGGAATTTCAGTATATTGAGAGGAAAGGTCAGGAGAAGTAACCATGATGGGAGGCAAAGTGTGAAGGAAGAAACAAAACTCAGAAAGCCCATTTCCCGGACATTAAATAAGAACGTCTTTGATCAGTTGAGAATCTGAAAATGGCAGAAACTCATGACTATGTTTATGGGAATTCTAAAATGAGAGATCAAACCGCGCACAGGTAAAATTCTCATTACTTGAACACTGAGGCCTGATGAAGCACTGTCCTGAAGGGTTATCTGCAGTCAGATGGAAATAATGCAAGAATTATAAAGAATCTTAGAAACTACAGCACAAAAATAGGCCCAAGCCCAGTAAGTCTGCTCCAGTCAAAAACAACTACCCAATTATTCCAATCCTATTTTCTAGCACTTGGCCCATATCCTTGTATACCTTGGCATCACAAGTGCACATCTAAATACTTCTTAATTGTTATAAGGGTATCTGCCTCTCACACCCTTATAGGCACTGAGTTCCAGATCTCCACCAACCCCGGGTGAAATAGATTTCCTCACATGCCCTTGAAACCTTGTGCCCTCGACCTTAAATATTTGCCCCTCAGTCATTGATCGCTTCATCAAGAAAAAAAGTTCCTTCCCATCGAACAGAACTAGAAACAAAAAATTCTAAGGAAAGGTCACTGAAATGTTCATTCTAATTTCTCTCCACAGGTGATGCCAAACCTGCTGAGCTTTTCCAGCAGCTTCTGTTTTTGTTTCTGATTTACAACATCCACATTGTTTTTGATTTTTCTTCCCATCTATCCCGCCTGTGTCCCTCATAATTTTATGCATTTCAATCATGTCCCCTATCAGTCTCCTCTGCTCCAATGAAAACACCCCAGTCTCTCCCATCTCTCTTCATAATTGAAACTCTCCAGCCCAGCCAACATTCTGATAAATCTTCTCTGCACTCTCTGCAGTGCTATCATATCCGTCTCATAATGTGGAAACCAAAACTTCAGGCAATACTGTAGCTGTGGCCTAACCAACATTTTATATAGTTCCAGCATAACGTTTTTGCTTTTAATCTATGCCTCAGCTAATAAAGGCAAGTATCCAAAATTCATTTTTTATCACTTTAACTACCTGTCCGAACATCTGAAGAGACCGTTGAAAGTGTTTAAGAGGAGAGGGAGGCAGAGGACAGGAAACTCTAGGTTGGTCAGCCTGACCTCGATCATTGGTAAGATTTTAGAGTCCATTATGAAGAACGAGATTGCAGAGTATTTGGAAATACATGGTAAAGTAGGGATGAGTCAGCACAGTTATGTCAAGGGGAGGTCATGCCTGACAAATCTGTTGGAATTCTTTGAGGAGGTCATGAGCAAGTTAGACAAAGGAAAACAAGTGGACATGATTCATTTGGGCTTTTGAAGGGCTTTGACAAGATCCTGCACAGGAAGCTGCTAAATAAGGTAAGACCCCATGGTGTTAGGGGCAAGTTACTGGCATGGATACAGGATTAGGCGAAAGTGAGCACTGCAGATGTTGGAGATCAGAATCAAGATTAGAGTGGTGCTGAAAAAGTACAGCAAGTCAGGCAGCATCTGAGGAGCAGGAAACTTGACGCTTCGGGCAAAAACCCTTCCTGGATAGAGGATTAGCTGACTTGCAGAAGGCAGAGAGTGGGGTTAAAGGTGTCTTTCTCAGGACGTCAGCACATCAGGACTTCCTCAGGTGTCCATATTATGACCACAACTATTTACGTTATATATTAACAATCTGGAACATTGATAGGTGGAAGGCCAGGTAGTGTTGAGGAAGTGGAGAGGCTGCAAAAGGACTTGACAGGCTGGCTCAATGGTTGGAGAAGTGGTAAATGGAATACAACATGGGAAAGTGTGAGGTTATGCTCTTTGTAAGAAAAAATAGATATGTAGACTATTTTCTAAATGGGAAAAGGCTTTGAAAATCTGAAACTCAAAAGAATTAGTCCTAGTTCAGGATTTTCTTAATGTTGACATTCAGTTGTCAGTTAAGAAGGCAAATGCAAAGTTTAGCCTTCATTTTGAGAGGGCTAGAATACAAGAGCATCTGATGAGTACATGAATAGGAAGGGTTCAGAGGGATATGGTACAAGTGTTGGTAAATGGGATTAGATTAGGTTAGGATATCTGGTCGTCATGGATGAGTTGGACCGAAGGTTGGTTCCGTGCTGTATCTCTCTCTGACTCTGTGCACTGCTGAGGTTATTTAAGGTTGCGGTCAGACAGCATTTGGAATATTGTGAGCAGTTTTGAGCCACATATCTAGGGCAATATATGCTGTCATTAGAGAAGCTTCAGGAGGTTTACAGAAATGACTGTGGGGCATGAAGGGCTTGTCATGTGAGGAACAATTGAGGACTCTGGGTCTATACTCATTGGAACTTTGAAGGATAAGGGGGAAACCTGTTTGAAACCTAGAGTATACTGAGAGGCCTGGATAGAGTGGATATGAAGAAGATGTTTTCATTATTCGGAGAGACTAGGACCTGAAGATGTACCTGCACAGTGAAGTCATGTCACTTTAAAATTGAGATCAGGTGGAATTTCTTCAGCCAGGGCTCATGAATCAGTGGAACCCCATAGCTGCTAGAAGGCTGTGGACACCAAATCGTTGAATGTATTCATGACAGAGATAGATAGGTTTTTGATTCTAAGGGGATCAAGAGCAATGGGGAGAAGGCAGGAGAGCGTGGTTGAAACATATATCAGCCATGATCAAATGGTGGAGCAGACTCAGTGGGCTGAATGGTCTAATTCTGCTGCTGTATCTTATGGTCTTATGGACATGCACACCAAGGTTTCTATGTTCTTCAGTGCTTGCCAGGGTCCTACCATTTATCAAGTATTCCTTGGCTTGTTTGTCCTGCACAAGTGCAACCTCTCACACTTCTCCAGATTGATTTTCACTTGCCACTGATCAGCCGACCTGACCAGCCTGTCTACATCTTCCTGTAATCTAAGCCTATCCTCATCACTATTTACCACCCTACCAATTTTTGTATCATTAACAAACTTACTGATGAACGTCCTACATTCAAGCCTAACTCATTTATTCCAATAATTATATATTTTTAAAAGTTAGAACAAAAATTTATTAATATGTTTAAAAAAGCTATTTATTTGTTACAAGAAAAATAAACCTCTTGTACCAGTGAGAAAATATCCAATTTAGCTTTAGTCAACGATTTCAAACTACTGCCTGAAAGATTTTAGCAACACTTAAAGCTCTTGTGAAATTCCAACCCAACTCTTTCATTTTTATGCTCAGTATCACTGTGTACTCATTTTTAAAGATCTCCCAGGAATTTAATGAATTTCGATCCCACAAGAGCCTCTATTCTTTATGACCTCAGTCGGGCACAATGGACATATTTTACTTTTGCAGTTTGTTTACAATACTAATCAGCTACTGAACATATTCAAAAGAATGAAGTGATGTTGGGGTAGTGGGAACGTCTTCTGGACTATAATACCAAGTCCAAGGCTAACACTCAAGGTACATGGGTTTGAACCCCACTGTTACAATGAAATTTGAATTCAATACAAATCTGGTATCATGTCAACCATGTAATCAGTGTCAATTGCTACATCTAGTTCACTAATGTCTTTGAGGGAAGGACATCTACTTTCCTTACCTGATCTGGCATACACGTGTCTCCAGACCCACAGAACATGGTTGAATTTGAACTGTCCATGTGTAACTATGGATGCCAATAAAAGTTGGCTGAGCCAGCAATGCCCCCCCCCCCCAACCCATGAATGAAGAGAAAAAGAGATTGCCAATGTGCTTTTAATAAAACTACGTAAAAGGTCATTATAAAAATGGAAAATATAATCATGAGCTATGTTATATTAAACAAGAATTATTTGAAATATTATTACAAATACTTGAGACAAAGATTTAATGATTTTATCCTCAATAAAAACCTTCCAGATACTCTGACCTCAATAAAAGGTAATTTTGTTTCTACCTTAAAGTTCTTTATTTAGTGGGCACACTATCAGCATTTACTCAATGCTGTTTCTTCAGTTATTTTCTTTTCCTGAGACCCTCAAATAAACTGTCAATATTTAACATCTTTTTCTTAACATTGGTTCCTTAAACTCCTCTTCCATAGTTTTCTGTTTCTGAATCTTTTCCTGACATTAAGCTACTCGGGATTTTTTTCCCCCCTGCTCTGGTCTGCTTCCCTCTCTGAAAGAAACCTGCACACTCTGGATGGTTCTGTAGTTTTAAAAGTGCTTGTTTCTTTCTTTGATATTCTATGTCTTAGGACACTAACCCATTTTTTTCTCTTTTATTCTGTTTCAAAGATATTCAAATATTTGCCCTGAGTGTTTTAAAAGCCTCATTTAAATGCATGTAATAAAATTTCCAGAAAACTTGGCACCATTCACAGATTTAAAAATGAAACTGAAACTATGTCTTCCCTCCTTAACACACACGATATGAAGATACAAATCAAATTTAAAATTATATATGATCTGTTTACTTCAGTACCCAAATCTCCAAACTATATATCCTGAAGCTTCATTACAGTTAAATTTGCCCACATTGTTGGACTGTTCCAATACTTCATTCTTTCTCTTTAGATTTCTACATCTCTCTTCATCCAAATCCCCTTTTCCCATTCCCTCCACTGTTACCTTCGCGCACTGTCCAGAACACAGTTACAGGACTGGCCAGGTCACTAACCAGATTCAAGGGAAGCCCATTTGAACTGAGTAGATTCCTCTTTCCTGTACCCAATGCATTGAAACTCCTTTGTGCCGCACCAGTCTTTAAGTCACATTTAACTCTCAATGCCAGTTGGTGCATGGTCCAGCTAAGAATCTGGAGACAATTACCTTTGGTCAGCACTCTAACTACTAGACCTCTCTTAGTAGAACATCATTCCTGGTTCTGCATTTGTCACTGGTTCCCATACGGACGACAACAACTGGATCTTCCCTGTTCCATTCGGAGTTCCCCTCCAGCCGCGAGGAGATGTTGGCATTGTGTAGGCAACACAACGTTTGGAGTTCCCCATTGTGGCTGTAGAGATTGGTATCCAAAGAACAGTTCTAAAAAAGAGTCATATTAGACTCGAAAAATTAACTTTATTTCTTATACCACAGATCCTGGCAACACTGCTGTGTTTCTTAAACACTTTCAGTCTTTATTTCAGATCTCCAGGACCTACAGTATTTTGCACTTGTTTTGGTAAATCATTCCAGGTTACCTTTAATTCAACCATCTATTTAAAAAATCCTCGCAGACAATGAAATACTGAAACACTGATTAAATGCATGTACAACCAAAACAAGTCCCTTCAAGTAATCAAGATTAGAGTGGTGCTGGAGAAGCACAGCAGGTCAGGCATCCGAGGAGCAGGAAAATTGACGTTTCGGGCAAAAGCCCTTCATCAGGAATAGAGGGCTTTTGCCCGAAACGTTGATTTTCCTGCTCCTCGGATGCTGCCTGACCCACTGTGCTTTTCCAGCACCACTCTAATCTAGACTCTGGTTTCCAGCATCCTGCAAGTAATCAGGTTAAGCCTCACAATCTTAGCTATCACCCAATTAATGGTGGAACCTAGCCAGGATTTCACCAACAGTGGCTGTCTGGATGTGTCCAGAGTTTGATCCTTATACAGTGTTGTTCTTCGAAGTTCTGTTAAAGATGGAGTTTTGGTATTTGATTCTTTCGTCCTTTAGGATATTATTAATGATTCTTAAGGTTCTTTCATTCAATTTTCTGCTAGTCTGCAGCTTGGCTGTTATCTGAAGTAGCTTCCCTGTTTCTTGTCGCATTTCACCTTAAATGTCTTTTTTTTAGAATTAGAGTTAGAATCCATACAGTGTGGAAACAGGCCCTTCAGCCCAACAAGTCCACACTGACCTTCTGGTGAGTAATCCACCCAGACTCATTCCCCTACATTATATTTATCCCTGACTAATGCACCTAATACTATGGACAATTTAGCATGGCCAATTCACCTGACCTGTACAACTTTGGATTGTGGGAGGAAACCGGAGCACCTGGAGGAAACCCATGCAGGCACAGGGAGAATGTGCAAACTCCACACAGACAATTGCCCGAGGAGGGAATCGAACTGGAGTCCCTGGCACTGTGAGGCAGCAGTGCTAACCACTGAGCCACCATGCTGCCCCCCCCCCCCCCCCCACACTGAGCCACCATGCCACCCTCCCCCGACTGAGTCACCTTGCCGCCCCACAGGTATTTGAAGACGCACCTTTCCTCCAATTAACTCCTTAAATTCTTCTGCAGGGCATTCCTTGGTTTTTTTGGGCAATGGAACATAGAACACAGAAAAATACAGTGCAGTAGAGGCCCTTTGGCCCTCGATGTTGCGCCGATCCAAGCCCACCTAACCTACACTAGCCCACTATCCTCCATATGCCTATCCAATGCCCGCTTAAATGCCCATAAAGAGGGAGAGTCCACCACTGCTACTGGCCGGGCATTCCATGAACTCACGACTCGCTGAGTAAAGAATCTACCCCTAACATCTGTCCTATACCTACCACCCCTTAATTTAAAGCTATGCCCCCTCGTAATAGCTGACTCCATACGTGGAAAAAGGTTCTCATGGTCAACCCTATCTAAACCCCTAATCATCTTGTACACCTCTATCAAGTCACCCCTAAACCTTCTTTTCTCCAAAGAAAACAGCACCAAGTGCCTCAGCCTTTCCTCATATGATCTTCCTACCATACCAGACAACATCCTGGTAAACCTCCTCTGCACCCGTTCCAGTGCCTCCACATTCTTCCTATAGTATGGCGACCAAAACTGCACACAATACTCCAGATGCGGCCGCACCAGAGTCTCATACAACTGCAACATGACCTCAGAACTCCGCAACTCAATTCCTCTACCAATAAAAGCCAGTACGCCATTTGCCTTCTTCACTGCACTATTTACCTGGGTGGCAACTTTCAGAGATCTGTGTACATGGACATCAAGATCCCTCTGCTCATCCACACTACCAAGTATCCAACCATTAGCCCAGTACCCCATCTTTTTGTTACTCTTACCAAAGTGAATCACCTCACACTTACCTACATTGAACTCCATTTGCCACCTTTCTGCCCAGCTCTTCAGCTTATCTATATCCCGTTGTAACCTGACACATCCTTCCTCACTGTCATCAACTCCACTGACTTTCGTATCATCCACAAACTTGCTCACCCAACCTTCTAGCCCCTCCTCCAGGTCATTTATAAAAATGACAAACAGCAATGGTCCCAAAACAGATCCTTGCGGAACACCGCTAGTAACTGCACTCCAAGATGAACCTTTACCATCAACTACTACTCTCTGTCTTCTTCAGCCAGCCAATTCCTAATCCAAACCTCCAACTCACCCTCAATGCCATACCTCGATATTTTTTGCAGTAGCCTACCATGGGGAACCTTATCAAACGCCTTACTAAAATCCATATACACCACATCTACTGCTTTACCCTACATCCTTAGTCACCTTCTCAAAGAATTCAATAAGGTTTGTGAGGCACGACCTGCCCTTCACAAAACCATGCTGACTATCCTTGATCACATTATTCCTATCCAGATGTTCATAAATCCTATCCCTTACAATTCTCTCTAAGACTTTGCCCACAACAGAAGTGAGACTCACTGGCTTATAGTTACTAGGGTTATCCCATCTCCCCTTCTTGAACAAGGGAACCACATTTGCTAACCTCCAATCCTCTAGCACTATTCCTGTAGACAACGAGGACATAAAAATCAAGGCCAATGGCTCTGCAATCTCCTCCCTTGCTTCCCAGAGAATCCTAGGATAAATGCCATCAGGCCCAGGGGACTTATCTATTTTCACCCTTTTCAGAATTTCCAACACCTCTTCCCTACATACCTCAAAGCCATCCATTCTAATTAATTGTGACTCAGTATTCACATTGGCAACAATGTCCTGTTCCTGAGTGAATACTGACGAAAAGTATTCATTCAGTGTCTCCCCAATCTCTTCAGCCTCCACACGCAACTTCCCACTACTATCCTTGACTGGACCTATTCCTACCCTAGCCATTCTTTTATTCCTGACATACCTATAGAAAGCCTTAGGGTTTTCCCTAATCCTACCAACTAAGGACTTTTCATGTCCCCTCCTTGCTGCTCTTAGCTCTCTCTTCAGATCCTTCCTGGCTACCTTATAACTCTCAATCGCCCCAATTGAACCTTCACGCCTCATCTTTACATAGGCCGCCCTCTTCCCTTTAACAAGGGATTCCAATTCCTTATTAAACCACGGCTCCCTCACACGACCCTTTCCTCCCTGCCTGACAGGTACATACTTATCAAGGACACTCAATAGTTGCTCCTTGAACAAGCTCCACATGTCAATTGCACCCTTCCCTTGAAGCCTACTTTTCCAAGCCACGCATCCTAAGTCGTGCCTCACAGCATCATAATTTCCCTGCCCCCAGCTATAACTCTTGCCCTGCAGTGCACACTTATCCCTCTCCATCACTAGAGTAAAAGTCACCGAATGTGGTCACTGTCCCCAAAGTGCTCACGTACCTCCAATTCTAGCACCTGGCCTGGTTCATTACCCAGAACCAAATCCAGTATGGCCTCACCTCTTGTTGGCCTGTCTACATATTGTGTCAGGAAACCCTCCTGCACACATTGGACAAACACTGACCCATCTAACGAACTCGAGCTATAGCTTTCCCAGTCAATATCTGGAAAGTTAAAGTCCCCCATAACAACCACCCTATTACTTTCACTCTTCTCCTGAATCATCCTTGCAATCCTTTCTTCTACGTCTCTAGGACTATTAGGAGGCCTGTAGAAAACTCCTAACAGGGTGACCTCACCTTTCCTATTCCTAACCTCTGCCCAAACTACCTCAGATGGCAAGTCTTCATCCATCGTCCTTTCCACGGCTGTAATACTATCTTTGACAAGCAATGCCACACCTCCACCTCTTTTACCCCCACCTCTGACCCAAGTAAAATATTTATACCCTGGAACCTGAAACAGCCAATCCTGTCCCTGTTCTACCCATGTCTCTGTAATAGCCACAACATCGAAGTCCCAGGTACCAACCCACGCTGCAAGTTCACCTACCTTATTTCGTATACTTCTTGCATTGAAGTATACACACTTCAAGCCACTTTCCTGTTTACAGGCACCCTCCTTTGAGATTGATGCCATGTTCCTAACCTCCCTACACTCCAGGTCCTGCACCCTAAAGCTACAGTCTAGGTTCCCATGCCCCTGCAGAGTTAGTTTAAACCCCCCATCCAAGAGCACTAGCAAATCTCCCCCCAAGGATACTGGTGCCCCTCAGGTTCAGGCGTAGACCATCCTGTTTATAGAGGCCCCACCTTCCCCAGAAAGAACCCCAGTTATCCAGATACCAGAATCCCTCCCTCCTGCACCATCCCTGTAGCCACGCATTTAACTGTTCTCTCTCCCTCTTCCTTGACTCTCTATCACGTGGCACGGGTAACAAACCAGAGACAACAACTCTTTTTGTTCTAACTCTGAGCTTCCAACATAGCTCCCTGAAAGCCTGCCTAACATCCTCAGCCCTCTTCCTACCTATGTCGTTGGTGCCAATCTGGACCACGACTTCGGGCTGCTCCCCCTCCCCCTTAAGGACCCGGAAAACACGATCAGAGACATCACGTACCCTTGCACCTGGGAGGCAACATACCAAACATGAGTCTCTCTCGCCCCACAAAACCGCCTATCTGTGACCCAAACTATCGAGTCCCCAATAACTATTGCTCTGCTCTTCTCCACCCTTCCCTTCTGAGCAATGGGGACAGGCTCCGTGCCAGAGGCCTGAGCCCCGTTACTTACCCCTGGTAAGTCGTCCCCCCCACAAGTATCCAAAACGGTATTCTTGTTCTTGAGGGGAACGGCCGCAGAAGGTCCCTGCACTGGCTGCTTCCTCCCAGTCCCCCTCACTGTCACCCATCTGTCTGCAATCTTTGGAGTTACTACTTCCCTAATGCTCTGATCTATGACCCCCTCTGCCTCCCGAATGATCCTAAGTTCATCCAACTCCAGCTCCAGTTCCCTAACACGGTCTTGGAGGAGCTGGAGATGGGTGCACTTCCTGCAAGTGTAATCAGCAGGGATGTCCATAGCATCCCTCACCTCAAACATGTTGCAAGAGGAACATTGCACTGCCTTCACTGCCATCCCTCAAAAAGTAACCTTTAAAAAAAAACTAGGTCTAAAGAATAGAACAAGCAAAATGCAGCACTTACCTACTTACCACAACGGGCCTTATTATTAGGTTAGAGGAGGAGGGCGGGTGGGAGGCACTACCTCAGTAGTGCCTCGGGTTCCTCTCCTGCGCGCTTTTATACTCACTGCTTTCCTTCCCGACTGCCCCTCTGGTCCTCGTCACTTCCCCTGCTGCTCCCGCTCCTCCTGTGAAAGGGAAAACACCGCTGTCCGCTACCGGTAAGTATTTTTTTTAAAAACTGCCTTACCTTAGTTGCAGTGTTCTGGCTTCGTTTTGCCTCCGCTGCTGCTCGCACTCAAAATGGAGTATCTAGTTCATCAAGCAGGTGTCAAAGCAGTTTTGGCTTTGTAATCTCGACTTCCTCCTTTCCAAGACATTGCTTTCAATTCCTGTGTAAGTTTGCTCTTGTCCTTTAATAGTTTATTCTAGACAGAGTTATCACTGATTCTTTCGTTGTGCAACAGTTTAACTTTGTTGATTCATTCAATCTATGACCAGAAATCAGAGATGTGCAGATTAGGTGAAATGGCCATGCTAAATTGCCCATAGTGTTCAAGGATGTATAGGTTAGGTGCATTAGTCAGGGGTAAGTGTAGCATAATATGGTTGAGGAATGGGTCTGGGTGGGTTACTCTTCGGAGGGTTGGTGTGGACTTGTTGGGCCGAATGATCTGTTTCCACACTGTAGAGTTTCAGTGATTCTATGATGACCAGTTATTAAAGATCTGAAGTTTATGAAATCATACTTTTATTTATCTAACAATATACACTGCCATCAATATACTATCCTCTATTATTACCATGCTTCTCTTTGTTCTCCCCACTTGAATGTGGTGTAATGACCACCTCCTCAGTCAAACAGGTGTCTCCCCTGGTTTTGTATTATCACAAAGACTATTAATCCAGAAACATCAGCGAGTGATCTGGGGATTCAAGTTCCAAACCTGGAAGAAGATGGAATTTGAATTCAGTTTAAAAAACATCTGGGATTAAGAATCTAATGTTGACCATGAAATCATTGCTGATAGTTGGAAAAACCTATCTGGTTCACAATGTCCTTTCTGGAAGGAAACCTGCCACCCTCACCTAGCCTACGTGCGACTCCAGAATGTGGCTGACTCCCAACTGCCCTCCAGACAATTACGGGATTGGCAAAAAGTACTGATCTGGTCAGTGACGTCCATATCTCATGAATGAATTTTTAAAAAAGCAAGCACCCCATATGTCTTGGACTAGATTGGGGACTGAGACTACTCCATTACCATTGGCTGGTTCGCCATTCCTCCCTGAAAGACAGTGACACGCAGCTCCTGTCCCTGAGCATTGAGTAGCACAAGCTCCTGCCTAACATAGAGTGTGGCTGTCTCCTGGAGCAAAGTGTCTTGGTAACCATTTCCCCTCCCTGATGCCTGCATTGCCTGTGACTTGGACTCCACCTCAGGAAATCTGATCTGATTCTCTCAATAAAGAAAGCCAAAATGCTGTTTGAGAATTTCCATTCTTCTTAGGAGTAAATGGTACCTGCTTGACTCTCTGCCAGCCAGCTATCTAATGAATAACTAATCACAATCCCATTTTCAACAAAATAAGCAAAAGCCACTAATGCTGTAGTCACATCATTGAGCTAGTGAACCAGCGAACCAGGCTAAAGAATTTATTTTCAAACCCCACGCAAAAGCTGAAATTCGAATTCAATGAAGAAAACGTGGAATTGAAAGCTGGTCTTACTATGGCTTTATCTGGGTTGTCATAGCAATGTGCCTGGTTCATTAATCTCCTTGAGGGAAGAAAGTGTGCCTACATATGACTGCTGACCCACAGCATTCAATACCCTCTGCAATGGCCTCGCAGGAACTCAGCTTGAGGACAGTGACCTAACATTTTCAATGACATCCATTCCCCATGAAGGAATAAAGAAAATAAAATCTTTACATCAACACGGCTTTAAGATAAACATCAATTCAAGTGTGAACAAACACAACCATTAAGGTTTAATAGAACAAGTCATGAATAGGGAAGACTGCTATTCTATGGTATGATTAATGAATGTCCGTCTTGTAGCACAGATTTGTCATAGAGAAGCTAGAGTAGGCAGCAGGATCATTTGAGCCTGTTATGTTACTCAATGTGATCATAGCCTTAGAGTAAAGGGAAGACCAGAGAGTGGTGAATCTATGGACTTCACTGCCACAGAAGGCTGTGGAGGCCAAGTCATTACATATATTTAAGACTGAGAACGATAAATTCTTGATTGTCAAGGGTATCAGGCGTTATGGGGTGACAGTGGGAGAATGGGGTTGAGAAACTTATCAGCCATGATTGAATGGTGGAGCCGACTTGATGGGCTGAATGGCCTAATTTTTCCTCCTATGTCTTACGGTCTTATGGTCTGATAGATCTGGGTCTCACCTCTATTTGCCATAACCCTTGATGGCCCTTGGGTTCATTAATCTCTCTTAGCTGTGAATATATTCAATGAAACAAAAACAGAAATTGCTAGAAAAGCTCAGCAGGTCTGGCAGTGTCAGTGGAGAGAAATCAGAGTTAATGTTTCGGGTCAAGGGACCCATCCTCAGATCATATTCAATGATCCAGCTTACAGGAGTAGAGAATTTCAAAGATTCATGCCTCTCTGAGAGAGGAAGCTCCTCTCCACCTCAATATTAAATACAAGATCCCTTATCTTAGTGAGGTTTGAGATTTGTAGCTCAGGTTGAGGTTCTAGATGTAAGTTTGCTCGCTGATCTAGAAGGTTCCTTTTCAGATGTTTCGTCACCATACTAGGTGACAACATCAGTGAGCCTCTGGTAAAGCATTGATCATTTCATCAATGCACAGATTGGGACAGATTGGGAGCTCCTACCCTTTGGATCAAAGAAACTGTGGATGCTAGAGATCTGGACAGATGTTGCAGGAAAAGCCTAGTAGTTCTGGAAACATCTGTGCAGAGACAGTGGAGTAAATGTTTCGGGACCAGTGACCTTTTTGATAGAACCCTGTGGTTGTTAGCTGATCCTGCTGCATCACAGAGAGTGACAGCCTCCCTGGAGAGTGTTTGCTGACACTGGAACTTAGACAATTTGGAGAAAGTTTACCCTCAGGTATACCATCTCTCCTGGGGATAGCCTTTTCCAACACATATCAGATTGTTGACATGGTCCTCTGAGTATTTCCCCAGCTTGCCTACCCCAAGGCCAGGTTGTGAGCTTGGTGGTTTGCCTAGGCTAGTGCCTGAACCTGCTGCAATCTACTGAGGTCCCCCTCAATAGGAATGACAATATCTCTCTCCACCAAAACTGTCCCTGAGGACTCTTCTCCTCTGTCACTTTATGACCTAGACTACAAGCCCCACAAGGCTGGCAACATCTTCTGCCAAATCTATGGCCAATATTCTTGGGCACTATATGCCAGCTCTCTTGATGGCATCCAGGCTGAGCCAGCATTTACCTCCCATTTCCTTGGCATTACATACATTCTTGCTCCATAATTTCACCAGGCAAAGTGCACCTGAACCAGCCTACCCATCATATGTCCACACAGAACATAGGAAAGCAAACTTGGTCAAACTATACCAGAAACACCCAGAATGCTTCAGCATTGACAAAACAGGCTGATAAGTGAAACCAGACAGAATCATAGTCACTCGCAGACAAGGGAATACACTTCCCAAGACAAGCTAACAATAAGCTTCCTGGACCCACTCAAAACAACTGTCCCAAAGCCCCGAGAGCAGACTGATAACACAGTAATACCACAGCCACACAAAGGACAGGTCAGACAGAGAGGCACCACCAAGGACCTTGCTCCCAGGACAGGAACAATGGAAACACTTTACTGTTTCAAAAGAGACATTCTCACCTACCTGCAAAGAGAACTGGAATCTCCTGATCCCATTGACACTGTCAGGATGTTGCATTGTATCGACAATCAGGACATTCTTCTGATAACTGCTTTTCAATATCACCATTGTAACTGGATTACGCAATTTCCAAATACATTGTCTCTTTCCACATTTTAATTAACCTCATTGTACAAGATCCCTATAAAACCCGGCTTCATCCTCAACTCGAGGAAGAGAATTCTCAGCTACCTCGACAGACTGTCTGTGTTGTTTCAGCAGTCAATTTCTCTTCCACGATATCGCTGTACTAATAAACCATTTGTTAATTTCACTTTGATCTGTGTTTTGTGATCTCTGATTTATTGGGTTAATTTCTCCGACACAAAGATTTAAACCATAAGACATGGATAAAACTATTATGTTTCAGTTGTGCTATTGGTGTCCCACCACTTCAATGTCAGAAGTCTGCTCTCCATGGTTCTGACCACTGGTGAAATCTGGAAGCAATGTCAAAACTGCTTCAGCCAGAAGCAGTTTACTCCAATTCACTCACAACGTCTTTAAAACTCATCTTAATGGCCACATCTACGGGTTCCCTTTGTCCACCTTTATCATTACATCCTCAGAGAAAGCTAATAAACTTATCAGATACATAAAATATATCACAAAACCAAGTTTGCTCTGTCTGAAGGTATTCTGATTTTCTAAATATCCTGCTATTATTTTTCAATTAATAATGGAAGCCAGCAGTTTCCCAATGACAGGCGTTGGGCTAACTGGCATATAGCTTCTAGCTATCTGTCGCCTTGCTCTATTGAATAATGGGCGTCACATTTGTAATTTTCGAATCCTTTCCAGATTCTGGGCAGTTGTTGACAATTTCAATTAATGCATTTTCATCTCTGCAACCACCTCTATTAAGATTTCAAACTGTCGGCCATTATGTCCAGGAGATTTGTCAACCTTTACTGCCAACAGTTTGCAATGCATATTTAAACTGACAAGGACAGAAACTACACATGATTTGAGCCAAAAGGTGTGGTGCTGGAAGAGCACAGCAGGTCAGGCAGCATCCGAGGAGCAGGAGAGTTGATGTTTCGAGCATAAACCCTTCATCAGAAAGATTCCACACCTTTTGACTCTGATCTCCAGCATCTGTAGTCCTCACTTTCTCCTACACGTGATTTGAGCAAACATAAAATCATAGAGATGTACAACATGGAAACAGACCCTTCGGTCCAATTCCTCCATGCCGCACAGATATGCTAACCTAGTCTAGTCCCATTTGCCAGCAGTTGGCCCATATCCCTCTAAACCCTTCCTATTCATGTATGCATCCAAATGTCTTTTAAATGTTGTGATAGTACCAGCCTCCACCACTTCCTCTGGCAGCTCATTCCACACACGTACCACCCTCTGCATGAAAAGGTTTCCCCTTAGGTCCCTTTATATTTCCCCTCTCACCCTAAACCTGTGCCCTCTAGTTCTGAAATCCCTCACCCCAGGGAGAAGGCCTTGTCTATTTACCCTATCCATGCCCCTCATGATTTTATAAACTTCTATAAGGTCACCCCTCAGCCTCCAACGTTCCAGGGAAAACAGCACCAGCCTTTCAGCCTCTCCCTCTTGCTCAAATCCTCCAACCCTGGCAACATCCTTGTAAATCTTTTCTGAACCCTTTCAGGCATAGAAGCAATAAGTTCTAATGGTTGTTTCAAGTTCCTACCCTCCTTTTACCATCTGATTTTTCACTATTTTTGTGCTGCTTTTGGTGTCATCCCTTTACTTTTTTTTAGTCATCCATTGTTCACAATTTCTGGAATGTCATTAATTTTAAGTATTGTACATCTTTTATTTCCATTTAATACCATCCACCTTAGCCAGTATCTTAGGAGCATCCTTACCTTAGTTAAACACAGTTGGTGGACTCTCCCACCTCAGTGGGAGATTCTGCTGCTTACTTGTTGTCTTACCTTTCTCAGTCTGTCTCCATAATTATATACTACTGTGTAACTAAACTTTTGTATCTTTGCTGGGAATGGTGACTTTTCATTGTACTCATGTACTTCTGTTTCTGTAACTGTTTCTGGAATTAATTGGTTCCTGAGATGAAAGGGACAAGGAGAAGCTGCGATAATGGAATTAAAAGCAACATCCCTTGGAAAGAATGAGTTGAAGCAATGTCAACAAACTGGTTCCTGAGAGAGAGGAAGGAAGAACTTGCTTGATAACCTGCTCTCTCGTGACAACTGGGAAATGAAGATTGTCTGCATAAGGAATGTCCTGAGGTGAAGGGCTAAATGGTAGGAAAGTCTGTGTTTGGAACAAACAGTGAACAAGGGAACAGAGAAGCTACTCCTGATAATAAGGCAAGCTACAGACTGATGGATCCAGAAGTATAGTTAATGTTGTGGATAACAGATCTAAAGGATCATCAATAACATCTCATCAGAAACTTCACAAGACAGATAATCCAATAAGAATTCAACTTCAGTGTTCTTCAGCAGCAGAACTTTGAAGAGCAGCATGGTTCAAACCCTGGCTATCCAAAGACAGGCAATGTTGGTTAGAATTATAGCTAAATTACCGAATTAATTGGGTGATAGCTAAGTTGAGGTGCGAGCTTAACTTGCTTACTTGAGGGCTCTTATTTTGGTTGCTACATGAAATAAAAGTTTAAGTAACTGTTTCAGTATTTGATTGTTTGTGAAATTTCTTAATAAGTAGCCATTCCCAGCACCATCTTAGATAAGGAGCACAGACAGTTAGCATGAGGGTATAGCAAGCAATCTGGAAAGCACATCGGCTTTTACTGTAAGGAGTTTGGAATATCGGAATAAGGAGGTCTTGTTACTATCAGTACAGAGTGAGACTATAAGTAGAATATTATGCAGTTCCAGCCTCCTCATTTAGACTTAGATTGCATACAGTGTGGAATCAGGCCCTTCGGCCCAACCAGTCCACACCGACCCTCCAAAGTGTAACCCACCCAGACCCATTTCCCTCTGACTAACGCACCTAACACTATGCGCAATTTAGCATGGCCCAGTTCACCTGACCTGCACATCTTTGTGACTGTGGGAGGAAACCGGAGCACCCGGAGGAAACCCACGCAGACAACGTGCAAACTCCACACAGACAGTTGCCCGAGGCTGGAATTGAACCTGGGACCCTGGTGCTATGAGGCAGCCAGTGCTAACCACTGAGCCACCTTGTCACCCTGTAAGAGAAGATATGTGTATTGGAGACAACGTGAGAGAGTCGTCCTTTGACGAGTGGCTGTGCAATTTGGATCTATGTTCTTTGGAGTGAAGAAGGAGAGGCAACCTCATTGAAAAGTACTGGTGTGAATTGGATTGCTCCCCAGTTGCTTAGATGAGTATAACTCCAAGAAGAAGCAGCCATCATCCAACCCAGTCGACTTCTCCTTATGAGACAGTCCCTCCATACCTAAGATCACCTAATGAAGATTCTCTGCAATGCCTCCAACACCAGGCTGTTTTTCCTCAGATAAGGCGATGGAAAATGTGCACACTATGTGCTAATTGACTAGCTGTTAGTATAGTTTTAGCAAGACATCCCTGTTCTTATGTATCATTCCTTTTGAAAAAGGCCTGATAGACCAAATGGCCTCCTTATGTACTGTAAATATTTATGATTCTATTAATAAAGACCAAGATTCCATTTGCCTTCCCTATTACTCACTGAAGTTAGATACTAGCTTTTTATGATTCATATATGAAGTCCCCCATATTTCTCTGTGCTGCAGCTTTCTGCAGTTGTTCTCCATTTAACTAATATTCAGCTCTTCTAATCTTCCTGCCAAAGTACATCCGCTCATGTATTCCCACATATTCCACCGGCTGTGTTTTTACCCACTCACTTAGTCCCCCTGACTCAGTAGGTCTTCCTCACCATTTGCCTTCCCACCTATTGTTGTGGCGTATACTCAAGTGCCATATCTTTTTTTTTATTCACTTGTGGGGCAAGGGCATTGCTGGCTGAGCTGGAATTTATTGTCCATCCCTAGTTGCTCTTGAGAAGATGGTGTTGAACTACCTTCTTGAACTGTTCAAGTCTACCTGCTGGATGTAGACCCACAATGCTATTAGGGAGGGAATTCTAGAATTTTGAGCCAGCACCAGTGAAGGAAGTGGACAGGCAGGTGGCTGGGAGAACACAGCAAGCCAGGCAGCATCAGGAAGTGGAGAAGTCAACGTTTTGGGTGTAACCCTTCTTCAGGACTGGAGGTGGGTGTGGGGGAAGCTGAAGATAAAGGGGTTGGTGGGGGCAGGGTGCTGAAGTGGGGATAAGAGGAGATAGTAGAAAGTATGACCTGGTTGGTCAATGGGAGGTATGAATCCAGTTTGTGGCAGGGGGCAGTTGAAGGGAAGGGTAAGGGCTGGGAAAGGAGTTGGGGGATGAGAAGGGCGGTAATTTGACATTGGACAAGTCAGTGTGGAGTCCTCCGGGCTGTAGGCTGCCCAGGCGGAAGATGAGGTGTTGTTCTTCCAATTTGCAGTTTGGTTTGTTGTGGCAATGGAGCACGCCAAGGATGGTCATGTTGGAAAGGGAATGGGAAGGGTGAGTGGCATGGAAGGGAACTTGCAGGTGGTGGTGTTCCATGTATTTTCTGCCCTTGCCCTTCTCAAAGAAAGCAGTTGTGGGTTTGAAAGGTGCTGTCTGAGGATCTTTGGTGAATTTCTGTAGTGCATCTTGCAGATAGTACACACTGCTGTTACTCAGCATCGGTGGTGGAAGGAATGGATGCCTGTAAATGTGGTGCCCATCAAGCAGGCTGCTTTGTCCTGGATGGTGTCAAGCTTCTTGAGTGTTGTTGGGGCTGCACCCATTCAGGCAAGTGGGAAATAGTTCATCATAGTCCTGACTTGTAGATGGTAGATGGTAGACAGACTTTGGGGAGTCAGGAGGTGAGTTACTCGCTACGGTATTCCTAGCCTCTGACCTACCCTGTAGTCACTACATTTATGTAGTGAATCCAGCTGAGTTTACAGTCAATGATAACCCCACAGAATACTGATAGTGGGAGTTCAGTCATAGAATGTCAAGGGGCAGTGGTTAGATTCTGTCTCACTGGAGTTGGTGATTGACTAGCATTTGTGTGGCATGAATAGAATAGAATAGAATCATTACAGTTTGGAAACAGGATATTTGGCCCAACAAGTCCACACCAACCCTCCAAAGGAGTAAACTCACCCAGACACATTCCCTTACCCTGTTACTCTACCTTAACCTCTGACTAAGGCGCCTAATTTACACGTCCCTGAACACTGTGGGGGAATTTAGCATGGTCAATTCACCTGACCTGCACATCTTTTTGGATTGTGGGAGGAAACCCACACAGACAGGGGAAGAATTTTCAAACTCCACACAGACAGTTGCCTGAGGCTGGAATCAAACCTGGGTCCCTAGCACTGTGCAGCAGCAGTGCTAACCAGTGAGCCACAGAGTGTGACTCGCCATTTGTCAGCCAAAGCCTGGATATTGTCCAGGTGTTGCTGCACTTGGACATGGACTGCTTCAGTATCTGAGGAATCATGAATGGTGTTGAACATTGTGCAATCATTGGCGAACGTACCCACTTCTGACCCTACGATGGAGGGAAGGCATTGATGAAGTAACTGAAGATGATTGGGCCTAGAACACTACCTGAGGAACTACTTTTCCAGAAGGGGCCTGCCTGTCCTCTTTCAGCTGTCCTGAAAAAATATCACCTCACAACTCTGGGTTCAGACATTACATTAAAAATGTAATGAGGCAGGGACTATGCTGACTGTGGATTACACATTATCTGACTCCATGTTGAGTTTAGGCCACATTGCCGAGTCTCCAATGTGGTGTGAATTGTTAACAGACCATGTTGCACACAGACTTTGGAAACTCCTAAAGATAGAGAACCAGCAAACATTTCCAAAGGGACAACAGGAAATATGACCTTCTTGCATCAGGTTCTGAAGAAGTAACATCTAATTGGAAAATGATATTCAGATACAAACGTATTGTACTCATTTAAATTAATTTCCTTTTTTGACTAATTGCAAAAATAAAACATTCATCAAGGTTATGGAATGACCTCAGGTGAATCGTGTGTGGCACTATACATCTCCTCATTAAAATAGTTTGGAAAATATATTCAGCGTGTGCTAAATTAGCAAGACAATAGCATCTCCGTACTGGGAATGATTGTTGGAGAGTATAAATAAGATGAGGATTCAGAGATGCTCAGTGCAGTTTGGAAGGTTTCCTGGTTCTAGCTCCAACAGATAGAACACCATGCAGTCTGTCTACCTAGCTGTTTGCCTTCTCTGCCTCATCTGCTTCACTTCAGCTTGTTACATTAACAACTGCCCTGTAGGAGGCAAGCGATCGATCATGGACATGGAGATCAGACAGGTAAGGAGCAACTCTCATCGCCTTTCTGTCAAGATATTTTAAAGCACTGTTGATTCTGTTGTTAGATTAAGAATCCAGATGGAGGACAACAAATGGTGGAAAATCCCAGAGTGCATTGTTTTTCCTCTTTTATTCTGATTTATTTCATTACGTAGTTTGTATACAAATCTTGAACAGAATACAGATTCTAAATTTGCCAATTCTGGTTAGACATATCCCAGCAGGTTCCATCAAATACTTCCCTGATCAGTTAAGCAGTTTTTTTTAACCCCATCTCCAATATTTTTCATTTCTAAAAGACAGAAGGGGGTGAAGGTAACTTGGGTAAAAAGCATTTGTTTTAACATTCCTAAGATTTCTCTGGCAGACCTGTCTTAGTGGTCTGGAAACAGATCTTGAATTTCTGGGTCAGTGACACGAACCTTTGTTAGTACTTTTTAATAGGACAGTATTGAATTGATTCTTCTGGGTATGAGAGATTACATGAAAAAGTATTACCTATTCTGCCTAAACATTTCATGGGATGACTCAGTACAGAAGAAAGATGTCAATTGCCTTCCTCAGGGGTATTTAGAAATAGCCAGTAAATGCTGCCTCATCAGCAGTACCCCAACCCCATGATGCATTAAAAGAAATTGGACTGAGTTCCAACTCTCCAAAAGAGCCCCAGTTGCTCCCACTGTCTTGTCCTTTCCCTGTTTATTTTCCTTTTCAATGAGTCATCTAATTTAATTTTAAAAAGTTCTTATTGAATCTACTCTCAGGTCATGACCATTGCGAATAATGTTTATCTGCCACAGGTTTGCCAATCTTCTTAAGTCACTGGTTAGCATTCAGGAAACCACATGGTGGGCCAAAGGGCCTTTCCTGTGCTGCACTGTTCTATTGTCCAACTCCCAGTCCCAGACTCAGCCAGTGCCATTTTGCATCCTTGAAAAGGAAATGTCACCAGCTCTGTCCTTTACATAGGAAGGGGAGATCTTGGAGCAGTCCTATGCTAAGGGATCAGCAATCGGTGACAAAGACTCTTTTGCACATCCTCTATTCCAATTCTCCTCCCTTCCTAGGGTACATTCAGGTTACAGTACAACCAAGTTCAGATGGTTGGAGAAATAGTGCTGTAATACATTGGAGACTGTATGACAGACGCAGTATGGACCACAGAATGAGTGTCCAAATACTGCTTCAACCATTTCTGCTCACAGTGGTATTTTCTGATCTTTTGTTGTGGACATGGATGTTGCTGGTTAGGCCAGCATTTATTGCCTATTCCTAATTACCCAGTGGGCAGTGAACTGGATTAATTATAGAGTCAGGATTGCTGCACTAACCTATCAAATCTTTAATAAGTTTGCAAATGACTAGAACTTTTTTTCCCAGGGCAAGGGTTGGAAAGTCTGAATTCAGTTAATCTCCCCATCCATTCGTGGGAACAGAATTCTCAATGATAGTTTGCTTCTCTCATCTTTAGTTTACCTCCCATACCCTCATCCTCCTGAGGTCAGTGGTTCTTGTTAGTGCTCAGATCTATGGGGATGGATAGCACTGGTCAATCACTGAGGAAGCTTAAAAAGCAGTGTCCACTAGACCGATGGCCCTTTCCAACACTCTTTGAGACTCAGGTGATACAAACATTGAATTCAGTGTGAATTTTCTCACCCCAGGCAGTCAGAGAATCATAGAATCCCTGGTATGTGGAAGCAGGCCATTCAGCCAAGAAGCCCACAATGACCCACCAAATAGCATCCCAAACCCCAGACCTTCCCTGTGACCCTGCGTTTCCCATAACTAACCCACATGTCCTTAGACATTACGGGCAGTTTAGCATGGTCAATGCAACTAACCAGAACATCTTTGGACTGTGGGAGGAAACCCTTGCAGATACAGGGAGAATGTGCAAACTCCAAACAGATAGTTTTCTGCAGGTGGAATCGAATCCATGCCCCTGGTGCTGTGAGGCAGCAGTGCTAACCACTGTGCTACCCTCACTCCACTTTTGCCTGTTGTTGGATTGAGCCCTGTTTTTAGAGTTCTCTAACTCTGAGTGTTGGGACCAGCTTAAAATAAAGCAATCCCTCTGTGTCCTCAGGTGCATATGCACCTCCAGAACCCTGGCAATCCCGTCCTCAAAAGCCAGCTGGTTTGCCCACATATTTATTCAACAAGTACATTACAGTCAGCTGACATTCGCGTTTTTTGCCAGAGGTTTGTACGGATCTTTGGTTGATGTTAAACCAAGGCTCCAATGGGATGGAGGTATTATCTGACAAAGAGCATTACATTACAGTAGATTATTGCATCACTGAACTCACTGCAGCTTTTTGGGAATTTGCTGTACCACAAACATGACTCTGTAGTTTCCTCCATAGTAACCCCACTCCATCAGCAATGAAACTGTGGCAGAGCTTAAACACAGTTGACACAAGCATGTCTGTTCTTCCACAAAACATGCAATCTTGCGATTTGGCTTCAAAAGTTAAATGTAAAAATTGCTTCTGCAGCTCCTCTGTGTAATTTCGCCTCCACTGGCATAACCTGCCTTTCTATTCTTTCCTAGTGCTTGTCATGTGGTCCTGGCAACAGCGGCCATTGCTTTGGAGCCAGTATTTGCTGTGGAGAGGGGTTTGGCTGCTACATTGGAACCTCGGAGACCCTGAGGTGTCAGAAGGAAGATTACCTGCTGTCTCCTTGTGAACCCAGTGGCAGAGCCTGCGGCAGCAACGGCGGGAAATGTGCTTCATCTGGAATCTGCTGTACACAGGGTGAGTAACTGGCTCATCAATCCTAGATAATTCAAAAGATGGGTCTTACTTCATAAAGTTAGATTTGACTGGTGTGTGAGAGTGAGCGAGTGATGAGTGAGTAGGCGAGACAGTAGCTGACACATCATGTCATACTGTCTCTCATCCTCTGTAATCAGAGTTAATCTGCATTCATTTGACTTCAGTTAGGTATAGGCTTTCTCCAGGAGGTTTCCATTGACATGGGTTTTTAAATCATCTTGCAGCTCATCTGATAGGAATACCATTTATACTGTATGTTTTTTAAAAAAGGGAACAAAAGTGACACAGCAAAGTGGTTAGCACTGCTGCCCTCACAGTGCCAGGGAGCTGGGTTCGATCCCACCCACTGTCTGCGTGCAGTTTGCACATTCTCCCTATGTCTGGGCCTAGTTTTCTCCCACAGTCCAGAGATACACAGAATTGGCCAGGGGAAATGTGGGGTGGGATTTCCTTTGGAGGGTTGATGTGGGCCAGACGGCCTACTCCCACCCTGTCGGGATTCTATGAAGTACTTCAGTGAAGAAACAAATGTGGAGATGCATTTATAAAATTCCTGGGTGGAAAGCATAACAAAAAGTTCAGAATTCACTCCTTTACATTAATGATCAAAGTGGGCAAAGCCAAACTTATTGACATGTTCCTGGTTAGATCTAGATCCTGTTGCTGTGGAAAGTGGGAAGAGAAGACTCCCAGCTTCAGAACCCAACCAGGTTGGCAGGGACAAGTTCATCTCCTGTGGTTGTAAATGTTCCAGCCTTTCATCTTCATTGACCCACAGACTAGTGTGGGGCCACACGGTGGCTCAGTGGTTAGCACTGCCACCTTGCGTTACAAAGGACCATGGTTTGATTCCACCCTTGGGTGACTGTTAATGTTCTCCCTGTGTCTGCATGAGTTTCCTTTGGGTGATCCAGTTTCCTTCCACAGTCTGAAGATGTGTAGGTTAAGTGCATTGGCCATGCTAAATTGCCAATAGTGCTCAGGGATGTGTAGATTAGGTGTACTAGCCATGGGAAATGCAAAGTTACAGGGAAAAGGCAGGGGTCTGGGTGAAATGCTCTTCGGTGGGTCAGTATGGACTCAACAGGCCAAGCGGCCTGCTTCCACTTTGTAGGGTTTCTATGATAGCGCATTGCAGGGTTCAGCACTTAGCACAGGATTGGAAATGTCACTGAGACAACCACAAAGATGTACAACAGAGAAATGCCACCTGCGTCAAGCTTAAAAATATCACTAAGTCTGCATTGGCTGACAGTAGTAAAGCTGAGAGATGTTCCATTAGCATACATCTCACTATAAATGTCATTAATCTTAAGGCTAACGCTATGGGAACATGTTCCAATCCTACCAATAGCTGGTGAATTTGAACTCAATGAATTAATACAATCTGGAACTGAAAGCTAATTTTGTTAATAGCGGCCATGAAAGTAATCGATTGTTTTAAAAACTCATGTGATTCACTAATGTAAAGAAGAAAGTTTTCCACCCTTACCTGGCTTGACCTACTCTAAACCCAAGGTAATGTGGTTAACTTTTAGCTTCCCACTGAACCGACTGAGTGCTCTATTCAAATTTGTACAATCATGCCACAGAAAGACAGCAGCAGTTCAAAAAGTGGCTCACCAACACTTTCTCAAGGGCATTGCGGAACGGAAAACAGATGTTGGCCACATTAACAACACCCACGTTGTATAAAATAATTTTAAAAAGACATTGTTGGGCAGAGGAAAGGAAGTTCTGCTTGACCTTTCCTGAATACCATTGAACATACAACATTCCACACTACAGCAGTAAAATCCTTTTAAGTCAATCAGCACAGGTTTAATGCTGAAATGGGAATAATTTTCATGATCTTGTCCTTTTTCCCGGCTTAAGTGATTTGCATGAACCTATTTATTATTGTTTTCTTATGTGAGCTTATTCAGAACAAATGTATTCTAGGTGCCTTGCATAGATCTGTAAATATGACCTTTGCAATTAATAAAGGAGATGGTGATGCTAGTATACATATCAATTGTTATTTTGTTCCCCTATTGTAGAGAGCTGTGCCATGGATTCCACGTGTGACACCAGGACCATTTTCCCGTCCGATTAATGTGTACATTCGGAGAAACGCTGATTACTGATGCAAGACCCAAAACAATGAAGCTTGATGCCCACATACATTGAATACAATAATCTTTTAATGCAAAATAGAGAGAAACGATAATTTGTAAAGATTTTCAGACATGTACAGTTGCTTTAGCTTATTGCAAAATAATGTCAAAACTTGGAAAAACAGTTAATAAATAAAACACACCAACCTTTCATCTCTTTTCTTGAGTATTTCTCATGTTCAAGCATTGGCTTTTGAGAGCTGGTGTTATCAATACATGGCAAAATAAAGCCCTTCATTTTACAAGGTTGAAACTAAAATGCCAGAAAGGGAATTCTGTCTGTAGTGTTTCCACAGATGTCACTGAAACAGCCTCACAGCACCATTTCACAGACTTCAAGCCATGTACATGAGATGGATCTTTGACACAAACTTGTTGCAGAATTTAAAATCATACTTCTGGGAAAATGTCTTCAGGCAGGTCAGCTTGATGAGATTATAACTTACACCGGGGACAATCTGAAAACAAAGCAGCCTTCATTTCTTCTTCTGAATCTGTTGCACCAACATATCCATCTGATTTTATGAACATAGAAAGGGAGGTAAAACAGCAGAATGAACAAACTTCTATAATTCATATTTATCTAGAAAAGTCCAGATCTTGATATTCTTACGATCTATTTTCAATATAAAGCTCAGTTGGTTAGATCACTACAGTGTGGTGCAGGATTAAGGATTCATTTATCCCACCAGCTAAAATAGATCGAGGACAGCTGCCTTGTCACCTTGTGCAGTGATCACCTCAAGCCAAACATAAGAATCGCTCTCTCTCTCTTTCTCTCCCCCAAATGGAGAAAGTTTTCTATACTCCTTTGAGGATATAACATTACACTTTCAAAATAAAAGTCATTCATAATCTTATTATTCACACAGAGGGTGGTCCGTGTATGGAATGAGATGCCAGAGGAAGTGGTGGAGGCTGGTACAATTGCAACATTTAAGAGGCATTTGGATGGTTATATGAATAGGAAGGGTTTGGAGGGATATGGGCCGGGTGCTGGCAGGTGGGACTAGATTGGGTTGGGATATCTGGTCGGCATGGACGGGTTGGACCGAAGGGTCTGTTTGCATGCTGTACATCTCTATGACTCTATGACTCTCCTAAGGATAATTCCAAATCATGCATACGCACAGTTCTTTACGATAGAACTCTTGTTCTCAATATAACCTTTAGATCCAGAATCACAGGAATTGGCCACTGATTCTGGCCTAACTGTGCACACTCACTGAATGATATAGCACAAAAAGAAATGATGCAGCCCATCATCTGACCCATTTTGAAAGATTGATCCCATTAATTTCACCCCCATGTTACCTCACACTGAACTTTGAGAAGTTATTCCTTTTTAAGTATTTATTCAATTCACTTTTAAACGTCACTGTTTAGTCTTCTTCCACTGTCTTTTCAGGCAGACAATAAAATGCTGGTGCATCTCCCCTATTATTCTTTGGCCAACTTTTGACCTTAATCTGCATCCTCTGGTCACCAACCTGACTACCACTGGAACTAGTTTTCCCATACTCTCTTGAAAACTCTATAATTTTAAACATATGCATTAAATCACTATTTAAACTTCACAGCTCTAAGAATCTCAATTTCTCATGTAACTGCAGCCCTTTTTACTTAATTCCCAAACAAGTGAAACTCAACAAAAACAAAATCCAATAATTGAGGGATATGCCTGTGAAATTTATCAACAGGGCACTGTCACCCTTATGGGGTTTTGTAGTGTTTTCACAATGCCTTCCCTTATTTGCCAAAACAGGTGGAATTTTTATATTGTTTCTTCAAGTAACATTCTTGCTTTCTGAATAAATAAGAATGTTCTAATTACCACAATGCTCCTTATGATACCTTTACGTGGACTTTGCAGCAACAGGCAACCCTCGCCTTGACATAACTTGATATCTTCTGAAACCTGGGAAATGATGAGGAACATTCAAATGAACTTGTGCAGTGCAGTTCGCTTTGACCACCGCTTAGTTCTCCCCTCACCCCCTTAACATGCTCTTTCAGAGTAATTATCCCCTCTTTCTTTACCTGAAGCGGTCTGGAATAAAACCAGCTGACTGTATTGCTTCAGTTAAATCAAATTTTGATTAGGCTTTGACTGGAGAATTTCTTTCACCTGGATGAATTTTACGTAGCTGACAGAACAGAAAAGGCAATGGGTGAGAGGCAAAACAAATCGGGGGGGAGGGAGGATAGGTCTGCCTTTCTCCTTCCAGGTGGTAGGGGTCATGGGTTTGGATGTTGCTGTCAAAGGAACCTTGGGGAGCTGTTGCATTGTGTCTTGTAGATGGTACACACTACTGCCACTGTGTATCAGTGGTCACGGGAGTGAATGCTGAAGCTAATAGTTGGGGTATCAACCAAATGGATTGCTATGTTATAGAGCAATAGAGTCATAGAATTGTACAACATGGAAGCAGACCCTTCGGTCCAACTTGTCCAGGCTGGCCTAAATAAATCCTATCTTATTTGCCAGTATTTGGCCCATATCCCTCTAAACCCTTCCTAATCATATACCCATCCAGATGTCTTTTAAGTGTTGTAATTATACCAGCCTCCACCACTTCCTCTGCCAGCTCATTCCATTCACTCACCACCCTCTGCATGAAAAAGTTGCTCCATTAATCCTTTTATAAATTTATCCCCTCTCACCCTAAACCTATGCCCTTTAGTCTTGGACTCCCCCACCCTTGGGAAAAAAACCTTGTCTATTTATCCTATCCATGCCCCTCATGATTTTATCAAATTCTATAAGGTCTCCCCTTAGCTTCCGGTGCTCCAAGTAAAATAATCAACCTCTCCCTAGAGGTCAAACCCTCCAACCTTGGCAACATGCTTGTACATCTTTTCTGTACCCTTTCAAAATTTCACAAACTCTTTCCTATAGCAGGGAGACCAGAATTGAGGGCAGAATTACCAATGTCCTGTACAGCTGCAACATGATCCACCAACTCCCATACTCAATGCACTGACCAATAAAGGTAAGCATATCAAATGCCTCCTTCACTAACCTGTCTACCTGGGATTCCACTTTCAAGGAACTATGAAACTGCACACCAAGGTCTCTTTGTTCAGCAATAATGTCCTAGAAGACATTGCGATTTTTGTGTTGATGGAGCTACATTTGTCTAGGCAAGTGGACAATATTCCATCACACTCCTGACTTGTCCCTTGTAGATGGTGGACAGGCCTTTGGGAGTCAGGACGTGAGTAACTCTCCTCAGAGTTCTCAGCCTCTGAGCTGCTGTTATAGCTGTAATATACACCTGGCTGGCCCAATTCAGTTTCTGGTCAATGGCAATTTTAAAATGTCTATAGTTATGGATTCAGCATTAACAGCATAATTGAAAATCAAAGGATTATGATTGGACTCTCTTTGGATAAAAATGCCCATTGCCTGTCACTTGTGTGGTGCAAATTTTATTTGCCATTTTTCAGCCAAAGCCTAAAAGTTTTCCAGGTCCTGCTGCATTTGGACATGGACTGCTTCAGTGTCTGAGGAGTTGCAAATTGTGTTGAACATTGTGTAGTCATTAGCAAATTTCCCCACCTCTGCCCTTATGATGTAGGGAAGATCATTGATGAAGCAGCTGAAGGTGGTTGGGTGTAAAGCATTACCCTGAGGAACTCCTGCAGAGATGTCCTGGAGCTGAGATGACTGACCTCCAACAATCACCATGCATGACTCTAATTGGTAAAGTGTTTTCTCTCTGATTTGTATTGACTCTGGTTTTGTTCCTTGATGATACCACACTTGGGCAAATGTTACCTTAATGTCAAGTCTAGTCAAACCAACTTTATCTTTTGAGTTCAACTGCCTTGTCCATGCTTGGATCAATATACATGGGTTTGCCAGTACCTGCAAGCTCCCCTCCAAGTCACGCATCACCCTGACTTGGAAATACATTGCCGTTCCTTCAGTGTTACTGGACCAAACTCCTACAACTCCCTTCCAAACAGTACTGTAATATGAATGATGTCAGTGTAGATCGACCAATATCTTACTCGTCCCACTTGTTGACTGATCTCTAACATCTCTAACTTATCCCAGTTCTGATGACAAGTCAGTGGCATGAAATGTTAACTGTTCTGTCACCACAGTCATCACCTGACCTTACTGGGCAATTTCAGATTTGTGGGTTTATATTTCAGGACTTTCAACTGGAAGTAAAGATGTCTTAAGAATATCATTATGTGACATACTTTAAAAATATAAATAGTTAAAGGTTACCCTAACCCCATCTTGGTTATTACATTCACAGGAAGAAGTTAGGGGATCTTAGCAAAGATTAAAGAATGCAAAGAGAATAGGACTCACATCTGGAGATCGAGACAGACTCAGTTCTCTCTTCCCTCCTGGATACCAACCGTGAGACCAGTGTTGGGCTGTGGAAAACTGAGCGTTAACGATCAGCAGCAGGAATACCAGGAAATGCAAATTTCTCTGGAAAGCCATTATGTTGGTGTGGACCAGCTTCCTATCTCTGATTTGTAGAACTGGTGAGAAAACAAGTCAGTCTCTGTAATTGATTAGAAACTGAAAGATTATGTCCAATTACACTGACGATTTGAAGAAGGCATACCTAAGGTTATCAAATACAATGGTATAGAATGAGGTCATTTTGGCACATTCAAGTCGATACTGGTCCCTTCCTAAAGAATTCCTGTTAAACCCCCCATCTTTCCCAATAAAGCTGCAAATTTTCCTTTTTCAAACTTTTGTCCAATTGCCTTTTGAAGGTTAGTATTGAAGCTGTATCCACTGTCCTATTAGATATTTTTAACCTCTACTTCCTCTGTTTTTCAGTCTCTCGTTAAGTTTCTGCCTTCCTCTCCTTGCGCGGAATTTGCCCTCAGTTACTCACCTCTTCCTACCCTGCAATGTGACAACCCAGCTTAAACTCTTCCAAACAACACTAGCAAATCTCCCTGCAAGGATATTTATCCCAGCCCTGTTCAGATGTAGTCAATTCAGGTATCAGCTTCCCCACACTTTCATCAGATCAGCTACAGGGATGAAGGATTAGATGAAAGATTTCAGGTATGAAATTAGATTGGAGAAGCTGGTGTTATTTTCTCAGAGGAGAGGAGATTGAAGGAAGAATTGAAAGACCTGCACAACATTATGACAGGTTTAAATAAGGTAGACAAGAGTAAACTGCTCCCACTAGTTAATAGTACAGAGGATGGGGGAACACAGATTTAAAGTTTTAGCTAAGAAGTATGGAAGATGGAAAAAAGAACCTATTAGTATGGTGAGTAGTAATAACCTGGAACTCAGTGCCTGTGAGAGTTGGTGCACAGATGGTGAATGACTTAAAAATGAAATTAGATGGAAGCTTGAGGGAAATAAACTTGTAAGGCAATGCTGACATGGAGCCAGAGTATGGGACTGATTGGATTATGTTGCACAGATCCAATATGGACTCAATGGGCCATTTGGTATCCTTCTGAGCCGCATTAATTCTATGGTTTGAAGAAACAAGAGGGAGTTCTCACAATGAGTCCTGGCCAATGTTAATAACTCAGCCAAACTCATCTGGATATAATACTTGTGTGAAATCAACAGGAGCATCTCCCACATCATGGAAGTGACTGCATTTCAAAAGTGTTTTAGTGTTTATCAAGTATTTTCAAAATGTCCAGATATCATGGAAGGTACTATACAAATATTATTTCTTTCTTCCCTTCTTCAGTGAACAGGTTTAGCCTGGTGCGAAACTAGGTTTAGTGTGTGAAACATTTCATTATTATGAGATAGGAGAAGTTATGTGAAATTTACATCAACTAAATAAGCAGCTTGCTGAGATCAGGGTAATTTGCTAGACCTGGACTACATTAGCAGAAATACAACGGCTTAGATTTCAGATAGTATGGGATGCCACCATTCTAATTAGCTCAGACATAGTGACTGAAACCAATGACGAGTTAATCTATATTTTAGTTAGTGTTAGTTAAGAAAGGAAAGTTGTCCAGGACAATGTGACAGAATTCTATTCGTTCTGTCCCGAAGAGTGCCTTAGGGGATTTTTGGTCCAGTCAAACAAACAGCTATAGAAAGGCAGCATCTCCAACAATGCAACATTTCCCAAAGTGTCATTATAAAGTGTACTCTAAAGAATTTGAAAATGAACTCTCATGACTTGAAGGTGGGACTACAGTCATTGATGGAGAAACCAATGGCTAGGGTTAGATTAGGGAGCTCAGAGAGGTGCATCAGTCAAGAACCATGTCACTTCTACTTCACATTTGTAGTTTGGGGTATTGTGAAATCTTTTGGGTATCTTGAGAATAAATTTCACAAAACATGGCTTTTGCTGAGGTGTGTACCCTCAAGTGAAAGGCTATTACTTCAGAGGATGCAGTATTCACTGACAATGTTTTAGTCTTTAAGATTGGAAACTAGAAAATGAATAAGCAGAGAATCTGAAGTAGAAGACTTGCTGCAGAGTCCACACTGTCCACTTTCTGTGCAACAAGCCCCAGTACACAAACCATTCCTTTTGATTTCTGCCATCGCATCTGAGATGAACATCAAGTTCCTCAATATTTAATTTCTGAATTAATCTTTCAAGATTACACCAGCATTTTAAAGGTATTGGCTGCGATTTCCCATATTGTACTTTAAAGAAGAGTTACCAGACCTGCTAAATAGTTAATAATAAGCCTAACAATTCATTTAACCCAAGCTATTTATTTAACATTTAACCTGCTTTAAGAGATAGTGAAATTACAAATTACAGAGGATTCACTCACAAATAAAAGTTAATGATGCCTGTTTGATATGAAAAGCACTTTGGAAACAAAAATATTAGAAGGCAATCTTATTGTTCTTCCCTAAAGTGGAACAATTAATGCATTTATTAAATTATTAGTGGATTACAAGTCTGAAATTCCTTAGCCCTAATTAAACAATGTTCAGTCAGCAAACCTTATAATCTTCCTTTACTCATAAGAAACTTGGCATAATTATGTCCAAATGAATCAAAGACTTGGAACAATTAGGACTCACCCGTCAGAAGCTTGAGATTTTTGCTTGCTTTCTTTCAGTAGACCAGTCGGAGTTTACTCAGCTCTCTCTCTCTCTCTCTCTCAGCATGTATATATATATATATAACATATATGTAACCTTTGGTGTTTGAGATAGACGTAAAATCTTCAATTTAGAATCATCCTGCATAATGAAGTCTGATCAATACAATGTGACCGTGTGCAAACACTGTGCGTCTTCCAGCCTGAGAGTTTACACTATAGCACTCCCTGGAGAGTGAGTCCTCCTGTTTACACATTAGTATGACCAATGCAGCTACATGGGGAGGTTAGAGCCAATGTGAGCTAAAGTTGCCAATCTTTACTGATTGAGAGTTAGAACTTTTCTCTCAATCTTTCCCAACAACATTTCAGGGTTGTACACAATACATTTCTGAATATTGACTTTCTTTAGAAAAGTGAGTTATTAATATAGTATACTCTAAACCTCACAAATTTGCTGCTGTGAAAGATTATAATTTTTATGATTTACATTCTTATGTGTGTTTGTACAGATCTTAAGTATTTGTAAACATAACAGACTTTTTGAAATATTTGCTCATTCAACACAGATGTTGCTGGTTGGGCCAGCATTTATAGCCCCTCCCTGATTGCCCTTGAGAATATAATTAAATGTGTTGCCAGACTATTCCAGAGGCAAACATTTTTATGGGTCCTACACATCAACTAAGGACAGCAGATTTTGGTAATAAATATTGAAGCATCAGCTCGTATATGATTTGTCATACTGCTCCTCATATTTGGTGAACAATTAGATCATGGCCAATTTGTCTCCCCCTTCACCTTCATGACTTAAAGCACCACAGGTCTATGCCAACAAATGTCCTCAAACTTTAATCAAACCTCCCCAGTACCCTGGTGAGTCTACACCATAGCCCTGTGCGCTATGCCCAAAATTAAACCCTCAATGGGTCTAACCAGTATTACTGGGACACCCATTACTTAGTTTCCCCGTCTGTTTAAAGGCAAAAGTTCCACTAGCCTTTTAAAATTATTTATTGTACTTATTTACAAACATTTAAGGCTACTTAAGAAGATAAGAAGCCTATTGATAGCCCCTTCCATCACTTTGCTGATAATTCAAGGTAGATTAGTGAGGCTGTAATTGGCTGTGTTGGCTTTATCCTCTACTTGTGTTGTGAACCCCAGGTCTCACTACCCTTTCCCACTGCTCCTAGTTCCTTACCATTTAGAAAACAGATGGACGTGTCTTCCTTGACTCCACCGCAATGAACTTCATGCACTAGAGCTTTGTCCACACACTTCAGCTGAACTAATGCAAACACACATGCAGATTCTGGAATGATCAAGCAAAGAATGGGCCACACTGCCCACTGGGCCTATCTTACTCTTTGGGAGATCTAATCACTTCCTTCCACTCTGGGTGATTATAGTCTGTCAATGGATTGTTGGAGCTGTGCAAGGGGTGGGGGTGCTGTAGGGCGAGAAGAGAGAATCAATGCCAAAAGGGACTTGGGGAGTTAAGGCTGGGGGAGAAAGCAGAGGCATATGTAAAGCTAGGGGCAAGCATGGTGATGGGGAGATACTCAAGGCGAATTGGGAAGGGAGTGTAGGAGGAACAGCGTCAGAGGCTCACTGCAGATCATAGCAGTAGCTCGCACTCTGAATGGGGATTCTCAATGTCCATCACCAACAGTGGTCTGACAACAGCAGTACTGATCGCATTGGTTGGATCCTATAGGACATAGCTGCTAGGCTGTATCTGTGGCACATGGTGAGGGAACCAACAAGAGGGTAACAACACACCTGACCTCATCATTACCAATCTGCCTGCTGCGGATGCATCTGCCCCTGACATTAGAGTGACCACCGCACAGTTTTTGTGGAGATAAAGTCTTGCCTTCACATTAATATACCTGATATCATGTCGTAACACACTGTACATGCTAACTTGGGACAGATCTACAGACTAATTTTGATGGTATTAGGCAAGAACTTTCAAAAGCTGATTGGGGCAGATTTTCACAGGTAAAGGGTCGACTGGAAAATGGGAAGCCTTAAAATTGAGATAACAAGAATACAGAGATAGAATATTCCTGTTAGGGTGAAAGAAAAGGTTGTTAGGTGTAGGGAATACTGGATGACTTGAGAAATAGAGGTTTTGGTTATGAAAAAAAGGAAGCATATGTGTCAGACAATAGACAATAGGTGCAGGAGTAGGCCATTCTGCCCTTCGAGCCTGCACCGCCATTCAACATGATCATGGCTGATCATCCTCAATCAGTATCCTGTTCCTGCCTTATCTCCATAACCCTTGATTCCACTATCCTTGAGAGCTCTATCCAACTCTTTCTTAAATGAATCCAGAGACTGGGCCTCCACTGCCCTCTGGGGCAGAGCATTCCACACAGCCACCACTCTCTGGGTGAAGAAGTTTCTCCTCATCTCTGTCCTAAATGGTCTACCCCGTATTTTTAAGCTGTGTCCTCTGGTTCGGCACTAACCCATCAGCGGAAACATGTTTCCTGCTGCCAGAGTGTCCAATCCTTTCATAATCTTATACGTCTCAATCAGATCCCCTCTCAGTCTTCTAAACTCAAGGGTATACAAGCCCAGTCGCTTCAGTCTTTTAGTGTAAGGTAATCCCGCCATTCCAGGAATTGACCTCGTGAACCTACGCTGCACTCCCTCAATAGCCAGAATGTCTTTTCTCAAATTTGGAGACCAGAACTGCACACAGTACTCCAGGTGTGGTCTCATCAGGGCCCTGTACAGCTGCAGAAGCACCTCTTTGCTTCTATACTCAATTCCTCTTGATATGAAGGCCAGCATGCTATTAGCCTTCTTCATTACCTGCTGTACCTGCATGCTTGTCTTCATTGACTGGTGTACAAGAACACCCAGATCTCTCTGTACTGCCCCTTTACCTAAACTGATTCCATTGAGGTAGTAACCTGCCTTCTTGTTCTTGCCACCAAAGTGGATAACCATACATTTATCCACATTAAACTGCATCTGCCATGCATCTGCCCACTCACCTAACTTGTCCAGGTCACCCTGTAATCTCCTAACATCCTCATCACATTTCACCCTGCCACCCAGCTTTGTATCATCAGCAAATTTGCTAATGTTATTGCTGATACCATCTTCTATATCATTAACATATATTGTAAAAAGCTGCGGTCCCAGCACGGATCCCTGCGGTACCCCACTGGTCACTGCCGGCCATTCCGAAATGGAGCCATTTATCACTACCCTTTGTTTCCTATCAGCCAACCAATTTTCAATCCAATCTAGTACTTTACCCCCAGTACCATGCACCCTAATTTTACTCACTAACCTCCTGTGTGAGGCTTTATCAAAAGCTTTCTGAAAGTCCAGGTATGCTACATCTACTGGATCTCCCTCGTCCATCTTCAGAGTTACATCCTCAAAATATTCAAGAAGATTAGTCAAGCTTGATTTCCCCTTCATAAATCCATGCTGACTCTGACCTATCCTGTTACTATTATCCAGATGTGCCATAATTTCATCCTTTATAATAGACCCCAGCATCTTTCCCACCACTGAGGTCAGACTAACTGGTCTATAATTTCCTGCTTTCTCTCTCCCACCTTTCTTAAAAAGTGGTATAACATTAGCCACCCTCCAATCCTCAGGAACCGACTCCGAATCTATTGAACTCTGGAAAATAATCACCAACGCATCCATGATTTCCCGAGCCACCTCCTTCAGTACCCTGGGATGCAGACCATCAGGCCCCAGGGACCTATCAACCTTCAGACCTAACAGTCTCTCCAACACCAAATCCTGGCAAATATTAATTCCCTTAAGTTCAGGTCCTTCAGCCACTGTTACCTCAGGGAGATTGCTTGTGTCTTCCCCAGTGAACACAGATCTGAAGTACCCATTTAATTCCTCTGCCATTTCTTTGTTCCCCGTAATATATTCCCCTGTTTCTGTCTTCAAGGGCCCAATTTTCGTGCTAACCATTTTTTTGCCTACACATACCTAAAAAAGCTTTTACTATCCTCCTTAATATTCTTGGCCAATTTACCTTCGTACCTCATTTTTCGTCTGCGTAATTCCTTCTTAGTAATCCTCTGTTGCTCTTTAAAAGCTTCCCAGTCCTCAGTTTTCCCACTTATCTTTGCTATGTTATACTTTTTCTCTTTTAACTTTATATGTCTCTTAACTTCCCTCATCAGCCACGGCCACCCATGCCTCCTCCTAGGATCTTTCTTCCTTTTAGGAATGAACTGATCCTGCAACTTCTGCATTATACACAGAAATATCCGCCATTGTTCCTCCACTGTCATCCCTGCTAAGGTATTGCACCATTGAACTTTGGCCAGCTCCTCCCTCATAGCTCCATAGTTCCCCTTATTCAACAGAAGTACTGTCACTTCCGACTGTACCCTCTCTGTCTCAAATTGCAGATTGAAGCTTAATGTATTATAGTCACTACGTCCACTTCGAGGTCACTGACCAATTCTGGTTCGTTACACAATACCAGATCCAGAATTGCCTTCTCCCTGGTCGGCTCCAGCACCAGCTGCACTAAGAATCCATCTCTGAGGCACTCCACAAAGTCTCTTTCTTGAGGTCCAATACCATCCTGATTCTCCCAGTCTACCTGCATGTTAAAATCCCCCATAACAACTGTAGTAACATCTTTACGACAGGCCAATTTCAGGTCCTGATTCCAACATCCGACATCCAGACTACTGTTTGGGGGCCTGTAGATGACTCCCAAGAGGGATTTTTTAACCTTAGTATTTTGCAGCTCTATCCACACTGACTCTACATCCCCTGACTCTAGGTCCCCCCGCGCAAGGGACTGAATGTCCTCCCTTACCAACAAGGCCACCCCACCCCCTCTGCCCGTCAGTCTGTCCTTACGATAACACATGTAGCCTTGAATATTCATTTCCCAGGCCCTGTCCACTTGAAGCCACGTCTCAGTTATCCCCACAATATCATATCTGCCAATTTCCAAAAGAGCCTCAAGCTCATCCATCTTATGTCTAATGCTTCGTGCATTCATATATAGTATTTTTAATTTGTTACTGCTCTCACCCTTCCCATCAACCCCTATTTTACTCAACCTTACAGCATGATCCCTTTCCGAGTTTTCTGCCTAGTTGATACAGTTGTCTTTCTTGACTTCTCTTGTTCTAACTTTCCCTTCAATTTCCTTTTTAAACATCCAGTTTGTCCCTTCCCCCCCGCTACCTAGTTTAAATGTAGCGGTGTTGCAGTAGAAAACCTGCCTGCCAGAATGCTGGTCCCTAACCTATTAAGGTACAAACCGTCTCTCTTGTAGAATTTATGTTTACCTCAAAATATACCCCAGTGATCCAAGAACTTAAATCCTTGCTTCCTGCACCAGTTCCCCAACCACACGTTCAAGTTCATTATCTCCCTGTTTCTGGCCACACCAGCACGAGGAACTGGAAGCAAACCGGAGATAACCACCTTGGACGTCCTGCTTTTCAGCCTTCTTCCTAGTTCTCCGAAGTCCCGCAGTAGTATGTTCCTCCTCTTCTTCCCGACATCATTTGTGCCGACATCTACCACCACCTCTGGCTCTTCACCCTCATCCTTGAGGATTTCCTGCACTCTGTCCATGATGTCTTTCACCCTGGCACCAGGAAGGCAACACACTATCCTTAACTTCCGTCTGCTGCCACAAAAACCCTGGTCAGTTCCTCTCACGATGGAGTCCCCTATTACCACGGCTGTGTGTGATGTCTGACTCTTCCACTCTGCCTCTGCGCCAACTTTTGATTGACAGACCCGGCCGCCTTGCAAACTGGCAGTGTCATCAGTCTCTACTGTTTCCAAAAGCTTCAACTTGTTCCTGACAGGTACTTCTCCCGGGGTCTCTTGCACTTGTCTCCTCTCTGCCTTCCTCATCGTCTGCTCTCTTCTGCTCTCTTCTTGCATGATTGGTGTAATAACATCGCTGAAGGTCTTGTCCAGAAAGATCTCGTTCTCTCGGATGAGCCTAAGGTCCTCGAGTTCTTTCATCAGCGCTGCAATATGCTTGGTCAGTAGCTGAATGTGCACACACTTTCCACACATATACGAGCCAGACACACCATAGTCGTTGACCTCCCACATCAAGCACGTAGCGCACTGAACCAGCTGGGCAGTCATGTCTTCACCCTCTTCAACTGTGGTGTAATCACTTCACTCAACCTCCTTGTCAAAGATTCTTGAGCTGAAGCCTCACTCTTCGATCCAAACTTCCTTAGACCCTCTTTTTGTGGCATGTCTGTGGACTCTTAATTTAGATTAGAGGAGGAGGGAGGGAGGGAGACCCTACTTTGTAGGACCTGGGGTTTAGAACACACCCACTCTAATAGCAATCACTTACCTTCCCGACAGGCTTTGCGCTCCGCCTGAACTTCCGCCCAACTCCCGCCGCTCTCTGCTGCGAAAAGGATATAGACAGGATAGATCGAGTGAATCCTTAGAAGTGTATAAAGGTAATTAAGAGTGAAAAAGGGGACATGAGATAGCTTTGGCAGAGTTAAGGAGGATCCAAAGAGTTTTTGTAAATATATTAAGGACAAAAAGGTAACGAGGGAGAGAATAGGGCCCCTCAAAGATCAGAAAGCAGCCTATGTGTGGAACCATAGGAGATGGGAGAGATACTAAGCAAGTATTTTGCATTAGTGTTTACTGTGGAAAAGGACATGGAAGATATAGAATGTGGGGAAATAGATGGTGACATCTTCGAAAATGTCCACATTACAGAGGAGGAAGTGCTGGATGTCTTGAAATGCATAAAAGTGGATAAATCCCCAGGACTTGATCAGGTATACTCTAGAACTCTGTAGAAAGCTAGAGAAGTGATTGCTGGGCCTCTTGCTGAGATATTTGTATCATCGATAGTCACAGGTGACGTGCCGGAAGACTGGAGGTTGGCAAACGTGGTGCCACTGTTTAAGAAGGGCGGTAAAGACAAGCTAGGGAACTATAGCCCGGTGAGCCTGACCTCAGTGTTGGGCAAGTTGTTGGAGGGAATCCTGAGGGACAGGATGTACATGTAATTGGAAAGGCAAGGACTGATTCGGGATAGTCAACATGGCTTTGTGCGTGGGAAATCATGTCTCATGAGCTTGTTTGAGTTTTTTAAAGAAGTAACAAAGAGGATTGATGAGGGCACAGCGGTAGATGTGATCTATATGGACTTTAGTTAAGCATTCGACAAAGTTCCCCATAAGAGACTGGTTAGCAAGGTTAGATCTCATGGAATACAGGGAGAACTAACCATTTGGATACAGAACTGGCTCAAAGGTAGAAGACAGAGAGTAGTGGTGGAGGGTTGTTTTTCAGACTGGAGGCCTGTGACCAATGAAGTACCACAAGGATTGGTGCTGGGTCCACTGCCTTTTTGTCATTTATGTAAATGAATTGGATGTGAGCATAAGAGGTATAGTTCGTAAGTTTGCAGATGACACCAAAATTGGAGTTTTGTGGTGGACCGTGAAGAAGGTTACCTCAGATTACAACAGGATCTTGATCAGATGCAACAATGGGCTGAGAAGTGGCAGATGGAGTTTAATTTAAATAAATGCGAGGTGCTGCATTTCGGAAAAGCAGGACTTAATACCTTCACCATGGACATCTAATCCCTCTACACCTCCATCCGCAATGACCAGGGCCTCCAAGCCCTCTGTTTCTTCCTCTCCCAACGTCCCCAACAGTACCCTTCCACTGACACTCTCATTTGTTTGGCTGAACTGGTCCTCACCCTTAACAATTTCTTCTTCAAATCCTCCCACTTCCTCCAAAGGGATAGCCATGGGCACCCGTATGGGCCCCAGCTATGCCTGTCTCTTTGTCGGTTACATAGAACAGTCCATCTTCCATAGTTTACACCGGCACCACACCTCCCCACCTCTTCCTCCGCTACATTGATGACTGCATCAGCGCCACCTTGTGCTCCCGCAAGGAGATTGAGCAATTCATCAACTTCATCAACACATTCCACCCCAACTTTAAGTTCACCTGGAGCATCTCTGACAATTGGCATAGGGATAAGAAAATTAGGGAAGTAAACACATGGCTAAGGGATTGGTGTGGGAAAGAGGGATTCCACTTCATGGGGCATTGGCATCAGTTTTGGAACTGGGGGGATCTGTACCGTTGGGACGGTCTCCACCTGAACCGATCAGTTACCAATGTTCTAGCGAAGAGGATAAATAGGGTGGTCAGTAGGACTTTAAACTTCTGAGTTGGGGGGAAGGGAAAGTGAAAGCGACAGGGAGTATGGAGTTAAATGGAAAGATAAGCAGGAGGATAGCATGTATGCAGGTGGATTTAAACTTGAGGCAGACTGGGAATGCAGCAAAAATGAAGGATAACTTAGGACATCTTATGACTTCCAATATCTCTAATGATAAGAAAGTTAGCATTAAGGCACTTTACCTGAATGCTCGTAGCATTCGTAACAAAGCAGATGAACTAATGGCACAGATCATCGTGACTGATTATGATGTGGTAGGCATCACAGAGACATGGTTGCAGGAGGGTCAGGACTGGCAGTTAAACATCCAAGGGTTTTCAACTTAACGAAAAGACAGGGAGGTGGGCAGAGGGGGTGGGGTGGCCTTGTTAGTTAAGAACAAAATTAAATCTATGGCACTGAATGACATAGGGTCGGATGATGTGGAGTCTGTGTGGGTGGAATTGAGGAACCACAAAGGCAAAAAAACCATAATGGGAGTTATGTACAGACCTCCTAACAGTGGTCAGGACCAGGGGCGCAACATGTACCGGGAAATAGAGAAGGCATGTCAGAAAGGCAAGGTCACGGTGATCATGGGAGACTTCAATACGCAGGTGGACTGGGTAAATAATGTTGCCAGTGGATCCAAAGAAAGGGAATTCTTAGAATGCTTACAGGATGGCGTTTTGGAACAGCTTGTCATGGAGCCCACAAGGGAGCAGGCTATTCTGGACCTAGTGTTAGTAATGAACCAGACTTTATAAAAAATCTTAAAGTAAGGGAACACTTAGGAAGCAGCGATCATAATATGGTAGAGTTCAGTCTGCAGTTTGAAAGAGAGAAGGCAAAATTGGATGCAATGGTATTACAGTTAAATAAAGATAATTATGAGGGCATGAGAGAGGAACTGACGAAAATAGACTGGAAGCAGAGCAAAAATGGCAGGAGTTTTTGGGATAATTGAGGACACTGTACAGAGGTTCATCCCCAAGAAAAGAAAGATTATCCAGGGAGGGATTAGAAAGCCATGGATGACAAAGGAAGTCAGGAAATGTATTAAAGAAAAAGAGAGATCCTATAAAGTGGCCAAGAGCACTGGGAAATCAAAAGATTGGGAAGGCTACAAAAACAAACAGAGGATAACAAAGAGAGAAATAAGGAAGGAGAGGATCAAATATGAAGGTAGGCTAGCCAGTAATATTAGAAATGATAGTAAAAGTTTCTTTCAATACATAAGAAACAAACAACAGGCAAAAGTAGACATTGGGCCACTTCAAACTGATGCTGGAAGCCTAGTGATGGGAGATAAGGAAATAGTTGGAGAACTTAATAAGTACTTTGCGTCAGTCTTTACAGTGGAAGACATGAGTAACATACCAACAATTAAAGGGAGTCAGGGGGCTGAGTTGAGTATGGTTGCCATTACAAAAGAGAAAGTGATAGAAAAGCTAAAAGGTCTAAAAATTGATAAATCTCCTGGTCCCGATGGATTACATCCTAGAGTTCTGAGGGAGGTGGCTGAGGAAATAGCGGAGGCGTTGGTTGAGATCTTTCAAAAGTCACTGGAGTCAGGGAATGTCCCAGATGATTGGAAGATTGCTGTTGTAACCCCCTTGTTCAAGAAAGGATCAAGACAAAAGATGGAAAATTATAGGCCAATTAGCCTAACCTCGGTTGTTGGTAAAATTCTAGAATCCATCATTAAGGATGAGGTTTCTAAATTCTTGGAAGAGCAGGGTTGGATTAGAACAAGTCAACATGGATTTAGTAAGGATAAACCTGTTGGAATTCTTTGAAGAGGTGACAAGTAGGTTAGACCAGGGAAACCCAGTGGATGTGGTCTATCTAGACTTCCAAAAGGCCTTTGATAAGGTGCCACACGGAAGGCTGCTGAGCAAGGTGAGGACCAATGGTGTTCGAGGTGAGCTACTGGTATGGATTGAGGATTGGCTGTCTGACAGAAGGCAGAGATTGGGCTAAAACATTCTTTTTTGGAATGGCAGCCGGTGACAAGCGGTGTCCCGCAGGGTTCAGTGTTGGGGCCGCAGCTGTACACGTTATATATAAATGATCTGGATGAAGGGACTGGGGGCATTCTAGCGAAGTTTGCCGATGATACAAAGTTAGGTGGACAGGCAGGTAGTACTGAGGAAGTGGGGAGGCTGCAGAAGGATCTAGACAGTTTGGAAGAGTGGTCCAGGAAATGGCTGATGGAATTCAATGTGAGCAAATGCGAGGTCTTGCACTTTGGAAAAAAGAATACAAGCATGGACTACTTTCTAAACAGTGAGAAAATTCATAAAGCCAAAGTACAAAGGGATCTGGGAGGATTCTCTAAAGGTAAACATGCAGGTTGAATCCATGATTAAGAAAGCGAATGCAATGTTGTCATTGATCTCAAGAGGGTTGGAATATAAAAGCACCGTTATGCTACTGAGACTTTATAAAGCTCTGGTTAGGCCCCATTTGGAGTACTGTTTCCAGTTTTGGTCCCCACACCTCAGGAAGGACATACTGGCACTGGAGCGTGTCCAGCAGAGGTTCACACGGATGATCCCTAGAATGGTAGGTCTAATATATGAGGAACGGCTGAGGATCCTGGGATTGTATTCATTGGAGTTTAGAAGATTAAGGGGAGATCTAATAGAAACTTACAAGATAATACATGGCTTGGAGAGGGTGGACGCTAGGAAATTGTTTCCGTTAGGCGAGGAGACTAGGACCCGTGGACATAGCCTTAGAATTAGAGGGGGTAAATTCAGAACAGAAATGCGGAGACATTTCTTCAGCCAGAGAGTGGTGGGCCGGTGGAATTCACTGCCGCAGAGTGGAGTGGAGGCTGGGACGCTAAATGTCTTCAAGGCAGAGATTGATAGATTCTTGTTGTCGCAAGGAATTAAGGGCTACGGGGAGAATGCGGGTAAGTGGAGTTGAAATGCCCATCAGCCATGATTAAATGGCGGAGTGGACTCATTGGGCCGAATGGCCTTACTTCCACTCCTATGTCATGGTCTTATGGTCTTAACTCCCTCCCCTTCATGGACCTATCTCCATCAATGATGACTGACTTGACACTGACATTTTTAAAAACCCACCAGCTCCAACAGCTACCTGGATTACACCTCTTCCCACCGTATCTCCTGCAAAAATGCCATCCCGTATTCCCAATTCCTCCGCCTCCGCCGTATCTGCTCCCAGGCAGACCAGTTCCACCACAGAATACAACAGATAGCCTCCTTCTTTAGAGACCGCAATTTCCTTTCTCACGTGGTTAAAGATGCCCTCCAATGCATCTCATCCACATCCTGCCTTTCCGTCCTCAAACCTCACCCCTCCAACTGTAACAAGGACAGAACCCCCTGGTGCTCACCTTCCACCCTACCCACCTTCGCATAAACCGGATCATCCGCCGATATTTCCGCCACCTCCAAACGGACCTCACCACCAGGGATATGTTTCCCTCCCCACCTCTTTTCACAAAGACCGTTCTCTCCGTGACTACCTGGTCAGGTCCACGCCCCCCAAAAACCCACCCTCCCATCCTGGCACCTTCCCCTGCCACCTCAGGAACTGCAAAACCTGCGTCCACACCTCCTCCCTCACCTCAATCCAAGGCCCTAAAGGAGCCTTCCACATCCAACAAAGTTTCACCTGACTTCCACACATGTCATTTATTGTATCCGTTGCTCCCGATGCGGTCTCCTCTACATTGGGGAGACTGGACGCCTCCTAGCAGAGTGCTTTAGGGAACATCTCCGGGACACCCGCACCAATCAACCCCACCGCCCCGTGGCCCAACATTTCAACTCCCCCTCCCACTCTGCCGAGGACATGCAGGTCCTGGGCCTCCTCTACCGCCGTTCCCTCACCACCCGACACCTGGAGGAAGAAAGCCTCATCTTCCGCCTCGGAACACTTCAACCCCAGGGCATCAATGTGGACTTCACCAGTTTCCTCATTTCCCCTCCCCCCACCTTACCGCAGTTCCAAACTTCCAGCTCAGCACTGACCCCATGACCTGTCCTACCTGCCAATCTCCCTTCCCACCTATCCACTCCACCCTCCTCTCTGACGTATCACCTCCATCCCCACCTCCATTCACCTATTGTACTCTTTGCTACCTTCTCTCCAGTCCCACCCCCCCTCCCATTTATTTCTCCACCCCGGAGGCTCCCTGCCTTCAGACCTGATGAAGGGTTTTTGCCCGAAACGTCGATTTTCCTGGTCCTCGGATGCTGCCTGACCTGCTGTGCTTTTCCAGCACCACTCTAATCTAGACTCTGATTTCCAGCATGTGCAGTACTCACTTTTGCCCACTTAATTGTAGGGTCCTCGGGGGTGTTGCTGAACAAAGGGACCCTGGAGTGCAGGTTCATATTTCCTCAAAAGTAGAGTTGCAGATAGATAGGATAGTGAAGAAGGCGTTTGGAATGCTTTCCTTTATTGGTCAGAGTATTGAGTACAGGAGTTGTGAGGTCATGTTACGGCTATGCAGGACATTGGTTAGGCCACTTTTGGAATATTGTGTGCAATTCTGGTCACCCCCTTATCGGTACGATGTTGTGAACTTGAAAAGGTTTGGAAAAGATTTACAAAGATTTTGCCAGGGATGGAGGGCTTGAGCTATAGGGAGAGGCTGAATAGGCTGGGGCTTTGTGTCCTGGAACATCAGAGGCTGAGGGGTGACCATATAGAGGTTTATAAAATCATGAGGGACATGGATAGGATAAATAGACAAGGTCTTTTCCCTGAGGTGGGAGAGTTCAGAACTAGAGGGCATAGGTTTAGTGTGAGAGGAGTAAGATTTAAAGGGTCCTAAGGGGCAACTTTTTCACGTAGATGGTGGTGCATGTATGGAATGAACTGCCAGAGGAAGTGGTGGAGACTGATACAATTACAGCATTTAAAAGGCATCTGGATGGGTATATGAATAGGAAGGGTTTAGAGAGATATGGGCCAAGTGATGGTAAATGGGACTGAGTTGGTCTATGATTCTGTGACTCTATAACTCAAGACTGGGCATCCATGAGGCGCTGTGGGCCATCAACAGCAGCAGAATTGCTGTAACCTCTTGGCCCAGCATATCCCTCACTCAACCATTACCATCAAGCCAGGGGGATTAACCCTGGTTCAATGGAGAGTGCAGGAGGGTATGCCGGGAGCAGTAGTACTAGACATACCTAAAGAGAGGTCTCATCCTGGTGAAGCTGCCAAACAGGACTACTTGCATGCCAAACAGCATAAGCAGCAAGTGATAAACAGAGCTAAGTGAGCCCACAACCTAAGTTCAAGCCTAAATTCTGCAGTCCTGCCACATCCAGTCATGAATGATAATGGACAAATGAACAGCTGAGGAGGAACATGATAAAGGAAAATGGGGACACAACAGCCTGGTGGTATTATCACTAGACATTAATCCAGACATGCAGGCAATGTCCTGGGCATTTCGGTTCAAATCCTACCATGGCAGATGGTGGAATTTGATTTCAAGAAATAAATCTGGAATTAAGATTCTAATGATGATCATCCATCTGTTGTCGATAGTTGGGGAAAAAAACCCATATTGGAATTTTATTTCTTTGCTTTGCTGGTTCAACACTGAAGGTGTTACCTTTAAATCAGGGGTCTGGGTACACATGGGCATGAGAATATAAAAAAGCTTTGGGGCAGTTTAACCCCAACATTGAACTTATCGGTTAGTGATTTCTAACTAATTCAAGTCAAAGTCTATTAGTCATTTTATTTCAGTGGCTGACAGAACTTAAGCATTTCCATAAATCTGCTCTTTTAGTTTTTAAGGAAGTGCAAGTGTGTGTATGATTTTAGATTAGATTAGATTACAGTCACAAAGGCACCAATCTATAGAATCCATCTACCAAGTCTGCTGTCAAGGAATGGCCACCAGCATTCTCAAAGATCCATCCCACCCTAGCAATGTTTTTCTACAACCTCTACCATTGAGGAGAAGGTACACACACACACACACACACACACACACACACACACACACACACACACACACACACACACACACACACACACACACACACACACACACACACACACACACACACACACACACACACACCTCAGGTATGAGAGGTGTTAAAGCCTGTGACTAAACTAGCCTTTCTGTTTCAATATGCCGATACAATTTGAAATGTGATATGTGTGTACTCTTGGAATGGAGATCTTTACTGAGATGAATAAGAGTCCCATTGAGGTCTCACCAGGAAATCAAGTCTGATCTAAACAAATAACTTGGAAACCTGAAGGCTAAGTGGAATTGTTGACTGAAGATCTGAAGGGCAATGATGTTCAGATATCTTATTTCCTTTAAGTACTCAGTAATGAGACACTTTCACTGTAATTTCTGTGAACATGAATTGGTAGTCTGGGTTCAGCTTGCATGCGTAAATACATAAACGCTTCAATGACCTCTTCACTGTTTAGCTTGTACAGTCACAGCTTGGAAAATGGAACATTTTGAATGACGCCTTAATGTCTGAAATAGTAGCCAACCTAGCTCTGACTTGGTTGTAAAGTTATTTCCCACTAATGGTATCCTCAACATTACAAACATCATATTTTCATCTCCATTATGTTTGATGCTACAATTTTACATTGTGTTATCAAAACAAGTCTGGAAATTACAATCAATCAATCAATACACTGTGAATTTGTATGTGTTTCCTGGCTGGGTTCTGAGATTTTCTTTCCGGTGAAATAGGCGTTAAAATCCAGAAAGAAAAGTTTAGAAAGAATCAGAATTTCCTCCTTTCTGACCCAACAGTGTTCTGAGGAAATTCATGAATTGGTGACCTCAAGTTAGTCCTGTGCCTGATGTTCCCTTTCCTGATGTTCCTCGTTCACATACACTGCACTGGACTTTGCATCTGCTTAAACCCTTACTTAGTAAACTGACATCAAACAGCAGCCCTGAGCCCCACCTCAGAGAGAGATGAGATGAGGGAGTGGCAGTTAGTGTGTTGAGCTCTTGGCTGAAATGTGGAGAATACATCCAGTATCTAGTGAAGTGCTTCATAGGGGGATGGCTGGCCTTGCAAAACAAAATGCACCTAAACATAACCATCAGTGTAGTTTCCACACACAACTATCTGTGAAAGTTCAAATGTTACTTTAAAATGCAGATGCCCCACTGAGAACATGGGATTGTTACAATTTATTGGTCCTGACTCTGGGTCACACGAACCTATCTTTCATGCAGGAATCTGTGGGAATTGCCTGAGAAAACTGAAATTCCGATGGGCAGATTTGTGTTGAAAAATAGCAAGAAACGTTTGAGTCATATAAATGCCAAGACCATCTCCAATAAGTCTAACTTGATATTTAATGGCATTACCGTCACTGAATTCCCCCCCTATCAAGTCCTAGAAATGAACTTGACTCCCCACATAGACATGACAAGAGCAGGTCAGAGGCTTGGAATACTGCAGCAAGTAACTCCCTTCATGACTCCCCAAATTCTGTCCACCATCTACAAGGCACAAGTCAGGAGTGTGATAAAATATGTTCCACTTGCCTGGATGGGTGCAACACTCAGGGTAAAGCATCCAGGATAGAGCAGCCCGTTTGCCAGGCACTACACCAATAAGCATCCACTCGCTCTGCCATCAACACTCAGTAACAGCAGTGTGTACCGTCTACAAGATGCACTGCAGAAATTCAACAAAACTCCTTAGACAGCACTGTCTAAACCCATGACCATTTCCATCTAAAAGGACAAGGACAGCAAATACATGGGAACACCACCACCTGCAAATGCCCCTCCAGGCCATTCACCAATTCTGACTTGGAAATATATTGCTGTTCCATTACTAATGTTGGACCAAAATCCTGGAATTTCCTCCCTAACAACATTGGGGTCAACCTACAGGACATGCACGACAGCGTTTCAAGAAGGCAGCTCAATACGACCTTCTCAAGGGTAACTGGAATTGCAGTAAGACATTGTAACTTCTAAACTCAAATCTCTTGTAGTTAGGACTAGATTGGACTTTGTAATCACTTAGGTTTGAATTAGGATCAGGAGTGGGCCATTAGCTCCGCAAACCTGCTGCACCATTGAAAAATGTTCAGGCTGATCTTATTGAAACCTCACATCCACCTTTCTGCCTACTCCGTAACCATTCCGTAAACCTTTGTTTAACAAGAAGCTATTTGCCTCAACCTTAAAATATTCAAGGACTTTTTCCACGATCTTTTCTGAAATGCACTTCCAGAGACTCTCTGCCATCTGAGAGAAGAAAGTTTGCTTCATTTCTGTTTGAAATGAGTGATTTCTGGTATTACAATGACTGCTAGTTAGATTAGATGCCCTACGGTATGGAAACAGGCCCTTTGGCCCAACAAGTCCACATCGACCCTCCGAAGAGCAACCCACCCAGACCCACACCCTATATTTACCTCTGACTAATGCACCTAACACTACAGGCAATTTAGCATGGCCAATTCACCTGACCTGCACATCTTTGGATTGTGGGGGGAAACCGGAGCACCCAGAGGAAACCCAAGCAGACACTGGGAGAATGTGCAAACTTCACACAGACAGTTGCCCAAAGTGGGAATTGAACCCGGGTCCTTGGCGCTGTGAGGCAACAGTACTAACCACTGAGCTACCATGCCACCCAAACGTTCTCAACTCTCCCACAAGAGGAAACATTCTGTCCACATCAAGCCTGTCAAGACCCTTTGCTACAGCAAGAGTGGTAAACCTTCTTCCATTGTATTCGTGAATTCCTCTTCAAGTATAATTATCCAAATCTTTCTGAGATCTTATTCCAGGTCTCGCTACAAATGCTGACCTTACTACTTTTGAGGTGTCTTCCTTTACCTTATTTTTGCTTGTGGGGGTCATTTTGCCTAGAAGGCATAGAATGTTACAGTACGAAGGAGGCCATTTGACCCATCATATCTGTATCAACTCCCAAAAGAGTTACTCAGCTAGTCCCACTCTACAGCCCTATCTCCATAGCACTGTAACTTCATCACTTTCCAATATATATCCGGCTCTCTTTTGAAATCTCCAATGGAATCTGCTTCCACCACTCTCCCAGGAAGCATATTCCATGTCCTAAAAACTCTCTGAGTAAAGGAGTTTCTCCTCATCTCATTTCTAGCTCTCTTGCTCAATCTTGAAATTGTGACGCCAGTTACTGACATACCAACTAATGAAATTCTTTACCCAGTCAGGGTAATGTAGAGTAGGTAAATAGGGTAGGGGAGTATGTCTAGATGGGTTACTATTTGGAGGGTTGGTGTTGCCTTGTTGGGCCAAATGACCTGTTTCCACACTGTAGGGATTCTATGAAAGAGGCAATGCCTCAGGACTGACATTCCAGTACTCCCTCAGGACTGACCCTATGATAGAGATGCAATACCCACAGAGCTGGTCCCCCAATCATGAGAACTCCTTTAACACTCTAGTGCCAGACAGAAACTCTGAAAATAAGGCACTTGCTCAGTTCTGATCCTCTGAAAAGGAAGTACTCGCTCAGTACTAACCCTCTGACGGTGCTTCAGTACTGCCTCTGTCCTCACTCTCTAATTATATGCTAGCCCTCAATTCTGACCTCATTACACTGAGACATTGAGGGAGTGCATTAAAAACAGAGGGTCAATACTCAGCCAGTGCCTCTTTGTAGTGGGGTCAGAATTGAGGGAGTGCTACATAATTAGAGGTTAGCACTGTGGTGTTGAAGGACCTTCAGAGGGTTAGTACTGAGGGAGTGCTTCCTTGTCAGAAAGTCAGAAGTGAAGAAATGTCTGAAGTTCAGTCCTGAGGCAGTGACTTGTCGGAGAGTCAGTGCTGCGCGATCGTCTGAGAACTGACAAAATGCCCTAACCCAATTCTCCCATTAAGGGGTGCCCTCCTCTAATTCTCCCATCCAGTATCGTCCTGCCCAAGTTCTCCCATTTACTGCTACAATGCACCAATTCGTTCATTGTATGACACCCTGCTCCAAATTCTCCTATTTGGATAAGCCCTTGCCCAAATCTTGCATTTAGTAGTTCCTTGCAATGATTCTCCCATTTAGTGGTCAACTGCCAGAATTCTTAAATTTAGGCACGGACAAATTCGAGTGAAAGCTCTGTTTTCATGCTGTACATCTCCATGACTCTATTTCTGGCTCGGCTGCCCTGCACCAATTCTCCTATTTACAATCCTGGAACTACACTAACTCTCCCATTGAGCATTATCCTGCCCCAGTACCTTGCACCAGTTCTTGAATTCAGTGACACCGGCATGAATTCTCCAATTCCTGATGCCCTTTTAACTGTTCTCTGATACACTTCTTCCACGTATTGATTTCCAAATCAAATGGAACTCATTTAGTGGTGCGCTGAACCAAATCTCTAATTTGCTGATGCTTGCAACATTTCTCCTTTTTACTAATTCCCTGCCTGAATTCTCCGATTTAGACATGCTCTGCTTACTAGTTTAAATCCTCCCGAGCAGCTCTAGCAAATTTCCCTGCTAGTATATTCGTCCCGTTCCAATTCAGATGCAATCCGTCTTTCTTGTACAGGTCACTTTACCCCAAAAGGGATTCCAATGATCCAAAAATGTGAATCCTTCTCCCATACACTAGCTCCTCAGCCATGCATTCATCTGCTCTATCCTCTTATTCCTGCCCTCACTAGCTCGTATTACCAGGAGTAATCCAGATATTACTATTCTCGAGGACCTCCTTTTTAAATTCCTGCCTAACTTTCTTTATTCTCCCTTCAGAATCTCATCCTTTTCCCTTCCTATATTGTTGGGTCCAATGTGGACAATGACCTCTTGCTGGCCCCTCTCCCCCGTGAGAACATTCTGCACCCTCTCTGAGACATCCTTGATCCTGGCACCAGGGAGGCAACACACCATTCTGATTTTTCGCTGCTGGCCACAGAAACATCTGTCTGTACCTCAGACTAGAGAATCCCCTAACACAATCGATCACTTGGAACCTGATATACTCCTCATTGCATTAGAGCCAGTCTTGATACCAGAAACTTGGCTGTTCGTGCTACAATCCATCCCTCCCTACATTTTACAATACAGCATATTTGTTTGAAATGGGGACAGCCACAGAAGAGTCTTGCACTACCTGTCTACTTCTCTTACCTTTTCTGGAGTTAACCCATCTCTGTGACTGTATCTGTAACTTTTCTCCCTTTCTATAAGTGCCATCCATCACGTCCCCTTGCTCTTGTAAATTCCTCATTGCCTCGAACTGTCGCTCCAACCATTCCATTTGATCTGGTAGGATTCACAACCAACGGCATTTATTGCAGGTATAATCCTCAGTAACACGTAAACTCTCCCTAAACTCTCACATCTGACAAGAATAGTACATCATTCTATTAAGGGCCTTTTTTTGCTTTTTCCAATCTACAAACCCAGAAAATAACACCATCTTATTCCTCTACTAAACACTGCTCCAGGCTAACTTAATACTTCTAGCTTATATTTTTAAGTTTAATTAAGAGATATATCTCAAATAAAACATATATTAAGAAAGAATCCACTCTACTCACTATTGTAGATTTATAGCAAGGATATACTTATCTGTTTCTGTGCTGTGACCTCTCCAAAAAGGTTCCTCCAAGATCTCTTCCATTTACTAATACTCTAGTCCAATTCTACCATTTAGAGGCATCCAAATCTAATTCTCCCATCTACTGATGCCATGCCCCAATTCTCTAATTTAATTTCACTGTGCCCCCATTCTTCTATTCAGTGTTTCCCTGCAACAATTCTCCCATTTAGTAGGCCACTTCCAGAATCCTCTAATTTTGGCGTGCCCTGCATCAAATCTCCAAATTACTAATCCTGCACAAATCCTCCCTTTAGTAGTGAACTGCACCAACTCTCCCATTGAATAATGTCTTGCCCTAATTCTTCCATTTAGTTGTCCTCTGAAACATACCCCCCATATAATGGTGCCCTACTAATTTTTTTTCATTTAGTGGTGCCCTACATCAAATCTCCACTTTACTTCTCCATTGCAACATTTTTCCTATTTATTGAATCCCTGCCCATGTTCTCCCATTTACACATGCTCAGCTCCAATTCTCTAAGTTATTGTCACTGCACCATTTCTCTCATTCACTGATGCTCTGCACCAATTCTCCAATTCAGTGTTGCCCTATGTGAATTCTTCCATTTACTGATGTCCTAAACAAGTTCTCCACTCAGTGTTGCCCTACGTCAATTCTCATATTTACTGATTATCCCATTTAGAAGTGCTATACTCTAATTCTCTGATTTAGTGGTGCCATACCCCAATTCTCTGGTATAGTTCCACTGTGTAGTTCTTCAATTTTGTAGTTCCTGCAACAATTCTCCCATTTAAGGTTCCACTCCCCTGCACCAATTCTCCTATTTACCAATCCTGTGCAAGTCCTCTTTTAGATGGCAGCTCTCCAACTGAGTATTATCATGCCCCAGTTCTCCCACTTAGTGCACCAATTCTTGAATTTAGTGGCACTGGCACCAATTCTCCAATCATTGATGCCCTGTATCAATTCTCCCATTTAGTTATTCCCTGATATAATTTTTTTTCATTTAGTGGTCAGCTGAACCAATTTTCCTTTTTTACTGATTCCCTGCCCCCTATTCCCCTATTTAGATATACTCTGCTCCAATTCTTTAATTAAACATTCCAGAGATGTGCAGGTTAGGTGAATTGGCTATGCTAAATTGCCCATAGTGTTCAGGGATGTGTAGGTTAGATGCATTAGTCAGGAGTAAGTGTAAAGTAATGGGGAATGGGTTTGGGTAGGACTCTTCAGAGGGTCAGTTTCCACACTGTAGGGATTCTAATTCTAAAAAAAATTGGCAATCCGCACCAATTTTCTCATGCAATGTCACTGGGCAACAAATCTCCCATTTACTGATGCCCACTTACTGTTACTCTGACATCAATTTCACATTTACTGATGCCTTAGCCCAAATCTACCATCTAGGGGTGTCCTATTCTAATTCTCCCATTAGTGGTGTCATTCCCCACTTCTCTAATTAAGTTCCACTGTTCACCAGTTCTTCCATTTAATATTTTCCTGCATTGAGGGTCCTTACAGACATGCTGAATTTCCTGAGCCTCCTGAGGAAGAAGAGGTGTTGTTGTATCGTTTTGTATCGTTGTATCAACATGGGTGAACCAGGACTGATTGTTGGTGATCATCACTCCTAGGAACTTGATGCTCTTCACCATCTCCACCTCAGCTCTATTGACGTAGGTACAGGCATACCCTCCTGCTTGCTTCCGGAAGTCAATGCCCAGCCCTTTCATTTTGCTCAAATTAAAGGCGGGATTGTCATCTTTACACCATACCACTGAGCACTCTATCTCTTTCCTGTATTCGGTCTCATCATTGTTTGAGATCTGGCCTACAATGGTGTTGTCATCAGTGAACTTGTAGATGGTGTTCAAATGAAATTTTGCCCCACAGTCATCAGTATGCAGGGGGTAAAGTAAGGAGCTGAGTATGCAGCCTTGCAAGGGCACCAGTGTTGAGGATTGTCATGGGGAGGTGCTGTTGCTATTTGTCACTGATTACGGTCTGTGGGTCAGGGAGTCAAGGACCCAGTTATAGAGGGTAGAGCAGAGACCTAGGTCTTAGAGTTTGGAGATTAGTTTGGTTGGAATTATAGCGTTGAGGTGGAGCTGTAGTCAACGAGTAGGAGCATGACGTAGGTTCCTTGTTATCCAGACGTTCCAGGAATGAGTGGGCAAATGCATGGCTGATACAATAGAACATGGATAAATGTGAAGTTGTCCACTTTGGTTGGAATATCAGAATAGCAGTGTATTATTTGAATAGTGCTAGACTGGGAAAGGGAGATGCATGAAGGGATCTTGGTGTCCTTATACACCAGTCTTCAAAACAACCTGCTGCACGCAGTTCGGAAAGCAAAATGGTGTGTTGGCCGTTATTGTAAAAGAGTTTGAGTACAAGAGCAAGGATGTCTTACAGCAACTGTACAAGATATTGATTCACACCCAGAATATTGTGTGCCATGTTGATCTCCCAAGCTAAATAAAACACTTACCAGATATGAACTACAGTGAAGGTTCAGCAGATTGATTCCAGAGTTTGTAGGTTTGTCGTATGCGGAGAGTTTGGGTCAACTGGGTCAGTACTTGCTGAATTTAGAAGAATGAAAGGGGATCTCAATGAATGTATAAAGGTTTGACAGGACTAGGCAGACTGGATGAAAGACTGAAGAAGGGGTCACAGTTTCAGGATATGCAGTAGGTCCTTTCAGACTGAGATAAGAAGAAATTTTAAACACTGAGGAATTCTATAAAAGACTGTTTTTGAAAAGTAAAGCTGTCGTGGGGAGTGAGCAGGAGTATGGCATTGAGATGGAGGATCAACAATCATCATGTTGAATGGCAGACCCAACTTGACTGACCTTCTCCTGCTATTTTCTACATTGCCTTCTGCTCTCCAAACATCCTGCAAACTGATAAGGGGGAGGAGGGAGAAAGGGGGCAGAAAGCCAGCTCAGCAATGAGGCATCTCCTGACTTTATCGCTCCGAGATCAAATCCCACTGAACTTCATATTTGCTGAGATTTTGCCTGAGCTGGTTGTTAAGAGGACAGCTGACCCAGGTGAATGCTGGGAATTCAAATAAATTGATCGGAATAGAAAGGTCAAAACTGACCTGTTCTTTAAAACGTAAATCCAACAGTTGTTTACTCCTAATCCAGCAAACGACTGTTCTTGTGTGTTTGGGATAAGTCAGGTAAAACACCAAAAAGTCAATAGCGATTTGGTGGGATTAGGGCTGGAAAATAGTGAAAGCCGTACCCTCAGTCTGATCCACCTGCTATACCTCATAGTTTAATTGATAATGGCAGAGAAAGGTACCGGAGTAGAGGACTGTCCCGTATGAGAATCTAAACTAAGACAAATGGCGCATATGGGCAGAATTTTGTTGCAATAATAAAACAGGACCAGGATCCCAAGGGCAGAAGTATTGGGATGATCTTAGGAAATCTCAAGGGAAGCTTGAGAAGGTTACAGTGATAATTTTACTGCTCCTCTGATGCTGCCCCACCTGCTGTGCTTTTCCAGCACCACATTCTTGAGTCTAATCTCCAGCATCCGCAGTCCTCACTTTTGCCTTACACTGGTAGTGTACTGTATACGACAGTTATTAGGAACAGAGCTTGATTTAAACAATGTTCATAATGAACTAGAGGACGCAAAAAGGGAGATCGCAGAATTAAAGTTGAAATTGCAGCTTAGGACCAGAAGAATCAGGCAAACTTGCTGCAACCAGCTCCCCCCCACCCCTCCCCCTCAAGTCATATACACCATCCCATTTACTGTAGCACAGTTAGCAGGGATCACGATAAAGATTCCCAAATTTGAACTATTAGCTCAACCATTTATGTTCTTTGAGAAGGTCAGGCAGCAGAAAGTTTTACATGGGCTGGACGAGAGAGGAGGTGAAACTGATTGTAATGTGTTTAAGCCAGTCAGTACAGTCTGTGATTCCAGCCCCACTACATGCAGGGGAAAGGAACCCTTGCCCACATGAAAAAGTACTCAGTTCTAATAAAGGTGACCCTGTGGATGAGTTGAATAAGTGCTGGTAAAAGAAAGGGGAGCACCCAACTACCTTTGCAAGTTGCTTATAGGCACACTTTACAGGAGTTTATGGAGCCTTAGACAGACATCAGTTATCCAAGGCTGACCCAACTGAGTGGGTAGGATTCTAGTTTCCCATGCCACCAATGAGAGCAGGAAGGTCTGTGGGAATTTTGATCCCAGAGAGCCAAGCCACAATGAGGCATGGATTCTGAGAAGAATATTCCGGGTGTAAGAGAAAGAAGCCCATGAATTGAATAAAGGCGAGGTAGAAAAAGAAGGGAAAATGCTTTTTTTTGGAACTTCCAACCAGGGACCGGTGTGGAGGAATGATGGAAGCTGAGATCTCTTAAAGGAACCCAATTCCACCATGCACAGCCACGGGGAGAGATAGAGGGGGACAGCAGGGGAACACATGGGTACACAGCTCATTATGCACGAGAACGTACAGCCCATATGCTACCGCACTTATAGCCACAGGGTCCACTGACCGCAGCAGGACCATGGGGTGATAGAGGGAATCACAAACTCTCGCTTGAAGGCCCAACTTGACAGGCTCAGGTCCATGCCATGGACAGTGGCCATTGCATGTATCCCCCACTCCCAGCCTATGAGGTATCCACATGATATCAGGCTTCTGCCTCCCTAGTGTGGGCCTGCGGCACAAAGTGGGATAGGGCAGGTAGACCACTAGTCAATGGTGAGGTAGGAGGCCGCCCTGTCAAATTTCTTTGGGATACGGGAGGAATCCGCACAACCCTGAACACCTTAAGATTTAATAATTTACCCTGGTAGATTAAAGGAGTTTACTGGCCATGTACAGGAGGGGTACCTTACTGAACCAACAGAATTTAAACTGGACATTACATACCAACACCCTGCTATTTTAATTGACCTCCGCCCCAGGCGCAGAACACATCCTTGGCATTGATTATATGACTAGGTGTGACCTTAGTTTCGACCCAGTGAATGCTTGCATATGGCAATTATCTCCAGGCACGAATACCCCATCCATCACGATGTGTCACGATTTGGTGATGCCGGTGTTGGACTGGGGTGTACAAAATTAACATTCACACAACACTAGGTTATAGTCCAACAGGTTTGATTGGAAGCACTAGCTTTCAGAGCGCTGCTCCTTCATCAGGTGGTTGTGGAGTACAAGATTGTAAGATACAGAATTTATAGTAAACGTTTAGTGTGAAATTATATATTGAAAAAGATTGGGATTGTTTGTTAAATCTCTCATCCGTTAGAATGACCGTGTTGGTTTCAGTTCTTTCATATGTAAATCGCAAAACCTTTTTAGAAGTAACATTCTCAAGTGAACTTTAACAATTGGTGTCATGTTGGCCCAGATACTGTGTGGAAGGTGCGAGTTTCCCTGTGTGAGACTGTCTGTGCCACAACGGTCAGACTGATTCCTCTACAGGATTTACAGAATCTTACATTTTACTTTGTAAATCCATGTAATTTTGCAAGTACAAATTCATCCCACAAACTTGTGCTTGTGTGTGGTGGGGGAGGGGGGGTGGGTAATGGGTGCCTGTGAGAGAGAGAGAGAGTGTGTGTGTGTGTGTGTGTATAAAGGGGTATACATCTGTGAGAGGGAGTGTGTGGGAGTGTATGCGAGAGGGTCTACATGAGTGTGTGTGTAGGAGTGTGTGTGTAGGGGGAGTTTATGGACCGGTCAGGAAACCAGATGGTTCAGTGGGCCATTATGCTAATCAAATCAGCACAACAGGCGAGTTTTGGTTTAATCCACGGACAATGACTAAGGATCCGGCTACGAGAAAGGTAATTGTAAAACACAGAGGGCTTTCACCCAGCATAAACATGACTGTGAGCATACCCTGGGAGATGTGATAATCGAGGGGTCCAACCCAAAACTACAAAAACAATATGGTTTCCTCAGACAGGCAGAGGGGAAAGTGTCCAAGGTGGTTGGCAGTCTGTTACAGCAAGGAGTGTTGCCTGTAGCCATCACCAATGCTCCAATTTGGCTAGTCAGGAAACCAGATGGTTCACAGCATGTAACCATTGATTATCGAGAACTTTAAATAAAGTCACCTCCCTCACTGCACCAACAGTAGCTACCAGCCTAACCACAATAATGAAGCAAGTCCCACATGCGAAGTATTTCACAGTACACGATGTCATCAATGGTTTCCGGTTCATACCCTTGAATTGGTCCTATCAGTACAAATTCACGTTTATCTTCCAGGAACAACTGTATACCTGGACTTGTCTACCCCAAGGGTTCCATAACTCACTCTTGATTTTCCATAGACCATTAGCAAAGGGACTAGAAAGGTTTCCTGGCCTGACTGCATAATCCAATATGTAGGCGACCTACTTCTACAAACAGAAACAAAGGAGGAGCACATTCAGCTCCTGGATGAATGACTTGATCTGTTACACGGGCTAGGATTCAAAATGATCCAGCTTCTGCTGGACGGCCAAATCAAAGACGGCTCCGTTAGCCAGATTCAAGCCGCATGATGGGACACTACTACTTCAGGGTCGGGACATCACGGTCAGACCACCACTCCACCTTTCTAGCCAATAAACTAAATTATGGGGGAAGGGCCACATGACTGTCAGATGATAGCCACTAAACACCCCAACAGCCATCAGAATTTATGTAGATGGATGCTCCACAGTAGAGGATGGCAGTCGGACCACCGGCAGTGGGATATACATGACCGACACTCAGGGACAGCCACTGGTTGAAGTAGCATTAAAGTTTTCCTGCCATCTGAGTGCCCAGTTTGTGGAATTTGCAGCCTTGGCCGATGTAGTCAGCTACCCTGATCTGTTCCCTCCACCCAAAGATATATATTCGGACAGCATATATGTGTGCAACAGCCTCAATGAGTTCTTACTACATGGAAAGCTAGAGGTTTCATTTCTACTGATGGGAGACCACTTCCATCAGTCGAGTGTGTTGCTGGAAAAGCACAGCAGGTCAGGCAGCATCCGAGGAACAGGAGAATTGATGTTTTGGGCATAAGCCCTTCATCAGAATTCTGTCTGACCTGTTGTGCTTTTCCAGCAACACACTCTTGACTCTGATCTCCAGCATCTGCAGACCTCACTTTCTCCCACTACCATCAGTCGTCTTGATAGTACAGGCCACCAGTGGAAGTAAATACGTCATAATTCAAATTAAAAGCAACCACAAAACATCCTCAGATGGAAACCGCAGAGCTGGCGAATTAGCCAAAAAGGGGCTCATGTAGGAGAATTATGGCAGCCGCCCCTAGGTGAGTAGGACAATACAGCTACTGCCAGTCAGACAAATATAGCAGACCTTCGACAAGAGCAGCACCACGCAATTCGTTAAAACAGATTGTGGCAGGGATTTATTTGGATGCCTACGCTAGGTGGAAAGATTCCCTACAATACAGGATAGGTTAATCCTAAAGGCGGGAGTCTGTGTGGTCCCGACTTAGGACAGGAACCAAATTATATATCAATACCATGACAGGCATGGTCACCGGGAACAAAGGCTACTACGGAACACTTGAAAGAACGGTAATGGTGGCCCGAACTACATAAAAGTATAACGCACTACATAGAGAACTGCCTGGTGTGAGCCCAGAACAATCCAGACATGTATGCCTGGAAGGGAGAACTAAGGCACACACATCCAGTGGAAGGGCCCTGGACAAAGCAAATGGACTATATAGGTTCCCTACCACCATGTAAAAATGGATAGACCTACAACCTTATCATAATAGACACTTTTGCAAAATGGGTCGTGGCTTTTCCTGTTAGAGCCAATACAGCCAGCTACCACACTGATCCTAACACAACAGGTGTTTACAAGATGGAGTCTACCCGGCAGTTTCGCTGCAGATCAGGGAATCCACTTCACCAGCCGAGTCATGCAGAATGCGATGACTATGCTTGGTAGCAAGTAGAAATTCCACATTGCATACCACCCCAATCCAGTGGGATCATAGAGAGAATGAACTGCGCCCTGAAAGGGATGATTAGGAAAACAGTGCAACAGAATAACAAGACCTGGACACAGTACTTCCGTTTGTCCTCATGACGGTCTGCAACACCACTACCAGCTCCATTGCCCCCATACCGAGGACTGGCTGACCCATGAAAGGAACCGATTATGTGTTCGGCCTAGACCTGACAGAACCTGCACTCACCCATGAAAAAGCCATACAGCAGCCCAGTGAGAATATCAAAGCCACTCAGTTAGCAGCAGCTGTCAGGTCAGGGACCAAAAAGAAAGTAAGCAACAGAGTGTTACAAGGGGACATAAATTTAAGGTGAAGGGTGGAAGGTATAGGGGAGATGTCAGGGGTGGGTTCTTTACCCAGAGAGTGGTGGGGGCATGGAATGCGCTGCCCGTGGGAGTGGTAGAGTCGGAATCATTGGCGACCTTTAAGCGGCATTTGGATAGGTACATGGATGGGTACTTAATCTAGGTTAGAAGTTCGGCACAACATCGTGGGCCGAAGGGCCTGTTCTGTGCTGTATTGTTCTATGTTCTAAGGCTTACTTCGATAGCAGAGTTAACACAGTCGAATACCCCATAGGATAGCAAGTAATGCTACACATCTATAATCTAGCTCCTTTCTTTGCCCTCAATATTCGGGTCCACACATGGTGGTGAATAAAGCTAGCCCCTCGGTCTATAAGGTTCTCCTAGCCATGGGGTAAAACTGACTGGGTCCATGTGGACCAGTTAATAGCCTTTGTCACACAACACAGCCACTCTCACTACCTTATATATATATATATATGGCAGATACCACAATTTTAGAACAAATAACAAGACCAAGGACACCCCATGACAAATTCTCAGAGCACCCTCCCACCCGCTTATGAAAATGATACACTTCCATCATGATCACCGACAGCAGCTTTCACATCCAAGGGACCCCCAAATGCTTTAAGTGACTCAATGGGAGACTATTTGACAGACTGGAATCACTTACCGCTCACTGGCATAACACACGTCACAGATTCCTGAGAATCTCCTGTCAGACAGGCAACCCGAACATTCCCGAGTCGCTATAATGCATACTCTTAACAGCATCCCTTCACCAAGGCTAATACGGACTGAACAGACTCACTCAGACTGCCTGATAGCAATTCCTGATGTTTCCAATAAGGGGAGGGATAGTAAACCAACATGGGAACCAAGAGATTTACAGACTAAGCAGACTTGCTCAGACTCCTGGACAGCAATTCCACGTCACCAACAGAAGGAATGACAACACCCACAGGGAAATCGGGAGACTGATAGAACACTAACAGGAGAACAAGGAGACACCCCAGCAGGATTCAGATTCTCTGCTGAGTGCCCATTTGACAAATGCATTGATTCAATGATCCAAGTGATGAACTGCTCCTGACAGCCACCCAAGGCAAGGTGCAACTGTTTCTGATGATCAAAACTCACATGCATCTCACATTTCTTCCAACTTTAGTCCTATGCGTTCTAATAGGATTTAACCAAGTTACGATTCTCCAATGTTCTGCTCATTGGATATAATCTCGAAATATCTTCACTTTCAGCTTCATTTCTATTACCTACATTTAAATTGGTCTCTTGTCGGTCAGGCCAGACTCATTCTTGCTTATATTTGAATCATTTGTCTCTTGCAGTCCTCTACATAAACACACACCTCTGAAACATTGGCCTTCCTGACCACCTCGTTTCAGATTTTTTTTCCTAATCACATCACGGTCAGGTCGTTTAAACAGTAGAAACTGAGGTTGGAGCCTAACAAGCCTCGAAAACCTGACTTAACACTCCATTTGGGATTCATGTTACCAAGTTTTTTTTGTTTTAGAAAACATGTGGGGGAGGGTTAGGGCATATGCATCTTAGGCATTACATGAATTCAAAACTATTCAGCTAATATATAAGGTTAACAACAGAAATTTTGATCTCGCTCCAGAATGGCCATGAACGCAATCAAGATATATTTTTAGGTATGCCTAATGCTGCTCCTGGCATGACCTCCTTCACTCTCCATTGAAACCCTGGCTCAATGGCAATGGTTAACTGGGGGATATGTCGAGCCCTGGGTTGCATATTGGAGTATAATTCTACTACTAAAGATCACCCACAGCACCTCATGGATGCCCAGTCTTCAGTTGGTAGATCTGTTTGAAGTCTGTCCCATTTAGCATGTGCTAGTGTCACACAATGCAATGGAGGGTGTCCTCAGTGTGAAGGTGGGGCTTACTTTTCACAAGGACTATGTGGTAGTCACTCTTACCAATACTTCATCTGCAGATGCATCTGTAACCAGCAGATTGATGAGGTCAAGTATGTTTTTTCCTTTTTGTTGGTTCCCTCACCACCTTTCGCAGACGCAGACGAGCAGCTAGGGCTGGACAGAGCAGAGAGAGTGAAGCTGTTTCCGCTTATAAAAGCAAAAGGAATGAGAAGGAATAGATTAAATGCGATGTGCAAATGAAGCAAGGGTGATGACAGAAAAAAGCTTTTTCATAGAGCAAATGATTATTGTATGCAATCTACTACTGGAAATACAGTGGAGACAGGTTCAATTGAGACATTCAAGACAGCAATGGATGATTATTTGGATAGAAAGGGTGTGCAGGGATATAGGAAGGCATGAGACTGGCACTAGGTAACAGAACCAGCACAGACATAATAATTCTGTGATTCATGTGAAGTGTTATCACAAGGATTATCTCCCCAAATATTGACTGGTTCCCACATAGTTTTGACTAGAGTCCAAAATTATAAACTGAACATGAAATGGACTGAAAGATACTGAATGGAAGACAAAAAACAAGTGAGACACGAAAAGTGAAAGGCATAAATCAAACAATGAGGAGAAAGTGAGGACTGCAGATGCTGGAGATCAGAGCTGAAAATGTGTTGCTGGAAAAGCGCAGCAGGTCAGGCAGCATCCAGGGAACAGGAGAATCGACGTTTCGGGCATAAGCCCATTCCTGAAGAAGGGCTTATGCCCGAAACATCGATTCTCCTGTTCCTTGGATGCTGCCTGACCTGCTGTGCTTTTCCAGCAACACATTTTCAGCATAAATCAAACAATACCTAGCTATCTTAGTCTTGACGGTAAAAGCATTCATAATTTACATTGTTGATTAGAGGACTGCATTGAGAAGACAGGACAAGCAAATTTTGACACAAAAATTGATATATTAGAGGGATATTGCATTGCACTGACTGAGAGAGCCAAAGGACTTTTTGAAATGCTAGATGAAATTTATCAATGTAAAATTGTGCCATTAGAGATGAAAAACACATCAGTAAGTTGTCAATGAATAATAAACAATATATTTAAAGGATTATGCAACCGTGTTATTTACAATGATTTGTGATCAGCCAATCATGGGAGGAATATTATTAACAGTTAAACAAGTTGTTTGATCAGTTACTAAGAGCCAGCTTGATTATAAATCTGGCTAAAAGTGAAATTGCCAAAGCAGAAATAGCTTATTTGGGCCACACTGTGGAACAAGGCCTCGTAGCCCCCAGAACAGCAAAAGTAAGAGCACTATGGTATCAGAAATTCTGTCTTTAAGTTGAGGCATTAAACCAAGGCCCTTCCGACTAAATGATCACAGAGCATAGTGCTTTGGACCAATGTTTAAATCTTACTTAATGTAAGACCATTAGACTACAAGAAAAAAGAACAGGAGTAAGTTGTTCTGCCCCATAAGCCTGCTCCACCATTTGTAGGATCATAACATTTCCTACCCCCTCCCACAAAATCACAAAAACATTATCACGTTGGTGGAGCTTGCTGTGCGTAAATTGGATATTGTATTCTTATGTTACAACAGTGCAGATAAATGGGATTAGAGTAATTTGGTTTTAGTTGATATGCATAGACATGGAGGGCCGAAGGGCCTCTTTCTATTCTGTCTAGCTCTGTGAATGTGTCAACAGGAATGAACACCTTCAGTTTACATTGTGATACCGTGTCAAATAATTTAGTTAATGACAATGGATACGTATACAGTGTTTTATGTTTGATATAAATTGCTTACTTTTAACAGTATGAACAACATAACACCAGTAAAGTTGTGGAACAGCAGCATTTACTCGTCAAATCTTAACCTTACACATTGTGTTTCTGGATGTTCAAACACATTCAGAATGATGGTCAAAGAAAACTGGCTTAGTTTTGCAGTTTGCAACAAGTAGTTTATTCAAAACAAAAATGAAATAAACACCCAAAGAACTTGTTTTTTAATGAGCACATTTATTCCAATTATAGCTTTAGCTTAGCCATTGTCCCAAAATACCAAAGTTTTAAGAGTCAGGGATTCAGTCAATGTCTATTTACATTAGTGCGATCAGTGATAGCAGAATTACTGAAAATAGTAAGCTGACATTTAATCCATTCAACATATAGTAAATTAGCATAGTCTATCCACTGAATGCACTATGGAGAACTTGGTAAACAGCTGTGTCATGTTTTCAAATATGCCATGATCAAAACTCAAATAACTTAATGGGACTATGCACCATATGTCATACAGGTCAGAGTACAAGCTGGCGTAAGCTATGTCTTCCAAATATTGACCCAACTTGGCTTCACCTCAATTACCTGGCAATGAGTGCTCCTAAACTACTAAAAGATAAACTTAAAAATAAACTTAAAAAAATCCACCAAATTTTTTCCTTATCATAAAAAAATAAATACAGGTTAAGAAACTGCAGTTATTTGTACATTTTAAGAAAAAATATAATTGTTAGGAGCGAATGATAAATCAAAGACATTTACATTTAAAACTAGTTTTTTTAAAAAAATGATCAATTTTAAACTGTGAATTTTTTTTAAGCCACAACTTGAATAATTAAGTTTTGGTCCAAAACTAGATACATAAACATGATGTTTTAATCACTGAATTTAATTGGTCTTTTTCCCTCCCTGTGCAAGCTACTAACATTAAGATCCACCTTTGCACAAAGGCTATGTGAATAAGGGAAAAGTTGGAAAATGAGGCAGTTGTGTCTAAAAGAAAGTGATGGTAAATCCCAGGCAAATCTTTCACATTTTAGAAACGTCCAGATTATTCACTTACTTTCTTAAAAACTTATTGAGACAGAAGCTTAAACAAGTAGATTTTAAGAACAAACATAACAGATAATTCAATATCCTTCAAGTTGCAGCTCGTATGTACAGTACACAGTAGCTATGGTTAAAGAATGTTCTTTTGCATTGTCCTATCAAGATTGTATTTCCAAACTTATTACGTCGAAGCCCACACATCTTGTAACTTGTATAGAACTTTATAACAAGTTCCATGTATCTTTAATACAGGAGAAAATAAAATGGTTTGAGATATGTTCTAACTTTACAAGACCAAAGTCTTGTGAAGAACCAGGACATTGTAGATTTTGGCTTATGTGAAAAATAATGCAGGTAGTATATCCAGTACATTTTAGTTCAGCCTGTGCAGGCTTGCAAAACAAAAAAGCTTTTCTTAAAAGCAGTATTTTTCTTATTGTATTCTCTTTACAGGTCTGCATTTCTACAATATAGTAGCATAGATAAGCATTTCTGAAGGCGTTTTGCCTTTCTACAAATTTCAATAATGGAAAGTACTGCTTCTACTTCAAATCTGATAAATAAAATGGCACAACATTGAAAATATAAAGTCTACAATTACAAACTTGTTAATTGCCTGAGAAAGAGATGGTCCAAGTGAAAGGTGTCAGATTTAAATGGTACTGATCAATTATGACAGAAGGGTATTTTAAACTTGATTATTTAACAAAGTTGAAATAAAACAGAACACTGGCGATGACCATTTGATTCAGGGGCAGCAACTCATAAAGCCACAGATTTTGTGGTTATATGACTTAACTCTTATCTTGTTTATCCCTTGAATTCAATGAATATCCTTCCAAGCAGCTACTAAATAAATTTGATCAACATCAATCTGAACATCAGCCTACGTTACTCAATAAAACTGCTGAAATTAGACTAATATGCTAAACATCTGCTACATATAAAATTTTTAGCCAATATGAAGCTCATGGTACCAACCTCTCAAATCAATAAGATATGTACACAGGTTTGGGTGTATTAACAAATACAATATTACAAAATATTACGAAAGCATTTTTCACTTGAAGTTGGCATAATCCGAAAATGCATCAATGTATTCTTGCACGACCTTGTAGCAAAATTCATACTGTTCCTGAGGAAAACAAGAATAAGTTCCTGTTACAATACACGATAATTGATTGCAACACCATTAGGCATTTCATTTAAAAAAAAATCATGAATCACAAAGAAAATATCCAAATGGGGAAGAGTTTTGTAATGCTAACCCCAAAGCTTTATTTAGTTGGTTACAGAATGATAGTGAGGCATTTTTGTCATGCCCACAAAACATAAAGAGAGTTTATTTTTCTTTAAAGCTACACTCTTATGTTTGATTGTTAAAATGGTCTCTTACTGGATTTAAAGTAGCTGCTTTCAACATAGAATGGGCTAATGGTTGCTTCTGGAAATTTTCAGTAATTAACAGAGCAAAAGTCAACTCAGCATCTTTCTGGAATGTCACATGTCCCTTTGCATATCCTAGCCAATCCTGAACAGAGGAAATCATTGAAACTCATTATGGCTGAAGTGGTGATAATTGTTGTTTCCTATAACACCCAACAGTTTTGAAGACATCAAAAGAAACATATCCATCTGTCACATGATTGAAATGTTTTGCCTTTTAAACAGTTTTAATTGTACAGCCTGAACTCTTTTCTAAGTCTGTGTTTTAACACAAACAGAAAGCAAGCAGCAGCAGGCTGCACTAAAGCCTTTCTCTAATTTTGACCTCTTGAAACATGATTTCTGTGAAAAATCTGTTTTTAGCCTGACATGTGAACAAATTCTCAGTCAGCAATAATAATACTGCCTCATTTTCAAATGCATGCACCTATACTGGACGTTCACGTATTCGACTCTGATTCACATGAATTCATGATTTTTTGTGGTGATGGCGGTGGTCAGTGGCTCAGTTGTTAGCACTGTTGCCTCACAATGCCAGGGTTCCAGGTTTGATTTCACACTCGGGTGACTGTGTGGTGTTTACATGTTCTCACTGCACCTGCGTGGGTTTTCGCCAGGTGCTCCGCTTTCCAAAGACAGTCCAAAGACATGCAAGTTAGGTGGATTGACCATGCTAAATTGCACAGTGTTCAGGGGTGTAGGCAGGTTGGCCACAGAAAGTGCAGGATTACAGGGATAGCGTGTGGGAAATAGGTCTGGATAGGATACTTTTTGGAGGGTCAGTTTGGACCCGTTGGGCTGAATGGTCTGTTTCCATACTGTAAGAATTCTATGGAATTGCTCTGGGATATTTCTGGGAGACTTACAATGAAGCAGGCAAAACTTTACTCAAGTAGTGAAGGTTCCTTTGGAGTTGTTTCAGGTTTACCGGTCTAGCCAGGGGCAACTCAGGACCTCTTTTATCACATTGTTAGGAGCAGAAACTTAACATCAACTGAAGATGGCAGGTTTTTCCAAGCTGCCAGTCTAGTTACAGGGCTAGAAACTGCAGAATCACAGTGACCCCACATAGTGATGGACATCAAGGTGTCAAGGAGAATGCAAGGGAGGTTCAAAATTGAATCAATCTTGGAAGGCTGAGTGTTTGGGCATTGTTCTATTTAAGTGGGCTGAGCTCCACTGAATAATCCACTGCTCTTGTCAAAACGCTCTGATGGACTCTTAAGAAGCTGCAAACTGACAAAGGGAGTGGGGAAATAATCTTCAAGTTGGTTGCCTGTCTCCATTCGATGGGCAGCTGAGCTACTGAAAAACTTCCATGGCAGTAGTGTGAAAAAGTAAAAGTTGCCACAGTCCCATTAGAGAGAGAGAGAGAGAGAGAGAGAGAGAGAGATGCACAGCTGGGGTTGAATTAAACTTTAGGGTCAACAGCCTTAGGCAAAGGTAAGGTCTTCATGGTGACATCTGCCAGTGCAGAGACTGATACCTTGCTGTTGTCATCATTCCACATTTCAAACCAACCATCAGCCAAATGAGCTGACTGTACCCCAGAATGCAGCTTACAGTAGGAAAATATCAATTATCTCTGCTGCCTTCAGCCCTGCCACCCAGGGATTGCTAAAATTTTATCTTGTAAGTAATCTTACTTCTCTCACATTTGGGAGGTTTCTTAGGTTAACTTAAATTCTACAATCCAATCGTTCAAAATATTGTTGGAGTACAATGCCTAAGCAAAAGAAAATCAATCTTCAAAAATATACTGGATTTGTGTACACTGCAATTTATTTTGACTCCAGATCGATATTGCAATCAAGTTCAGCTTTAAATTTGCAATATCATTTGCCAGATCATGAAACAGAAATTGGAACTCTATATTGTTCTTTAACTGCTTATTGGAAATTGGTCTCACATGATTATAACACCATAGACACAGTAGCTGAAATTAGACCATTCAGCTCATTGAGTTTGCTCTGCCATTCAATCTTGGCTGATAAGTTTCTCAACCTCATTTTCCTGCTTTCTACCTGTAACCCTTGATCCTGTTGACAACCAAGAACTTATCTAGCTTCATCTTAAATACACTCAATGACCTGGCCTCCACAGCCTTCTTTGGTAGTGAATTCCTTAGATTGACTACTCTCTAGCTGAAGAGGTTTCTCCTTATGTCCGTTCTAAAAGGTCTTCCTTTTTCTCTAAGGCTGTGTCCTCGGGTGTCTCCTACCAATGAAAACACCTTCCCAACATCTACTCTATCCAGGACATTCAGTATTCTGTAAGTTTCAACTAGATCCTCCCTCCACTCCATTGAGTATAGACCCAGAGTCCTTAAATGTTCTTCATATGTTAAGCTTTTCTTTCCTGGTACCATTCTCGTGAACCTCCTTTGAACCCGCTCAAGTGCTAGTGCAACTTTCCTGAGATATGGGGTCCAAAACTGTGCACAATATTCCAAATCTGGCCTGACCAGAGCCTCAGAGGTTTAGAAGTCTATCCCTCCTTTTATATCCAAGTCCTCTCAAAATAAATGTCAACATTGCATTTGCCTTCCTAACTACTGACTCAACTTGTAAATTTACCTTGAGAGAATCCTGTATGAGAACTCCCAACTAGAACTAGAATTTTGCACTTCAGACTTCTGAATTTTCTCCCCATTTAGAAAATAGTCCATGCTCCTACTCCTCTTACTAAAGGGCATGACCTCAGACTTTCCACCATTGTACTCTATCTGTCACTTCTTTGCCCACTCTTCTAACCTGTCCAAATCCTTCTGAACCTCCGCGCCTCTTCAATGCCACCTATTCCTCTACCTATCTTTGTATCATCTGCAAACCTAGCCAGAATGCCCTCAGTTCCTTCATCTAGATCGTTAATGTATAAAGTGAAAAACTGTGGCCCCAACATTAAGCCTTGCGGAACACCACTTCTGACGGCTGCCACCCTGAGAAGGATCCTTTTATCCCCACTCTCTGCTTTCTGCTAGACAGCCAAGCTTCTATCCATGCTAGCACCTTGCCGGTTACACCATGGACCCTCATCTTATTCAGCAGCCTCCAGTGCAGCACCTTATTAAAGGCCTTTTTGACATCCATTGGCTGCCTTTGGTCTAACCTGCTTGTTACTTCCTCAAAGACTTCTAGCAGATTTATCAGGCATGACCGCCCCTTGATGAAACCATGCTGACTTGGCCCTATTTTGCCATATACTTAAAAGTATTCAGAAATCTCAACCCTCACAATAGACTCCAAAATCTCACCCACGACTGAGGTTAGGCTAATCAGCCTGTAATTTTCTGTCTTTTGCCTTACTTCCTGTTTTAAACAGGGGTGTCACGTTAGCTATTTTCCAGTCCTCTGGGATCCTCTCTGACTCTACCAAGTCCTGAAAGCACAACAACTAATGCCTCCACTGTCTCTTCAGCTATCTCCTTTAGAATTCTGGGTTGTAGTCCATCTGGTCCAGGTGATTTATCCACCTTCAGGCCATTAAGTTTTTCTAGCATCTTCTCCACCATACTCAGCTCTGTCCAAACTCTCTTGAATCTTTGGAATATTACTTGTGTCTTCCACCGTGAAGACTAACATGAAATAACTATTCAGTTCCTCATTCCATGTTCCTCACTACTATCTCTCCAGCATCATTTTCAAGTGGTTCAATGTCCACTTTTGCCTCTCTTTTGCACTTTATATATCGAAATAAACTCTTACAGCCTTCCTTTGTATTACTGGCTAGCTTACCCTCATATTTAATCTTCTCCCTCTTTATTTCTTTTTTTGTTGCCCTCTATTAGTTTTTGTAAGCTTCCTAATCCTCTGGTTTCCCACTGCCCTTTACCACATTATATTGTTTTTTTTTGCTTTTATGCTATCTGTGACTTTCCTAGTCAATCATGGTTGCCTTATCATCCCTGTACCATGCTTCTTTTTCCGAGGGAAGGACCATTGCTGTGTCTCCTGAATTACTCTCAGAAACTTCTGCCATTGCTGTTCCACTGTCTTTCCTGCCAGACTCCTCTCCTAGTCAGCTCTGCCCAAGTCCTCCTTCATGCCTCTGCAGTTGCCTTTATTCAGCTGTAATACCGTTATCTCTGATTCTACCTTCTCCCTTTCAAATTGCAGAGTAAACTGATCATATTATGATCATTGTCTCCTGAGGCTTCTTTCACCTTAAGCTCCCTTATCAAGTCTGCCTCATTGCACAACACTAAATCCAGTATTTCCTATTCCCTAGTGGGCCCGACCACAAGCTGCTCCATAAGCACCATCTGTGTTCGACCATTCAGATGAATTACTTCAGGAGAAGGATGCCAGGGAGAAGTAAATATTTCTTGGAGTTCAAGCTGCAAAGAGTCTGAAAGTGATTCATTTTGGAAGGTTGAATTTGAATGCATACTACAGGGTTAAAGGCAGGATTCTTGGCAGTGTGGAGGAACAGAGGGATCTTGGGGTCCATGTCCAACAGATCCCTCAAAGTCACCACCCAAGTTGATGGGGTTGTTAAGAAGCGGTATGCTGTATTGGCTTTCATTAGCAGGCGGAATTGAGTGTAAGAGCTGCGAGGTTATGCTGCAGCTCTATCAATCCCTGGTGAGACCACACTTGGAATATTGTGTTCCGTTCTGGTCGCCCATAGGATGTGGAAGCTTTAGAAAGGGTGCAGAGGAAATTTAGCAGGATGCTGCCTGAACTGGAGGGCATGTCTTCTGAAGAAATGTTGAGGGAGCTAAGACTTTCCTCATTGCGGAGGAGGAGGATGAGAGGTGACTAGATCGAAGTGTACAAGATGACGAGAGGCATAGACAGAGTGAGTAGTTAAAGACTTTTTGCCAGGGTAGAAATGGCTATCACAAGGGGGTGTAATTTTAAGGTTATTGGAGGAAGGTTTAGGGGAGATGACAGAGGTCAGTTCTTCACCTGTGACTGGTGAGTGCATGAATGCTCTGCCAGTGGTGGTAGTCGAATCAGATACTTTAGGGACATTTAAGCAACTTTTGGATATGCACATGGATGATAATAAAAGTATGTAGGCTAGTTTGATTTTACAGATTAGATTAGATTCCCTACAGTGTGGAAACAGGCCCTTTGGCCCAACAAGTCCACAGTGACCCTCTGAAGAGCAACCCACCCAAACCCGTTCCCCTACATTCACCCCTGACTAATGCACCTAACACTATGGGCAATTTAGCATGGCCAATTCACCTAACCTGCACATCTTTGGACTGTGGGAGGAAACCGGAGCACCCGGAGGAAACCCACGCAGACAAGGGGAGAATGTGCAAACTCCATACAGACAGTTGCTCAAGGCGGGAATTGAACCCAGGTCCCTGGTGCTGTGAGGCAGCAGTGCTGTGCCACTCCTAACAGTAGGATAACAGGTTGGCACAACATCAGGGGCTGAAGGGCCTGTACTGTGCTCTACTGTTCTATGTTTAAAAATCCATCTCATAGACATTCCACAAATTCCTTTTCTTGCAACCCACTACCAATCCGATTTTCCCAGTCCATCTGCATATTGAAATCCCCCACGATCACTGTAACTTTGCCTTTCTTACATACCATTTCTATCGCCTGGTGCATTTTGCACCCCAGCTCCTGACTACTGCTTGGAGGCCTGTACATAACTCCAACTATGGTTTTTCTTATCACCTTTGCGGTTCCTCAATTCTTATCATACAGATTCTACATCAGCTGAACCTACTTTGTTTCTTACTATTGATTTATTTGCATTTCTTACTAATAAGGCAACCCTCCCACCTATCTTTTTGATAAGATGGATATTCAGCTCCCAATCCTGATCCCCTTGTACCTACGTCGTACCTGCCAATTTTGATCTGTGCCACAAGCTCAATTACCTTTCTCATTATACTGCGTGTATTCACATATAACACCATCAGGTCCTGTATTAACCATCCCTGCTTCTCACTGTTATTCATTTGTCCAGTGTTCTTGATTGCTAAATCTTTCCAAAGTTCTCCTTTCCTATCATATCTTAATATTTCCACGCAGGTGAACTCACACCTATAGTTGCTATCCTGCTGCTTTGTTTCTCACTGGGAGATGTTTTACCCTTTCTTTCATCCCTACTTTCTAGCTTAAAGTCCTGTTGACCAGCCTATTTACCCTTTTTGCTGGAACATTGATCCCAGCTCAGTTCAGGTGAAGCCCCTCCCAGCGTTACAGCTATAGATGTCCAGTATGATAAAACACACCCATTGGTCCATCTTGTTCATGCCGAACAGATATCATAAAGTAATCCAGCACTTGGCTCTAAACCCATACTGCTCCAAACACTTCCTATTCAAAAATCCATCCCAGTGTTTTTTAAATTATGTTAAGTATACCGCCTCCATCACTTCATTTGGCAGCTGATTCCATACATGCACCACCTTCTGTGTGAAAACGTTGCCCTTTAGGTCCCTTTTAAATTCTTCCCCTCTCACCCTAAACCTATGCCCTCTAGGTCTGGACTCCCCTAACCCAGAGAAAATACATTGTCTATTTACCCTAAACATGCCCCTCATGATTTTATAAACCTCTATAAGATCACCTCTCAGCCTCTGATGCTCCAGGGAAAACATCCCCAGCCTATTCAACCTCTCCCTGTAGCTCAAACCCATCAATCCTAGCAACATCGTTGTAAATCTTTTCTGAACCCTTTCAAGTTTCACAACATCGTTCCAATAGGAGGGAGACCAGAATTATACACAATATTGCAAAAATTGCCTTATCAACGTCCCATACAGCCGCAACATGACCTCTCAACTCGTGTATTCAATGCTCTGACCAAAAAAGGAAAGCGCACCAAACACCTTCTTCACTATCCTCCACTCCACTTTCAAGGAACTATGAACTTGCACTCTAAGGTTTCTTTGTTCAGCAACACTCCCCAGGAACTTACCATTAAGTGTATAAGTCCTGCCCTGACCTGCCTTTCCAAAATGCAGCACCTCACATTTATCTAAACTAAATTCCATCTGCCACTCCTCGGTCCATTTGCCCAAAAGATCAAGATCCCATTTGACTCTCAGGTAACATTCTTCGCTGTCCACTACGGCTCTAATTTTGACGTCATCTGCAAACTTACTAACCATACCTCCTATGTTCATATCTAAATCATTTATATAAATACATTAAGGACAAAAGGATAACTAGGGAGAGAATAGGGCCCCTTAAAGGTGGCCTATGTGTGGAGTCGCAGGAGATGGGGGAGATACTAAACGAGTACTTTCCATCAGTGTTTACTGTTGAAAAGGAAATGAAAGATCTAGAATATAGGGAAATAGATGGACAGCTTGAAAAATGTCCATATTACAGAGGAGGAAGTGCTGGATGTCTTGAAACGGATAAAAGTAGATCCGATCAGATGGACCAATGGGTTGAGAAGGGCAGATGGAGTTTAATTTAAATAAATGCGAGGTGCTGCATTTTGGGAAAGCAAATCTTAGCAGGACTTCTACACTTAATGGTAAGGTCTTAGGGAGTATTACTGATCAAAGAAACCTTGGAATGCAGGTTCATAGCTCCTTGAAAGTAGGTAGGATAGTGAAGAAGGCGTTTGGTACACTTTCCTTTATTGGCCAGAGTACAGAGTACAGGAGTTGGGAGGTCATGTTGCGACTGTACAGGACATTGGTTAGGGTCTAGATTAGAGTGGTGCTGGAAAAGCACAGCAGGTCAGGCAGCACCACTCTAATCTAGACACTGATTTCCAGCATCTGCAGTCCTCACTTTTGTCTACGACATTGGTTAGGCCACTGTTGGAATATTGCACGCAATTCTGGTCTCCTTCCTATCGGAAAGATGTTGTGTAACTTGAAAGGGTTCAGAAAAGATTTACAAGGATGTTGCCAGGGTTGGAGGATTTGGGCTATAGGGCGAGACTGAATAGGGCTGTTTTCCCTGTACATTGGAGGCTGAGGGGAGGTGTCCCAGAGGTTTATACAATCATGAGGGGCATGGATAAGTTAAATAGACAAGGTCTTTTCCCTAGGGTGGGAGAGTCCAGAACTAGAGGGCACAGGTTTAGGGTGAGAGGGGAAAAGATATAAAAGAGACCTAAGGGGCAACATTTTCACATGGAGGGTGGTTCGTGTGTGGAATTGACTGCCAGAGGAAGTGGTGGAAGTTAGTACAATTGCAACATTTAAAAGACATCTGGATGGGTATATGAATAGGAAGGGTTTAGAGGGATATGGGCCAGGTGCTGGTAGGTGAGACTAGATTGGATTGGGATATCTGGATGGCATGGACGAGTTGGACCGAAGGGTATGTTTCCATGCTGTACATGTCTATGATGAAAAGCAATGGACACAGCACCAATCCTTGTGGCATACCACTGGTCACAGGCCTCCAGTGTGAAAAGTAACCCTCTACTAACACCCTCTTCTTCTACCTTTGAGCCAGTTCTGTATTCAAATGGCAAGTATTCCATGTGATTGAACCTTGCTAACCAGTCAACCATGAAGAACCTTGTTGAACGCCTTACTGAAGTGCATATAGATCATGTCCACCGCTCTGCCCTCTCAATCTTGTTCATTACTTCTTCAAAAAACTTAATCAAGTTAGTCAGACAAGATTTTCCACGCACAAAACAATGTTGACTATACCTAATTGGTTTTTACCCTTCCAAATACACGTAAATTCTCTCCCTCTGGATTCCCTTCAACGTCGTGTCCACCACCAATGTCAGGCTCACCCGTCTATAGACTACTGGCTTTTCCTTACCACTCTTCTTAAACAGTGGTACCACATTAGCCAACCTCCAGTCTATCGGAGCACCCAGAGGAAACCCATGCAGGCACATGAAGAACGCGCAAACTCCACGCAGTCGTCTGTGGCTGGAATTAAACCCGGGGCCCTGGCACTGTGAGGGAAGCGTTGCTAACTACTGAGCCACTGTACCGCCTGATAAGGTGATAATCCCTTTCTTATTTCTCAGTCCCACCTAAATAACTTCGCTTGACATATTCCCAGGAATGTCCTCCCTAAGTACAGCTATAATATTATCCCTTATCAAAAACACCACTCCTCCTCCTCTCTTGTCCCCCGCTCACCCACCACTTCTATTCTTCCAATAGCGCTTGTATCCTGGAACATTAAGCTGCCAGTCCTGTCCATCCCTAAGCCACATATCTGTAATTGCTGTGATATCCCAATCCCATGATTCTAACCATGCCCTGAGTTTATCTGCCTTCCCCAATAAGCCCCTTGTCCATCCTGTTTCACTTTAAGTTGTCATAAACGGTCAACAACAAAACTGGCAGATCTTTATGCCACCAATAAACAGCCGCCTATTAAGGGTCATTACACAAGTACAAAAGTCTGAGCTGATAATTTCTGTAGTTTAAAAAACTTTGGTTATTAAAATGTCTTTGATGTACTTTCAATGTCTCAGTCTGAGCCAACTAGCACCAAATAATATCTGTTCATGGTACTCACCAGTGTCTGGACCATGTGGGGCCTCTGTAATCGTAGACTCTTTACTGTCTGAAACACATCCAAGATGCCCTCAGCTTTTACTCGTTCCAAGACAGTACTCAAGGCACAGAATGTACCTGTCCTTCCAGCACCAGCACTGTAAGTATATGGCAGTACAATAAATGCAGACTTGGAAAATCACATCAAAAATATAAAATTAAGGAACAAATCTTCTCAAGAACTCTGTAACGAACACAATATATAACTTTAAAACAGGAACTGAATTACTCTGCAAGCCCTAGTTTCATTGTCCCCGCACTCTAACCCTTTTGAAGGGAAGTATACACTCTTGACTGTCCCTGCATCTACATATTGAATACTTGTGGAATATTCCACATAAATCAGAAATGATGTCCTCTTTCTATGTGTAACTTGTGGTCTTATTTATGACTTTTCCTGTACTTATGTGTCTTCTTTGTCTTCTCTAGTTCTCTCCTCTTATATTTTGCATGCTTTTCTCTTTTACTTTTCCGTCACTTTACCCAATGGGCCGAAGGGACTCTTTCCACAACAAAAGATTCTTTTATTCTTTCACTTCGCTCAGGTTAGATGTGGTGAGTGACATAGTAATGGCTATAGGTTGGATGTGAAGCAGTGGTTGAAAGACAATTATACCCTTAAGCGGATCTCTTCTCATTCTTTTCTCCATTCAATTATGCCCATTACCTCACTATTACCTCATGTCTGTTATCACCAAAACGTTTTTGTCTTTTTTAAGTAACTCCTTCCCTCCATGACTTTAATCTTCCAATTAATGATTCCACTTCCTCACCCTCAGGACAGAAGCACCTATTCCGCAGCCTGAATCAGTTTTCCTCCTCCTCTAGCTTTCAGATCAAAAGAGCTTTATTTCATTAAAAACTTCAACTTAAAACAGATTGAATTTAAATGTGGAAAGAACTCCCGAACTGATCATTTGTGTCTTTCTCCTAGTCATCTCAATATATCAAAATTAGAATAGGTGTGTTTCAGGCAGAAGCAATAATGTTGCTGGATTATATTAAACAACACAACAAACAGTGCAAAATGTTGTGTTTTGGTAATCAGGCTCACACAGAGAATTCTCAGTACAGTCTCAGTACAGTCACAAAGTCTCTCATTATTTGACTGAAAAATGTCACCTGTACCACACTGTTGATCCATTTGTGGCTTACCTGCAATGCACTGTGATTGGGTGGTTTCCTGACTGCTGCTGCTGTTTCTGAACTGCTGCAATCAGGTTAATCATCCCTTTCCCATCAGCAGGAATTCCCACCTCAGGCCAGCCATGAAAATGGAACTGTCTGATCTGTCGAACCTTGTTTTCCTTGAAGAAAATGTAATTACACTACAAATAAATTTGTTGAATAGAACTCTCAACGAAAATAAGAAAAATCAACAGATGGATGTCCAAAAATGTAAGAAGCAAAAAAAAAAGCAGGAAAAGCATCATCTACAGGCTAGAGATTACTCAAATAAGGCTTTGACATTTATGCACATTAGGGTTTTATTAAGATTTTTTTCTTCACACCGCTTTAAGGTCAAACTGATAATGGACTGGAAAGGTACCATCACTATTCAAATGAGACAGACCTTGAACAGATCTAGTAACTCAAAACTGGGTATCCACGAGGTGCTGTGGGCCATCAACAGCTGCAAAGTTATACATAGATACAATCTGCAAACTCATGGCCTGACATACTTCCCACTCAACCATTACCATCACGATAGGGGATCAACTTTGGTGCAGGAGCAGCATGAAGCTACAACACAGGACAAATTGTGCCTCAAGCAACATAAGCAGCAAATGACAGACAGGGTGAAGCGGTTACACAAATCAATGGATCATACCCAAGCTCTGATGTCTGACAACACTCAAGACATGAATGGTGGAGGAAAATTAAACAACGACTGAAGGAGGAGATTCAACAAATAAATCCACCCTCAATGATGGAAAGGCCTCCACATTAGTGCAAAAGATACAGCCAAAACATTTGTAACAAATTTACAGAAATGTCAAGTGGATGATTCTGCTCTGGAGGATTCCAGCATAACAGGTGGCAGACTTTGATCTACTCAATACACTCCACTTGATATAAAAAAACAGTTAATGCTACGGATACTGCAAAGGCTATGCCCCTGACAATATTCCAGCATCAGTACTGAGGATTTGAACTTCAGAATATGCTGCACCCAGCCAAGCTGTTCCAGTGCAGCTGCAACACTGGCACGTAACCAGCAATGTGAAAAACTGTCCAGGTATGTCCTCTACACAAAAAGCAGGGCAAATCTAACCCAACCAGTTTGTTTATTCTCAATCATGCTGATAGAAGAGGTCATCAAAAGTGTTATCAAGTAGCACAGGAACAGGGACAGGCCCTTTGCTCACCAAGACTTTTCTAAACTAACATCCTTTTGCTTCCACATGGTCCACATCTCTCTATTCCCAGCCTATTTATGTATCTGTCAAGATAGCTCTTAAATGTTGCTACTCTATCTGCTTCTACCACCTCCTCTGGCAGCACATTCCAGGCACTTACACTCTGTGTAAAAAAAAAACTTGCATCTCACATCCCTTTTTACCTTAAACCATTTACCCCTAATAATCGACATTTCTACCCTGCTTAGCAATAATCAGTTCCACCATAGCAATGTTCAGTTCCACCATTATCACTCGTTCCTCATTTCATTGTAAACTTGATCCAAACATGGAAAATGAGTGAATTCCAAAAGGTGAGGTGAGAGACATTGTTCTTGACACCAAAGCAGCATTTACTGAGTGTGGCATCAAGCAGCCTAGTAAAACCACAGGGAATGCAGAATTGAAGGGAAAACTCTGAGGTTTGGAGTTATACTGACGTCACACAAAGAAACTGATAGGCTCTGATAGTGCTGTCATTAATCCTTTAGATTAGATTACCTACAGTATGAAAACAGGCCCTTCGGCCCAACAAGTCCACACCGACCTGCCGAACAGTAACCCACCCAGACCCATTCCCCGACCCTATATTTACCCCTGACTAGTGTACCTAACACTATGGGCAGTTTAGCATAACCAATTCACCTGACCTGCACATCTTTGGATTGTGAAGAAACCAGAGCACCCGGAGGAAACCCATGCAGACACGGGGAGAATGTGCAAACTCCACACAGACAGTCACCTTAGGCGGGAATCGAATCCGGGTCCCTGCCGCTGTGAGGCTGCAATGCTAACCATTGAGCCGCCATGCCCCCCTTCTTTCCCAATTTTTAAAATCAAACTGTTCAGAGGTGTTATATCAGAGGGTTCATGACCCAGCTCAGAGTTAGGGGCATGAACACTGCGCCACAAGAGCCCTCTTAAATAGACAACACTGAAGGTTAGAATTAAACTGACAACAGACAAGTTGAAATCAAGCCTGCAACATTTCAAACTGTGCCTTATCACCACTATGCAACATCAGATTTATTTAACCATCACTAGATTGCTGTTTGTGGAATTTTGCCCCATTCAAGTTGACCTCCACATTTCTTGCCTTTTTAAAAAAAAGATAAACCTGGTCAGATGTTTTATAACAGACACCTCTGGAGAAGGTGGGACTTGTACTCAGGCCAAAACAGCCCAAAATAATATCTTTATAATTTTACTCAATCTGTTCAGATATGTTATGACACACATACCTTGAACCAAGGCATCCTGATTCAGAGGAAGGGACTCTACCACTCTGGCACAAAAGCCCTCTTTTACTACCTAACTAACAATTCCTTTTGCAAATATTTTTAAATAATCTGCTCAATTGTGTTTTGATACACCTGTGGTGCAGGTGGGATTTGAACATGGGCCCCCTGGTCCAGAATTAGGAACCATTATCATAGCACCACAAGAGCCATTAATTCTTCTTGCCTTTTAGACTTTTTAAAAAATCGATCTGTTCAGAGGTGTTATAAACACCTCGGAAGCAGGTGGGACTTGAACCCAGGCCTCCTGGTGCAGAGGTAGGAAGACCAATACTGTGCCACTCCTCAGATACTGAAGCAGTCTATGTCCATTTACAGCAAGACTTAGACAATATCCACTCTTGGGCTGATGAATGGCAAGTGACGTGTGCACAAAAGTGCCAAACAATGATCATTTTCTACAAGAAAGAATCTAATTATTGCTCCTTCACATTGAATGGAGTTACCATTGCTGAATCCCCCACTATCAACAGTGCAGCAATTAGCACTGACCGGAAACTGAACTGCACAAATGTAACTAGAACAGCAGATCAGAGGTTGGAGTACTACAGTAGACAAATAAAGAAAGGGAGCTAGTTCATCCCTCCTTTACTGGCAATTTGATAATTTATGGTATATTGTTGTGGTTCTGTTCGCTGAGCTGGGAATTTGTGTTGCAGACGTTTCGTTTGAGGACGTCTAGGTGACATCCTCAGTGCTTAGGAGCTTCCTGTGAAGCGCTTCTGTGATGTTTCCTCCGGCATTTATAGTGGTTTGAATCTGCCGCTTCCAGTTGTCAGTTCCAGCTGTCCGCTGCAGTGGCCGGTATATTGGGTCCAGGTCGATGTGTTTGTTGATAGAATCTGTGGATGAGTGCCATGCCTCTAGGAATTCCCTGGCTGTTCTCTGTTTGGCTAGTCCTATAATAGTAGTGTTGTCCCAGTCGAACTCATGTTGCTTGTCATCTGCGTGTGTGGCTACTAAGGATAGCTGGTCGTCCCACGTCCAAAAATGTGCAGGTTAGGTGAATTGGCCATGATAAATTGCCCATAGTGTTAGGTGAAATGGGTCTGGGTGGGTTGCTCTTCGGAGGGTCGGTGTGGACTTTTGGGCCGAAGGGCCTGTTTCCACACTGTAAGTAATCTAATCTAATTTAATCATAACAGGCTGATAGTGAGGATGGGTCTGCCAGAGGTCATGGGTAGGCTAGCAGAATGGATAGATAAGTGGCAGACTGAAATTAATACAACAAAACGTGAGGTGATGTATTTTGGCCAGAAGAATAGTGTGCAGCAGGCAATGCAGGTTTAACAGCGCACAATTCTATCAAGTACACACAGAAACAGTGACGTGGGGATTTTGTACATAGATGTTAGAAGATGGCAAGACAAATTGAAAGAGCACATAGGGTTTTGCAAATGCAATATCACGCTTCAAGAAAGATTGGAGACAATAAGCAGTGAACAAGAGGCCAGCTTGCCTAACATCTGTCATTGGGAAATTGCCAGAATGAATTAATAAGCATCTTTCTGGATTAGTGGTGCTGGAAGAGCACAGCAGTTCAGGCAGCATCCGAGGAGCAGTATCTGAGGAATGAATTAATAAGCAGATGATGGCTGGACATTCAGAAAATCACAATGCAGAGTGAATGAAACTGAAACAAAAATCATGTGACTAATTCAGAGGTTTACTGAGCAAGTGTCAGAAAATGTGGATAAAGTGTAGTAGTGTAGGTGCCATATCAAAGATCACTACATAAAAAAAAATTCAGAGTGTAGCAGGTTAACATATTAGCTTGGAAAGAGGATTAGTTAGCTAACAGAGAGATACAGCTACAGCAAATGATTAAGATGGAGTGTTGGAGTTCACTGCAAGAGGCATTACACAGGAAAATGTTGCTACAGCTCCACTAGGCTTTATGAGTTTTTAAAAATTAATTCTTCAGGAGTTGAGCGTCACTATTAGGAAGGGAAATCCAGTATTTCTACATAACAATGAAGGAACAGTTCCAAGTCAGAATGAAGTGTAGCATGGCAGGGAACTTGCAGGTAGCGGTGCTTCCATTTCTGCCCTTGCCCTTCCAGATGTTGGAGGCTATGGGTTAGAAAAGTGCCACTGAATTTCAAGGGGGTGGGGAGGGGGTGCTTTAAAACTCTTGTGCTGGAGATGAGCATTGCCTGGTGCTTGTGTGACATGAACTTCTCTTGCCACTCAATAGACAATCTTGATGCTGTCCAGTTCTTGCTGCATATGAAGGTGGAAAGGGGGTAAACGATCAACTGTTGTTCTTCCAGACTCTTATCAAGTTGAGGTCCAGCTATTTCCAAACTAAATAGTAAAACAGGTTTGAGGACCCATTCATGTTTCTATTGTGAGCATCAAATATTGCTACAATTTATCAAAACTTATAGCCATCCTTTGTGGATGGTGGCAATTTCAGACCAACTTAGCAACTCTATGATAAATCTGAACAGAGACAGAGAGCATTTAAACAGGAAAGAATCTGTGTTATAAACCTCAGTGGGATAAAACTCATCAATATACATTAACTGATAGAGGAAAAGCTAATAATCTTCAGACAAAAAGGACTATAAATATATGATTTTACATATCTTCTCAGTATGGGTCTAATACCAAGCATAGAACAAACTAATAGTTTCATTTTCAGAACTGGCACAATCTCTTTTCCTGACCAGAAGGAAGGTGGCTATGGAGGGGTCATGAGATATGTTCATCCTTATATGTCTTCCTTTCCAATCTGTTCCAAACACGATATTTGACCCTGTCTCTCAGATTGATGCTCTAATAACTTCTGTTCCAATGTTTGCTAGCATGAATTGCTTTATTTTTAAATGTCTGCAATCTGACAGTATAAAACCATGCAATATTAAAGCTTACCCTTGTGTTCGTCACTAGGAGATCACGCACTGTGTAACTTTCACACTCCTCTTCTTTTTTTATTTCAATAGTAATATCACCATAAGAGACAGATCCTTCAGACGGCCAATACTGTGCACATTTCTCCTGTAGAGATATGCAGTGAAATTATTGAAACAACAAAAAATTCAGAAATCATGCATTCCATTTAACCAAATCTCCTAGCTTCTGTCTACATTAGGAAACCGTACATATTGAGCTAAGCCCAGCAATTACTGCAATGGGTTTGTTAGAACTGCCTGCAATCAAGTACAGCCTTCTAGGTTGGAGAAACGAAGTTTCTGCTACATGAAGAAACAAACAGAGGAAAAATTTGAAATAGATTCCCAACTGCTGACAGAAATGCCAGAATTTTAGATCATTTCCTTCAGAAAGTTTCATATTAGAAATACCATCTGATTGGACAAGCAGTTAATTTTAAAAAAAAATCCTCTGTTTTGATGTAGGCAAGTCTCGTCATAAACGTATCAAAGTATCTGGCAGAAAGATCTGCTTGACATACCTGACCTCTTTCTTCCAATTCTGTTAACATAACAATGGAACAAGATTTCCATTCCCAAATCATTCTCCAGAAATCTTCTATTGTATGCTGAAGAGGTCCTTGGCTGGCTATGTATGAGTCTTTCTGTCGGTATCCCTAGGAATAAATATGAAGCAACCTTATAGTGGTATATGTTGGAAATAAAGCATTTCTCTGCATTCAAAGAAATTAATAAATCATAGAATGGTGACAGTAGAAAAGGGATTCTTCCAGGATACTATATCAATGGAAAAGCAATTCTGTTGGATCCACTCTGCAGCCTAGCAACCTTTTTCTCTTCAGGTGATGATTCAATTTATATCTGAAAACTTCAAATAAATTTGCCTGAACCAGACTCTCAGGTCATACATCTTTATCCTAAAGAATCGTTGCGTAAAAATATTTCCCAAGTTGCAGTTGTTCTTTAACTAATTGTCTTAAACAGGTACACTCTGGTTCTCAATTCTTCCACCAACAGGAACAGATTCTCCCTATCGCACCTGTCTTGACATTTCACGATTTTGAAAACTTCTATCAAATCTCCAAATGTCCAGTTGCCTACAGATTTCTGGCTTCGTGTTGAAGCCCAGCGTGGATTAGCTGTCTCTGGGCCTCGAGATGAGATCCAGCACAGACTTGTCTGCTCTGTTTGCTTTTATTTATACTATCCTCTCTTTCTTTGCTTTAGAAGGACTAGAATGTGAATTTTTAACTTAATGTCTTTATTTTGCTAATTTATACCTAAGATTTTGTACCTAGACATCTTTGTATCTAAGATGGTGCCAGAAATGGTGATGTTGTACACGTTTCATTTGGCTCACAAATTCCTGTACTTGACTACTTGTGACAATAAAACCCAATTCTGAAACTATAATTAAATCTTTCAATGCCCTTTCAGAAATACATTCTAAACCACAAACAAGAATCACATAAAACATTTAAGAAACAAAAACAGAAATTGCTGGAAAAAAACTCAACAGGCAAAAACTCAACTCTCCCAGCATCTGTGGAGAGAAATCAATGTTAACGCTTCAGATTCAGTGACCTTCTTCAGAACTGTTCTTTAAGTTTTTTTTAAAAACACTTCAAGTCATAGCTGATTATCTATCTCAACTTCACCTTTCCACACAGTTCTCTTAGTATTCAGAAATCTATTAACCTTGCTCTTAAATATACTCAAGTGGCTTAATGGACCTAGAAGGCCCATTCAGCCCAGCGATTCTGCTCTGCCATTCAATGGGATCATGTTGAGCTGATAATCCTCAACTCCATTTTTCTGCTTTTCCCCATAATCCTTGATTCTCAAACTCATTAAAAATTTGTCAACTCAGCCCTAAATACGTTTAATGGCCAAGTCTCAACAACCCTCTGAGGTAAAGAATTTGACAAATTTACAACACTCGGAAGAAACACCTCCTCATCTGCATCTTAATGTGCAACTCCCTATTCTGACATTAAAGTTTCTGGTCCAAGACATTTACAGAACGGGGAAACACCCTTTCCACGTTTACCCTACCAAGTTCCCTAAGAATCTTGTATATCCAAATAAGATCACTTCTTATTTCTCAATATAACCTCTTATTCGAAGATAGCCCCCCATACCCAAATCAGTCTCGTGAGCCTTCTCTAGACTGCCTCTAATGCCAATAAATCTTTAGATAAAGGCGCGCAAAACTATTCATAATATTCCACCTGTAGTCTGACCAGCGCCTTATATAGTTTTAGCAAAACCTCCCTACTTTAATATAGTCATAGAGATGTACAGCATGGAAACAGAGCTTTCGGTCCAACTTGTCCATACCAACCAGATATCCTAAATAAGTCAAGTCCCATTTGCCAGAATTTGGCCCATATCCCTTCAAACCCTTCCTATTCATGTACTCATCCAATGCCTTTTAAGTGCTGTAATTGTACCAGTCTCCACCACTTCCTCTGGCAGGTCATTCCATACACACCATTGTTTGCATGTAAAAGTTGCCTCTAAGGTCCCTTTTATATCTTTCCGCTCTCATCTTAAACCTATGTCCTCTAGTTTTGGATTCACCCACCCCAGAGAAAAGTCCTTGCATGTTCACCTTATCCATACTCATGACTTTTATAAACTTGTATAAGGTCACTCCTCAGCCTCTGACACACTATTCAGCCTCTCCCTATCGCTCAAATCCTCCAAACCTGGCAACATTCTTGTAAATATTTTTTGAACCCTTTCAAGTTAGGGAATCTAATCTAATCTAATTTTCACAACATCTTTCCTACAGCAGGGAGACCAGAACTGCACATAGTATTCCAGAAGTGGCCTAACCAATGTCCTGAACAGAAACAACATAAGCCACCAGTTCCTATACTCAATTCACTGACCAATAAAGGCAAACATACCAAACACCTTTTTCACTATCCTGTCTACCTGCGACTCCACTTTCACGGAACTATGAACCTGCACTCCAAGCTCTCTTTGTTGAGCAACACTCCCCAGGACCTTACCATTAAATGTATAAGTCCTGCCCTGATTTGCCTTTCCAAAATGCAGCACCTCACATTTATCTAAACTAAATTCTACCTGCTATTCCTTGGCCATTGGCCCATCTAATCAAGATCCCGTTGTTTCCTTCTTTGTTGTCCAGTCCACCACCAATTTTGGTGTCATTTGCAAACTTACTAACCAGTACTTCTATGTTTCATGTAAACATCATTTATATAAATGACAAAAAGCACAAGTCCATATAGATCATGCCCACCATTGCATACTTCATTCTCTTGAGATAGAGGCCAATAATCTATTTGCCTTCCCTATTAAACTTGAACTTTGATGCTCACCTCTTGTGATTCATGGATGAGGACTCCCCATTCCCTCTGTTCTGCAGCTTTATGCAGTATTCCCCATTTAAATGATTTTCAGCTCCTCTAGTCTTTTCTAGCACAAATAAAGATTGTGGTTGTTCCATTGTGCTCTGGGTGATCAAATTTTAGTACTGCCATTAATACTTCTTTCTATCATGAGTGTAAGATCCTGTCTAATTATCACTTCTTGAAGATAATTTCCTGGCCAGTGTTATAAAAAAGAATTATTGTCTTATACACATGTGGTGGGTTATTGCATGTGGCGAATGGATATATTATATTGAATAGTAAGACTATCAAGTGATCCCAAGTGGTACTTCTGAGCCCATCAGGATCTCATGTTAGATTGCTTGACCAGCCAGCCAAACTCTCAGATATGATCTGATTGGATGGAGCTCAGCACAATTCAAAGGTTACTGTGTATAACAATAGCTGAAAGTCAATCATTTTAGTCCCAGCACACCACCGCAGGAGTTCCTCAGGGTAGAGCCTGAGGCCCAACAATCTTCACGTGCTTCATAAGAACATAAAAATAAGAACAGAAGAAATAGGAGCATCTGGCCCTTTGAGGTAAAAACAATGACTGCAGATGCTGGAAACCAGATTCTGGATTAGTGGTGCTGGAAGAGCACAGCAGTTCAGGCAGCATCCAAGGAGCAGGAAAATCGACGTTTCGGACAAAAGCCCTTCATCAGGAATAAAGGCAGAGAGCCTGAAGCGTGGAGAGATAAGCTAGAGGAGGGTGGGGGTGGGGAGAAAGTAGCATAGAGTACAATGGGTGAGTGAGGGAGGGGATGAAGGTGATAGGTCAGGGAAGAGAGGGTGGAGTGGATAGGTGGAAAAGGAGATAGGCAGGTAGGACAAGTCCGGACAAGTCATGGGGACAGTGCTGAGCTGGAAATTTGGAACTAGGGTAAGGTGGGGGAAGGGGAAATGAGGAATCTATTGAAGTCCACATTGATGCCCTGGGGTTCAAGTGTTCTGAGGCGGAAGATGAGGCGTTCTTCCTCCAGGCGTCTGGTGGTGAGGGAGCGGCGGTGAAGGAGGCCCAGGACCTCCATGTCCTCGGCAGAGTGGGAGGGGGAGTTGAAATGTTGGGCCACGGGGCGGTGTGTGGAGATTGGTGCGGGTGTCCCGGAGATGTTTCCTAAAGCACTCTGCTAGGAGGCGCTCGGTCTCCCCAATGTAGAGGAGACCGCATTGGGAGCAACGGATACAATAAATGATATTAGTGGATGTGCAGGTAAAACTTTGATGGATGTGGAAGGCTCCTTTAGGGCCTTGGATAGAGGTGAGGGAGGAGGTGTGGGTGCAGGTCTTACAGTTCCTGCTGTGGCATGGGAAGGTGCCAGGATGGGAGGGTGGGTTGTAGGGGGGCGTGGACCTGACCAGGTAGTCACGGAGGGAACGGTCTTTGCGGAAGGTGGAAAGGGATGGGGAGGGAAATATATCCCTGGTGGTGGGGTCTTTTTGGAGGTGGCGGAAATGTCGGCGGATGATTTGGCATCTGGCCCTTCGAGTCGACTCTGCCATTCGATTAGATTATGACTGATCTTTTTGTGGCCTCAGCTCCATTTATCTCCCCTTTGACCGTAACTCTTAATTCCTTTACTGTTCAAAAAATATCTATTTTAGCTTTAAAAATATTTACAGAAGTAGCATTAATTACTTCACTGGGGAGGAAATTCCAGAGATTCACAACCCTCTGGGTGAAAAAGTTCCTTCTCAATTCAGTCCTAAATCTGCTCCTGCTAATTTTGAGGCTCTTGTCCTAGTTTCACGTACCAGTGGAAACATCCTCTCTGTGTCTATCTTTTCTATTCCCTTCATAATTTTATATCTTTCTATAAGAACTCGCTCATTCTTCTAAATTCCAAAGAATATAAGCTCAATCTACTCAGTATCTCCTCATATGCCAACCTCCTCTGCACCCCCTCTAGTGCCAGCACATCCTTTCTCAAGTAAGGAGACCAAAACTGCATGCAGTACCCCAGGTGTTGCCTCACCAGCACCCTACATAGCTGCAACATAACCTCCCTGCTTTTAAACTCAATCCCTTTTGACAATGAAGGCCAAAATTCTATTTGCCTTCCTAATTATCTGTTGTACCTGCGGACCAACTTCCTGTGATTCACGCACGAGGACATCAAGGTCGCTCTGCATAGCAGCATGCTGCAACCTTTTACCATGAAGTAATAATCTTTTTTACTGTTACGCTACCAAAATGTATGCACACTTTGCTCTGCTACTCATCTTAGTTAAAAATCACACAAGGGGGTTATAGTCCAACAGGTTTGTTTGGAAGTACCAACTTTCAGAGCGCTGTTCCTTCATCAGATAAGACACTGAATTTATAGCAAAAGATTACAGCAGCTATCTTCCCCCAGCCCCACCCCCTTCCCATTTATCTCTTAGCCCACCGGCCCACAAGCCTCGTTCCTGATGAAGGTCTTAAGCCCGAAACGTCGATTCTCCAGTTCTTCGGATGCTGCCTGACCTGCTGAGCTTTTGCAGCACCACACTCTCGACTCTGATCTCCAGCATCTGCAGTCCTCCCTTCTCATAACTGAAATGATATATTGAACAAACCTAGATTGCTGTCTTAATAGTTGGCTTCTAGTTTCCCACTGATCTTGGCCACTTTGTATGCTTTCTCTTTCAATTTGATAGCCTCCCTTATTTCCTTAGACACCCATGGCTGATTATCCCTTTTCTTGCAGACCTTCCTTTTCACTGGAATATATTTTTGCTGAGCACTTGAACAAACTGCTTTGGAAGTCAACCACTGCCCCACCACAAAGTCTTTGTTTCCAGTCTGCTTTAGCCAACTCCCCTCCCTTATTTAAGCACTGGAACCTGTATTTAGATTTTATTTTCACACTCCCCATCTGTATTCTAAATTCAACTATACTGTGATTGCTCCTGGCAAGAGGATCCCTAACTATGAAGTCATTAATTATTCCTGTCTCATTACACAGGACTAGATCTAGGATAGCTTGTTCCCTTGTCAGTCCTCTTACATACAGTTCAAGAAAACTATCACAGATTCACTCAATGAACTCCTCCTCAAGGCTATCCTGACTGAGCTGGTTCGACCAGTCAATGTATGATAATTGCCATACCATTTTAACAGGTATTAGTTATTTCTTTGCTTATTGCACGCCCCAATGTGATGCTATTATTTGGTGGCTTATAGACTACACCTATCAGTGACTTGTTCTTCTTAAGAATTTCTAATTTCCACCCAAACGGATTAAACCTTATTCTCCATAAAATCTATACCATTGAAGAAGCAAAATGGCGCTGGATAGGGTCGACTCCTTGTGAGCTCCTGTATGCAGATCTAAGTTTCCTATTTCTTACAATCATTTCACACTCTTTAAACTTAATAGCATAGTTATTAGTAATTTTTAAAAGTATGTTTTATCTAAACTCAAAGGTTTGAAGCTCCTCCGATCCTCAAAACCAGCTTACTGGATGATGACAGCAAACCTCATGGTGCCCATGACCCATCCGACCAGTTCAGAAGGAGGCAGCCTACGTGAGCCCCAGGCTTGAGGCCTGCCAGAAAATAGAGGGACGCGAAAGACTTGCCCCGGTAAGGAGAACCGACATGGAACGCTCTCGGCCTCATAAGAGGCCCGCCTGATGTGAAATCTATCAGAACATATCTGGAGAGCAGCCCAAATACTTCTGTAAAAAACGCGGTTGGACCTGGAGCAGCAAACCGGCAGCAGATGAAACCAGGAACTTCTCCACTGGGTCCTAAGCAAACTCCCTCCTGTAAAAACAACCACACCGTAAATTACCTGCGACACTGGGTGCTAAGCAGACCCTCTGCAAAACTACACTAAACTGCAACCTATGTGCTCCACAGGGTCCTAGGAAGGATCACTTAACTGGAAGCAGTCACAATCCACTCCACCAGACTATGGACCACTCAAATGTAAGAAACCTGCGAGGAAGCCGGTTAAGCGTGCCGTTCTGCGAGTAAGACTGAGACTACGTGGCTTCAAGACCCCCTTCCTAGCTTACTCCTAGCAAATGTACAATCTCTGGAGAACAGATGGACAAACTCAGATCACGGCTCAGCTTCCTGCGTGAACTGCGGGACTACTATGCACTCTGCTTCACAGAAACCTGGCTCAAAGCATCCACTCCCGACTGTGCACTTCAGGCTGATGGTTTTTCTATCCATCGTATGGACCGTACAGTGTCCTCGGGTAAAACAAAGGGTGGAGGGGTTTGCTTTTTAATCAACAACTTGTGGTGCATTGACATTGCAACCCTGCTCCCCAAACCTTGAATTCCTCACCATCAAATGCCACCCCTTCTATCTACCACAGGAATTTACCGCTGCTATACTAACTGCTATGTACAAACTGCCACAAGCAAAGGTTGAGGGAGTGGTGGATGTGCTGTACTCCACCACTAACACCCTGGAGATGGAACACCCCGAGGCCCTATTTATTGTAACTGGTGACTTCAATCAAGCTAATCTAAGGAGGGTGTTGCCCAAGTACCACCAGAACATTACCTGCCCCACCAGGGGCCTAAACATTTTAGATCACTGCTACACCACTGTGAAAGATGCCTATCGCTCCATCCCCCGCCCTCATTTCGGGAACTCTGACCACAATGCTGTTTCAAGAGGCCAACATCATCCCTGTGCCTACGAAGGCTCATGCAGCATGTCTCAATGACTACTGCCCAGTTACCCTAACTTCGGTGGTCATGAAGTGCTTTGAAAGACTGGTAATGGCATTAATCAGCCTCCCCACTACTTCTGACCCACTCCAATTTGTCTATCGGACCAACAGATCCATACCACGTGCCATAACATGTCAGATGCCACATCACTTGCCCTTCACTTCCCCCCTAGAACATCTTGACCCCAAGGTCAACTACGTAAGAATCCTACTCATTGACTACAGTTCAGCCTTCGACACTATTATCCCCTCGAGACTGATTACTAAACTTAATGATCTCTGATGAAGCTCCACTCTGCAACTGGATCCTCAGTTTCCTGACCCACAGGCCACAATCAGTGAAGATTTGGGAGAATATTTCATCCTCGCTAACACTCAACACTGAAGCCACCAGGGGTGCGTTCTCAGTCCCCTACTGTACTCTCTGTATACCCATTACTGCGTCGCCAAATACCAGATACCTGCCATTTACAAGTTCGCTGATGAGACCACTATAATCGGTCGAATCTCAGATGGCGATGAAACAGACTACAGACAGGATGTGGAAGACCTGGAAAAATGGTGCACTGAGAATAACCTAGCTCTCAATGCCAGCAAAACCAAGGAACTCATTACTGACTTTCGGCAGAATGTTACTTATCTCCCCCTACACATTAACAGCACAGAGGTGGAATGAGTGGAGAGTGTCAAGCTCCTGAGAGTGGTCATCCACAACAAGCTTTCTTGGACTCTTCATGTGGATACAAGTTACAACGTTACAAGTGCCCAACGTCTCTTCTTCCTCAGGCAGGTGAGGAAATTTGGCATGATGGCGAATATCCTTGCCAACGTTTATAGGTATATTCGCGATGAAGGGCTTTTGCCCAAAACGTCGATTTCGCTGCTCCTTGGATGCTGTCTGAACTGCTGTGCTCTTCCAGCACCACTAATCCAGAACGTTTATAGGTGCACCATCGAGAACATTCTGTCTGGATGTATCACTACCTCTTTTGGCAATTGTACCATTCAAGATCGGATTACAGAGAGTGGTGACCTCCGCCCGGACAATCACAAAGGCCAACCTGCCATCTATAGAAACCATCTACCAGGCCCACTGTCAAGGAAAGGCCACCAGCCTGGCAAGGTTTTTCTACAACCTCTACCATCGGGGAGAAGGTACAGAATCCTGAACACACGAACACACACACACACACACCTACTATTCTACTATTGTTAGAATACTGAACGGACTCACAAACTCTTAATACTCGACTGTACCTGTGTTTTTGTTTTTTGCTGCTGTTCACCTATTATTTACTTATCTGTGCTACTTAACTGTATTGCTTGCAAGACAAAGCTTTTCACTGTGCATCACGTGCATGACAATAGATTCAACTCAATTCAGCACTGCCCTGATGTCATCGTTGAATATCAGAGCTGCGCCATCTCCCTTACCTCCTTGCATGTACTTCCGAATAGTCTGATATCCCTGGATATTTAACTCCCAGTTGTGACCATCCTGTAAACTGGTCTCCGTAATGGCTACTAAATCACATCCATTCGCGACATGCCGTTAATTCAGCGATCTTGTTATGAATGCTATGAGCATTCAGGTAACGTGCCCGTGTGCTAATTTTTATACTCTCATGATTTCCAACATATCTAATAATATCTCCGGAGTTATCCTTGCTTTTTGCCCCTTTCATAGCCTGCCTTGTAATTAAACCCTCCTGCACACACGCTCACCTGCTGCTTACCTTTTTGATCTAATGACCCCTCCCATTACGAAGCGGGCCCTATTGTGGTGCAGTGGTAGTATCCCTACCCTTAGACTGAGAGACCCGGGTTCAAATGTTATTCTATAGGTGAATAACATTTCTGAACAGACTGATTAGAAAAATAAGCTACAAGTCAGAAGTGGGGATGTTCACTGTTCATTGTACAATGTTCAAAACCATTCCAGACTTAGAATCATAGAATACAGAAGAGACCCTTGAGTGCATCAAGTCTGACAAGAACACCCAAGTCTACACTAGTCCCACTTTCCAACACTAGAGCCATAGCCTTAAATGTTATGACACTTTACGTGCTCATCCAAGTACTCTTAAATGTTGTGATGTCACATCTCAACTATCTTCACAGGGAATGCATTCCAGATTTCCACCAAACTCTGGGTGAAAAAGTTTTTCCTCAAGTCTTCTCTAAACCTCCTATCTTTCTCTAAACCTTAAAATTATACACCCTTGTTTATTACCTTTCAACTAAGGGGAAGAGCTGTTTTCTATTCAATTTGTCTATACTCCTCATTCTTTTATACCTCGATTAGGTCTCCCCTCATGCTTTCCTGCACTGTTCTCCCTGTCAGGTTTCCTCCCAGAGTCCAAAGATGTACAGGTTACGTAGACTGGCCTTGCTAAATTGTCCTTCAGTGACGAAGGATTTACAGGTTAGGCAAGTTAGCTATGGTAAATATGGAATTATGGAGTTGGGTGGGGGTGTGCTGATTCTGGGTGTGATGCTCTTTGGAGGGTCAGTGCAGACTCGATGGGCCAAATGGCCTATTCCTGCATTGTAGAGATTTTATGAACCTTTTCTGTACCTCCACTAGTGTAATCACACCTTATTGCCAATATTGTGTACAGACTGCACATACTACTCAGCTGGCCCTGTGTAATGAGACAGGAATAATTAATGACCTCACTAAAGCATCTCAGGATTCTCGGATCTTGAAGCAGTCCATGCCCATATGCAGTGAGACCTGGACATTAAGGTTTTTTATAATAAGTGGAAGTGACAACTGTGCCACAAAAGTGCCAGAAAATGACCATATCCAACATGACAGAATTTAATCGTCACCCAATGGCATTACCATATTAAATTCCCCAATATCAACATCTTTGGGGTTATCATCGACTCAAAGCTGAATTGAACTGGTCATGTATGTACAACAAGACCAAGTCAGAGGCTGGGAATTCTGCAGTTAGTAACTTAACTCTTTACTTCTCAAAGCCAGTCCACGGACAACTAAATACAAGTCACGAATGGAATGAAATGTTCTTTACTGCCTGGAACACAGCAGCTCCAAAAACCCTCAAAGAGACTGGTATAGAAGACAGCTATTCTCATGTTCTAACTGTGTTGGAACAAGTCCCTTGGCAAATCAAATATTTAAGGTTGTACAGCGATTTTGAAACTAATTAGAAGGGGAGGAGGGTTTGGGAGAGGGGAAATGCAAAAGCACCAGCTCACAAAGCAACAGGATATGGCAGAACTACAGGGCAGCTATTTGGATAATGATGCCTGGAGTGAGACAGGAAGGAACAGACGATACAAACATTAAGAAAGAGCGGTAAATAGGGTCACAAGGGGAAATATTGGCCATACAACAAAATAATGGGGCTCTTGTGGTGCAGTACTAGTGTCCCTACCTTGGAGTGAGGAGACATAGATTCAATCCCATCTGCTCCAGAGGTGTGCAATAACATCTTTTTAGATTAGATTAGATTACTTACAATGTGGAAACAGGCCCTTCGGCCCAACAAGTCCACACCGCCCCGCCGAAGCGCAACCCACCCATACCCCTACCCCTACATTTACATTTACCCCTTACCTAACACTACGGGCAATTTAGCATGGCCAATTCACCTGACCTGCACATCTTTGTGACTGTGGGAGGAAACCGGAGCACCCGGAGGAAACCCACGCAGACACGGGGAGAACGTGCAAACTCCACACAGTCAGTCGCCAGAGGCGGGTATTGAACCCGGGTCTCTGGCGCTGTGAGGCAGCAGTGCTCTGAACAAGTTGATAAGAAAATATGTAAGACAGTAAAACTGATGGCAATTTACTTGAATACGTGGAACATATAGAACAAAATAAATTAACTAACCACACAAATACAGACTACTGAGTGTGATCTTACAGCTATTACAGAGACATGATTATAATGAGATTAAAGCTGCGAATAAAATATTCAGGGGAAGATGATTTTTTGAAAGATAAAGCAGAAAGGAAAGGGTGATGGTGTGGCACTGTTGGTATGAAATATAAGTACAATAGCAAGAAATGATCTTGAATTGAAAGATGTAAAATTCACACAGATGGAGGTAAGAAATAAAAAGGACAAACAGACCCAAAAATGAGTAGTCTATAGGCTGCATAACAGTACATGGTGGAACAGTGAATAAATCAGGAGATAATAAGGATATGTGACAAAGGCAGTACATAGGTAATTTTAATCTTTGTGTAGAGTCAGATTGGAACAGGAAGCCGTGGGGAAGAATAGAGTGGATATGGGACCATTACCTCGAACAATACCAGAGGAAATGGAAGCTGGTACAATTACAACATTTAAAAGGCATCTAGATGGGTATATGAATAGGAAAGGTTAGAGGGATATGGGGCAAATGTTGGCAAATGGGACTAGATTTATTTAGGATATCCGGTTGGCATGAACAAGTTGTACCAAAGGGTCTGTTTCCGTGCTGTATATCTCTACGACTCTAATATATGTTTGGATCCAACCAGGGATCAGGAAATTTTGGAACTGGTAATATGTATGTAACAATAAAATCTAATTCTAACGAGGCAGGCTTAATAAATGATGTCAGAATAAAAGATTCCCTTAGAAACAGTGACCATAACACAGTAGAATTTAGTACTCAGTTTCAGAGAGAGGAACTTCGGTCAGAAACCTTTCAATGATATCATGATGGATCTGAGCTACATTGCGTGTATTTTCCCTTGATTCCCTTACTGATTGAAATAATGTTCTAATGCAACTTCGTTTTGTAGGTGTTGGGATGATTGCTTCTGTAGTTCAGTATTTGGTCAGTATGTGTTGTTTTCCTGTAGACGCTGGTCTGAAGTTGGGTGTTTGCTCTACTGCAACATCTAGGAATGTTGTTTTCCTCATCTTTAGTGAATTTTATGCCAGTAAGGGTATTATTGATAGTCTTGAATGTTTCCTCTAATTTGTTTCGTTTAGTGATTACAAAGGTGTTATCCACGTAGCAGACCCAAAGTTTGGGTTGTCCCACTTCGACTGGGACAACACATCCACCCTAGGACAAGCCAAACAGAGACACGGACAAGAATTCCTAGAAACATGGCATTCTAACCAGAACTCTATCAACAAACACATTAACTTGGATCCCATCTACCACCCCCTGAGAAAAAGAACAGGAAATGACATCACCAACCTAAGGAAACCTAAACACACAAGCAGAAAGTGGGCCATGTCACCAGTGCTTCATCCAGAGGCTCACTGATGATGTTCACCTAGTATGGTGACAAGACATCTGAAAACAAACCTTCCAGCTCAGCTACCTACTCCAGAACCTCAACCTGAGCTACTAATCTTCTCATAACTCGCTAAAAGCTAAGCAATCCCATGACCAACAGATTTAGGTCAAAGTTCTGCAGTCCTGCCACATCTAGTTGTGAATGATGGGGAGCAATTAAGCAACCTGCTGGAGGAGAACTTTCCATAAATGTCCTCAATGATTGGAGAGTCCAGTACATCAGTGTGAACAAAACAAGGCTGAAGCATTCGCAACAATCTTCAGACAGAAGTACCGAATGAATGGTCTATCTTGGCTTCCTCTGAAGGTCCCCAGCATCACAGATACCAATTCAACTCACTCATGTGATAACAAGCAAAGGTTCGAGGCACTGGATATTGCAAAGGCTAGGAACCCCCAAAACATACCATTAATAGTACTGAAGGCAGGCTCCAGAATTGGCCATACTATATTAGCCAAGCAACATTGACATCTATGTGACAGCGTGGAAAATTGCCCAAGTGAGTCCTGCACACACAATTCAGGACAAATATATCCAGGTCACTCTCAATAATCAGTAAAGTGATGGAAAGTGTCATCAAAGTACTGTCAAGCAGCACCTTCTCAGAAATAACTTGCCCTTTGGTGCCTAGTTTGGGTTTTTCAGGGCCACTCAGCTTTTTATTATAATCTTGGTTCAAACATGGACGAGAGAACTGAATTCCAGAGGTGAGGCGAGAGTAACAAGTCCTTGACATCAAGGCCTCGTTTGACTGGTTGTAGCATCAAGGAAAGTCTGCAAAGGGGTATAAATAGATTAAGTGAGTACGCAAGGGTCTGGCAGATGGAGTACAACATTGGTAAATGTTAGGTCATTCATTTTGGTAAGAACAACAAAATGGACGACTACTTAAATGGTGAAAAATTACAGCATTTTACAGTGCAAATGGGCCATGTGTCCTTGTGCATGAATCACAAAATGTTGGTTGGCAGGAGCAATAGGTAATTAAAATAACAAATGGAATTTTATCCTTCAGTGCAAATGGGCCGTGTGTCCTTGTGCATGAATCACAAAATGTTGGTTGGCAGGAGCAATAGATAATTAAAATAACAAATGGAATTTTATCCTTCAGTGTTACAGGGTTTCGGTCTCCTTACATGAGAAAGGATGTACTGGCACTCGAGGGGGTACAGAGAAAGTTGATTCCAGAGTTGAGAAGGTTGACTTATGAGGAGAGATTGAGTAGACTAGACTATACATTGGAATTTAGAACAATGAGGGGGGATCTTATAGAAACATATAAAATTATGAAAGGAATGGATAAGATAGGAGAAGGGAGGTTGCTTGCACTGGCGGGTGAAACTAGAACTGCACAGCATAACCTCAAAATAAGGGGGAACAGATTTAGGACTGAGTTGGAGAGGAACTTCTTCTCCCAAAGGGTTGTGAATCTGTGGAATTCCCTACCCAGTGAAGCAGTTGAGGCTACATTGGTGAATGTTTTTAAGGCAAAGATAGATTTTTGAACAGTAAAGGAATTAAATTTGAGCAGATGGATAAGTGATGCTGAGTCTACAAAAAAAGGTCAGATATGATCTTATTGAATGGGGGCGCAACCTCTACAGGTCTTATGCTCTTATTTATTGGAGTTAATAAAATTCGTAGGAATAAACTCTCAGCCGGTTGGAATCATACCAGACACATGTTTGTGGTTGTTGGAGGTCAGTCATCTCAGTTCCAGCAGATCTCTGCAAGAGCTCCTAAGTTTAGTGTGCTAAGTGGCCTCGAGAACGTTATGCTAAGCTGTCACCTTCAATTTGAACTTAAAGAGATTATTTGGTACAGGTTACGTTGGGGAAGGGAGTTGCAGGATTTGCTCAGTGACAATGATATACTTCCAAGTCTGTATGGTGAATGGCTCGGAGGAGAACTTGTGGGTCATGGTATGCCCATATATCTGTTGCCCTTGTAACTTTTAGATGGTAGTGGTCATTGATTTGGAACATACTGACTAAGGAGCCTTGGTGAATTTCTGCAGTATATCTTGTAGATTGTACACATCACTGCTATTGAATAGACTGCTCTGTCCTGGATGGCATCAACCTGTTGAAGCTACACTTACCTTTATAACTGGGAAGTATCTTCATAATTCTGACTTTTACCTTGTAGATGGTGGACAGACTTTGGGGAGCCAGGTGGTGAGTTACTAGCTGTAAGGCTCCTAGCCTTGGACTTGCTCTTATGGTTACAGTACTTAAATGAGTACTCTAGTTCAGTATATGGTCAATGGTAACTCTCAGGATACAGATTGTCAAGGGATGATGATTACACTCTTTCGTGTTTGAGTTGGCACTTGTTTGGCAAAATGTTTCTTATCAATTATCAGCTCAAGCTTGGATATTGTCCACATCTTGCTGCATTTGGGTTTGAACTTGTCCGAGGATGGATATGTAGTCCCAGTCAAAGTGGTGTCCTTCTTTGTCTGTATGTAAGAATATTATACTAGTATAAGCTAAACAGAGACACACATGAGAATTCCTAGATGCCTGGCATTCTAACTGGAACTCCATCTATAAGCACATCAATTTGGACCCCATCTACCTCTGAGAAAAAGAACCGGTAAATGATATCACCCACCTTAAGAAACCAAGACACATAAACAGAAAGCGGGACATAATACCAGCGCTTCATCAGAGGCTCACTGATGTTACCTAGTATGGTGACGAAACATCTGAAAACAAACCTTCCAGCTCAGTGAGCAAACTTACAACCAGAACCTCGACCTGAGTTATAAATATTCTCAAAAATCGCACATACTACCTTGCAGAATAGAAAAGTGAGTATATCACATATATTCCATGATGTGGAGGTGCCAGTGTTGGACTGAGGTAGACAAGGTCAGAAGTCACATGGACACCAAGTTATAATCCAACAGGTTTATTTGAAATCACAAGTTTTTGGAGTGCTGCTCCTTCATCAGGCACAGAATTTATAGGCAGGGATCAAAAGGTCATATAAATAGTGTGAGTGGAGTATTGATAGGCTGAATAATAAGTCTCTGTAGGCGATGAAAAGTGTCAGATGGTGTGAGTAAAGTGTCAACAGCTGAATAGCAAGTGAGGGGATGACCTATAATTCAGTTAATTAAGGCAGAGAGATAATTACAAAAAATAAAAATAAGGTGGTGCTGGAGACAAACTAAATGACTGGAATAACATGATAGGTATAAGAGTCTCATGCGAGGGTCTAACCAAAGTAACTAATAATCCAAAACTGTACAAACTAATTAAGGTCGAGAAATCATAATAAGTTATCAAGGTGGTGGTGTCAAAACAAGACAGTGAGGAAGATTTTACAAACACAGAACAGTATGGTGTGGTCACCTGCAGAGACTTAAGAACCAGAAGAACTGCAGATACTGCAAAATAGAAATAAAAGCAAATGTTGCTGGAAAAGCTCAGCAGGTCTGGCAGCATCTGTGAAATCAGAGTTAAAGTTTTAGGTTCTGAGGAAGGGTCACTGGACCCGAAACGTTAACTCTTGATTTCACTTCACAGATGCTACAAAACCTGAACTTGCCCAGCAACTTCTGCTTTGGTGACTTATTACTCAGCCTGTTGACACTTCACTCACATCATTTGTATGCTATTTGATCTCTCTGCCTATAAATTCTGATTTGGAGATGCCGGTGTTGGACTGGGGTGTACAAAGTTAAAAAGCAAACAACACCAGGTTATAGTCCAACAGGTTTAATTGGAAGCACACTAGCTTTCGGTGATCACCTGATGAAGGAGCGGCGCTCCGAAAGCTAGTGTGCTTCCAATTAAACCTGTTGGACTATAACCTGGTGTTGTATGATTTTTAACTTTATAAATTCTTGAGACTGTGTACTTCACTTCACCTGATGAAAAAGCAGTGCTCCGAAAGCTTGTGATTTCAAATAAATCTATTGGGTATAACTTGGTCTCATGTAACTTCTAACATACATTCCAGTACATTGATGCCAAATTAAGGAATAACCACCAAAGTGCAGATTCTAGTTCACAGCAGAGAAAAATACTTCTGGAAGCTGTGTTAAGTGCTAAGTTCTAGTGTAGTTTCTTCTCTAATGTTTAATTGAAAACTTGATTTTACATTCAGAATGCACGATAAACTAATTTTGTAAAAACTCACATCAATGAACGATGCATTCACGTAATCTGTGTTCTCTTCGCCTCTCTTTACAGGAATGATAACTCTGTTAAACTCATCTGAAATCACATGGAAACAAAAATGCATAATTATACTGTAACATGCACTGAACACATTGCAATTCAACCAGGGAATGGTATTCTGTTTACCAACTCACATTTCTCCCAACTTATTCAACTATTCTTGATACTTCATCATGAGTATCTGTAATTATTTCCAGTGTCTGAGAGCACATTTTAAAAAATCTTTGTTGGAAGTTGCTCCTGGCTGGGAAACTACTTTACAGCTGAATCAAAACTATAATCTCTACTGAATTGCAAAACCAGTATAACAGATGAACTGTGATAATTGCAACAGCAAAATATTGATGCATTCTCTCACGCTAAAATAAAGCAAGATAATTGCAACATGTTGAGGTTAATAGAAACTTCTAGGGAAATGTGATATACATTGACATCTGTTCTAATTTTTCTCATTTTCTCAAATGAAGATTCGGAACCCACAGAAAAACACTACATGGCCTAACGAAGATCAAGTGTAAGAAAATGCAGGAAGAAGTGCTACCTTATCAACTTGTAGTCCAGCAGTTGCGAACCTACACTAAACAGCCAAAAATGCTTTCTTTTTAGGACATAATGAAATAAAACATTCAAATCACACAAAAAAGCAAATATAAAAAGCATTGCAATGTAATTTGAGATCAAATGTTAAATAAAGATAAGGGAGAAACACAAAAAGTAGTTAACATAGGAAGAACAAACAGAGTAAGATTCACAAACAGGGAATATCCTGGAGTAACCAGAAACTGAACAGGAAGAACCACATGAATACTGTGGTTACACAATTATAGATTAGAGGCTGGGAATTCAGTGACAAGTAACCCACCCCAGATTCCCAATCCCAATCCAGCATGTACAAAGCACCAGTCAAAACTACGACTGTATTAGTGGATGTCAAGAAACATATTACATCAATGGTATTTAGAATTATGCAGCCTGCTTGATTGTTACACTACCCACCACTTTCACCACTGACACAGAGTCACAGCATAGAAGAGGCCCTTCTGCCTATCGAGTCTGTACTGCCACAAATACTGGGCCCATAGCCTTGAATGTTATGACATTTCAAGTGCTTATCCAAACACTTTTTAAAGGTTGTAAGGTTACCTGCCTCAACTATCCTCACAGACAGTATTTTCCAGACCCTCACCACCCTCTGGATGAACAAGTTTATTTTCAAAATCCCTCTAGACCCCCTGCTTTTCACTTTAAAATGATGCCATCCTATCATTATCCCTTCGACTGAGGGAACAGGCTGCTTTCTATTCATTCTGCCCATGCTCCACTATCTTATACATCTCTATCAGATCCCCCCCTCAACCTTCTCTGCTCCAAAGAAAGCAACCCAAACTTATCCAGTCTCTTACACAGCAGCAACAAATTGCACTATCTACAAATCTTGCTGTGCATGTAGGCTAGTGATAGACTGGGGGCATGACTTGAAGGATGGTGACGGAAGGCATTAGCAAACGTTCAAAGAGCACATTGGTGAACTGCAACAATTGTTCATTTCTGTCTGGTGCAAAAATAGAATGGGAAAGGTGGCCAAACCATGACTTACAAGGGAAATTAGACATAGTATTAAGCCCAATGAAATACTCAAATTGACCAGGGAAAAAAAGACCTGAGTACGAGTAGATTAGAATAGAGCAAGGAGGAATGTTAGTCCAGTTTATGCATATAATTATGAATTATAAAATCTGCCCTTTGAGCCTACACTGCCATTCAATGGATCATGGCAGATCTTCAAAACCATCTCCAGATGTATTGTCACATACCTTGATCTCAATTTTGAAAATACTCAACATGGTATAGTGGATTGTGAAGAAGGTTACTTCAGAGTACAATGGGATCTTGATCAGATGGGCCAATGAGTAGCAGATAGAATTTAATTTAGATAAATGTGAGGTGCTGCGTTTTGGAAAGGCAAATCAGGGCAGGACTTACATACTTATTGATAAGTTCCTGGGGAGTGCTGCTGACAAAGAGACCTTGGAGTGCAGATCAATAGTTCCTTGGAAGTGGAGTTTCAGACAGATAGGATAGTGAAGGAGGCATTTAGTATGCTTTCCTTTATTGATCAGTGCATTGAGTATAGGAATTGAGAGGTCACGCTGTGGCTGTACAGTGCATTGATTAAAATACTTCTGAAATACAGCATTCAATTCTGGTCTCCCTGCTAGAGGAAGGGTGTTGTGAAACTTGAAAGGATTTAGAGAAGATTTACAAGGATATTGCCAAGGTTGGAGACAGACAGGTGACCAAAAGACGAAAGTGAAGACTGTAGATTCTGGAGATTAGAGTCAAGATTAGAGTGGTGCTGGAAAAGCACAGCAGGTCAGGCAGCATTCGAGGCGCAGGCAAACGACTATTCCTGATGAAGAGCTCCTGCCTGAAACGTCTATTTTCCTCCTCTGGGTGACCTATAGAGGTTTATAAAATCATCAGGGCGTGAATAGGGTGAATAGACAAGGTCTTTTCCCCTGGGGTGGGTGAGTCCAAAGTTAGAGGGCATAGATTTAAGGTGAGAGGGGAAAGAAATAAAAGAGACAACTTCTTCCATGCAGAAGATGGTGCGTGTATGGAATGATGTGCCAGAGGAAGTGATGGAGGCTGGTATAATTACAACATTTAAAAGGCATTTGGATGGATGCATGAATATGAAGGGTTTACAGGGATTTGACTGAATTCTGGCAAATGGAACTAGATTTATTTAGGATATCTGGTTGGCATGGATGAGTTAGTTCGAAGGATCTATTTCCCCGTATATCTCTATGACTCTAAATGTGCCTAAGAATTCCAAAGGCTCATTACCCTGATTGAAAAAATTCCTCCTCTCAGTCCTAAACAGTCTTGGAATAAGGGGTAGGCTATGTTAATAGTTCTGGGCTTCCCAGCCAGGAAATCAAATGTGGAGAAAGTGAGGACTGCAGATGCTGGAGATCAGACCTTAAAAATGTGTTGCTGGAACAGCGCGGCAGGTCAGGCAGCATCAAAGGAGAAGGAGAATCGACGTTTCTGGCATAAGCCCTTCTTCATGACCAAAACGTTGATTCTCCTTCTCCTTTGATGCTGCCTGACCTGCTGCGCTTTTCCAGCGACACATTTTTAAGGAAAATAAATGTACCTTGTGAATCTCTGGAAGAATTTGTAATGATCAAAAATGATTACTTTGCATTCAAGTGAAGTCCAGTCTATATAGTCTATTTAATCTTTCCTCACAGGCCAACCGTGTATTTTAGGAACTTAGTTGGTGAACTATTGTACCTCTGTGGCAAATGTATCGTTTTTTAAGTATGGAGACTAAAAGGTTGCATAATACCCCAAGAGTTGTCATATTAAGTCTCTACATAATTGTACTCTAAATATCCAAAATAAAGTTTCTGTACTCAAATCATCTTTGAATAAATGTCAAGATTTACCTTCTTAATTGCATGTTGCACTTGCATATTGACTTTCAGAACAGGTCAGGAATCCCCATGTGTTACTTAAGAGCAAAGTTCACACTTAAACATGTGTTCTCCCACAAAATGCCAAACATAAGATTATCTTTGTCATATTTAATACTTAAATATTAATATTTTCAGGTAAACCAATTTCACAGTCCAATAAAGCCACAAAAGTTTGCAAAGTTAAACTGGGTGTACAGGTACATTTAAGCCAATATTTGAATAAGCTCTGCACAATTTATTATATAAAAGAATAACAGTTTCAAATTTCTCCACTAGAGGATACCAAATGATCATTAATAAAACAACCTCAACAGCTGAATTTTTTGCTCATAATTTATGTAAACTGGTGAATGTAGATTTTTCATGCAGAAAATTCAGAAAGATACAATCATAATCCACACACAGAGAGAACTTAAAATGACAACATGTGTAACAGTTAAGTTAATGGGGGCATTAACTGGGAAACATAATTAATGCTGTCAACAGCAAAAATAATGTGGTTATTTAGTAATCAGTATTCCACAGAATATATTAAGATATTTCATATCAATGAAGTGGATGTAAGACGATACAAAATTGTTGAAAAATAAATCCTAATTGATGAAATTCAAACATATTACTTGTTGAACATATATGAGCTTGGGAATAAACTGATGCAAAAGGAATTAAGCATGGGGGCATGCTACATGTTTGCTAGATCAAGTTGTAATCTGAGAAGTTTGATTGAGAAGCTTGTGTTCTCTCAACCAAACAGGGAGAAGGCACTCAAGCTTTCTGGACTCTACTCTAATTTCAAGTTCTGGCATTAATGTCAAAACATACCTTCTACTGCCTGGACTTGGAATAAACTAGAGTGAAAGAAGTCTAACTGTTGCTCTTGGCTTCAAATGATAGTCTTATCACTCCTGCATTGGAAATGTGTGCAGTGATAACCCAGTGAGAAATGAACTTACATAATACCTCAAAAACTGTCAAGCACTTGTTCTAGCAGATCAACAGAAAAGGAGGGAATCTCAACGCAGCCAAAGGCCATGCACACATTTATTCCTCGAGAGATTTTTTTTTAATAAATAAAAGTGACGTGATGGGGGTGAGCTGCTTTTTCAATGACTGACAGCCCAAGTAGAGTAGGCACTCCCACAGTGTTGACAGGGAGGGAGTTCTAGAATTTGGACCCAGTGATGGTGAAGAAACAGTGAAATAGTTCCAAGTCAGGATGATGTGCGGGTTAGAGGGGAACTTGCAGGTGGTGGCACTCCCTTTCATCTGCTGCTCATGTCCTTCGAGGTGGTAGAAGTCCCAAGTTCGGAGAGTGCTGCAGCCTCTTGTAAATTGTATTCATTGCCACTAGTGAAGTGAAACTGGAAAGTGACAGATTGAATGCCAATCAAATGGGTGCTTTAGCCTAAATTTCTAGGTTTTATTGGAGTTACTGCCACCCAATCAAGTGAGGAACATTCCATCACATTTCTGATGTGTGTGTGAGATGTGAGTGTGTGCGTGTAGCTGTGGGTTGCGCAGTCCAAAAGGATCAAGGTGACTATGGTCCCAATGACTTTTTTCTGGGGGTGTGGGGAGGATGCTAGCTTTACAGTTGGTGAGGATTTACAGCAGGTTTTAATTCTGATAGCTTTCGTATAATTCTTTCAATTAGAAGTTGATCCCAGTTAGACAACTGTAATCTAAGGATACCCAGTCAGCTCCTGATGTTGCATTCCCAGTTAGACACACCCTCACTTGACTGCACATAAATTAAATAACTGGAAGTGGAACGATAGTAAAAGCCATTCTGCGAAATGGTAGCTACCTTGATCAGATCATTTCTCTCTATCAGATTCAAGATAGACCCTAAGTCAATAACTGCTGGTTCTAAATAAAATGGGAGTCTACCTCAGATAGCCTGGAAGGGTAACAAACCATAAAAGTTTAGAGGTTTAAGCAACAGATGAAGCTAGCTATTCTACACTGCTATGCAATAGCAACGTGATTGATGTTTGCCAGAAACAGGATGGTGCCATCAAGCCAAAAGGATATTTTAGCCTATTACACAAACGAATGATGAAGTACCCTGTATATGAATTTTTGTGGCAGCATAATACCGGTTACGTAGGCCACATATCCCAAAGACATACAAGTGTACAAAATATGATATCCCTTTGTCTATTCGTACTAAGTAAGTTATTATTGTACTCAACCTGCTTGCACTTGCAAAATTCCCAAGTGGCCAACATGGATGTGATTCTGTAAATGGACAACATCTGCTTGAGCGCTTGAAGAAAAGGGGTCTGAGAAACGCGCACGTCATTTTGGTGAATCTGTGCTGATCTCGTAAGTCATCCTGAAAGTGTGGCATTCAAACACAAAATACCTAAAGGCGCTTTTTATTGCAGACCTCTTTAAAAAGCTTCTTATTTTTTCCAATATATCTTCATAGCTATAAGGAGTTTGATTAGATTAGATAACTTAGTGTGGAAACAGGCCTTTTGGCCCAACAAGTCCACACCGACCCTCTGAAAAGTAACCCAACCATACCCATTCCTCTACATTTACCCCTTCTCCTAGCACTATGAGCAACTTAGCATGGCCAATTCAGCTAACCCTCACATTTTTTGGATTGTGGGAGGAAACTGGAGCACCCGGAGGAAACCTACACAGACATGGGGAGAATGTGCAAACTCCACTCAGACAGTTGCCTGAGATGGGAATTGGACCTGGGTCTCTGGCACTGTGAGGCAGCAGTGCTAAACACTGTGCCGTCCACTAGTTTGAGCTTTCAATTCCCTTCATTACTCGGTGACATTTAATTAGACTAGTTATAAACGTTTGCAGTACAAAATTGCAAAGTTTATACTTCGGCAACTAAGGAGATTATCAGTAAAATTTTATGATTAATGCAAAACTTCAGTCTTTGTTATTTATCGTAGCACACAAAAAAAGAGACACTAGAATTGGATGGTCAATTAAGATAATTCTTTGATATTCACACTTCAGTTTTGCATGGCATAATTAGAAGTATTTCTCAACCAAAGCACAAACAGCAGACTAGTTTTTAAAAGAAAATCTTACATGGGATGATCTGAAGCACTCTGTTTTTCTTCATGTTGGCTGGCAAATTGCCTGTCCTCATCTTGTCATTCTGTATTTTGATTGAGGTCAGCTTCTAGGAAAAGGCAAATCACCAAATTCAGTTGGTACTTCATAATATCCTTTACAACTTTTTTTAAAATAAGCAATAAATAATATGCAAAATGTTTTCTTTAGCTTCTTTTCAGTAAGATTTTTTTTTATTTCCTAAGCCCAAGCATTCATGAGTCCACATGCTGAGATCCAAACTTGGAAGGAACAGGGAGGTAGTCAATGCTTGATGGAAAGAATATTTTGAACAAATCCTCAATAAGACAGTCTTCAACTGAATACCTCAACTTACTTTTCAATATCCCAGCCAAATAGTTCCACAAAACCATAGTATAAAGCTAAGTGTAATAGCTGCTTAACAATGAAGGCTCTGGAGATGAAATCCCTGCCAAAATTCTACAACATGGAGATACACTCTTTGTAATGTCAAATTTCTCATCCAGAAGAGCATATGCCAAGGTAGCTCAGGGATGCTGTGATCATGACTAGATTCAAGAAGGGACAGCAGTTATCCTGCTGTTTGCCACAGGAAAGTTCATTATACAGGTCCTCCTTAATTTCTTACAGGTCCTCCTTAATTCCTCCTGAAGAAGGGCTAATGCCCGAAACGTCGATTCTCCTGTTTCCTAGATGCTGCCTGACCTGCTGCGCTTTTCCAGCAACACATTTCCATCTCTGATCTCCAGCATCTGCAGACCTCACTTTCTCCTCCTTAATTTCTTCCCAACATAGCTGAAGAGTTCCTTCCTGACTCAGTGTGTTTTTTTTACCAATTTAAGTATACCCCAAGACACGATCTTCACAACAAATCAAGAAGGGATAGCGAATCGCAGCACCAACTGTTGTAAGTGACCTATTGTTTTCAAGAAAGCCTTGGATTCTGTCAACTTCAAAAGCTTATAGAACATCCTCCTCAAATTTGCTGCCATGTTCCACAATGACAACCACGTTGTGATATTCACCAATGGAAATAAGTACAATAGATCCTACATCAGTGCAGAATGGGATAAAAGAAAATGCTATGACACCAATCCCTCTTTTCTACCTTGCTTGCTACAATACAGAATCTAACCTCCAGTAACTATTAATTTTCATTCCCACAATGTGGACATTAATGGTTAGGCAACTATTTATTTCATATGCTTAGTTGCCCTTATAAAAATGACCATGAGCTGCTTTCAAGAATCACCCTATTGTCCATATGTTGTAAGAACAGTTGAACCCTGATTATCCGAATGAGACGGGTGGGGAGTATTTTGTTCGGTAAATTGATAATTTGGATAATCGATCTGATCGTAAACAAGTGGTAATTTATGAGTGCCGGTTATTGAACATTTCTCGGTCATCCAGCAACACCATCATGCCGTTTAACTGATAAATGAATGCTGAGTTGTCTTATGCTGTTTTATGGAACCTTGCGATCTTGTTCCGATAATCCAAAATTTGGATATTTGATGTTTGGATAATCAAGATTGCACTATTCACCCACAATACTATTACAGAGTTATAGGATTTCGACCCAATGACAGCCAAGAAATGGTGATCTAGATCAAGTTAGGATGACGTGAGACTTGGAGAGGACTTTTGAGGTGGTAGCGCTCTTGTGCATTTGCTACCTTTGTCCCTCTGGGTGATAGGGATCACAGGTTTGGCACGTATTGTCCAAGGAGTCTTGGTGAATTGCTCCAATTACCCAAGATCGACAGGAAACTTTTCACTTTGCTTTCCAAAATCAGAATTATTCCAACTTCAATGTGCATGATGCTTATGCATAAACAAACTCAAACTGAATTTCTGCCCTTGGTGATTTCTTCTCTAAAACATCTCAAAAAAAGTGTTTGGTTCAATACCTATTAATCTAAGGCCTGCTTCCAACTAGCTCCTGTATTACAATACTGATTCTTATTGATTAAGATCACCAATGAGGACTTGGAAAATCATTTCCAATAACTTAGGAGCCTCCTCTCAATGAAGACAGATAGAGATGATAAAATTCATTGTCATCTCCAGGTAACTGAGGAAAAGAATACTTGAGGACCAGGATCTCAAACTCAAAACTAAGGTCATTGTTTATTCGGTAGCAGGGAATGTTGTGCTATTTATTTTGAAGATCTGGACAGCCATTAACGAATGTCTCAAAGAAGTGGAGAAGTACCATCAGCAGTGCCTTCACAAAATACTCCAGAACTAGTCTGAAAAGCAACACCCTCTCCCAAGCCAACGTGTTTAGCATTGAGGTAGTAATTTCTGAAAACCAGGTCCACTGGACAGGACATGTTGTTCATACTTGACACTAGACTTCAGAATATCTCCAACATCTGCAGTCCTCACTTTCTCCTACTAGACTTCAGAAGCAAATGTTCTAGTTGGAATGTAGTGGCAACATGAGACTCCCAAAGGAAAACAGAAATACTTCAGTGATGTTATCAAAAGATTCCTGAAGAGATCTAACATAGGTTGTGACTGACAAAAGGGAAAACATTCCTTTAGAAAGGTACCAAATACATCAAATGACAGTGTTGGAACACAGAGGCAAAGCTGAGGAAGTGGAGAGTGTACAAACCTCCAAACAATTCCACTAGTCAAGTCTCCAAGCATTGCCTGCCCCACATTTGGCAAAGTCTCCAGACTGTACATTAGTCAGCTCAGAACTCATTGAACTGGGTTCTCCTAGACTCCCAGGAACTAAGAATAATTTAAAGTGGAGTTGTATAAAAGACCAGAGTTAGTGCAAGTATCTGAAGGTTGTAGGGCTGGTTAGACTGGAAATAGGGAGGAGATATGGCATGAGTGGAGAGGGCATGGAGAGGGTGCAAGTTAGAAAGCACTTAAAGCAGCAATTTATCAGCAAGCACAGTAGTGATGGGAAAATGGTAGTCAATACAAGTTGTGATGCACTTGATAGACTATAAAACATAGAAGCAGAAGTAGGACATTTGTCCCATTGAGTCTATTCCATCATTCAATGAGATCATGGCTGATCTGATAATCGTCAACTCCACGTTCCTACCCGTTTCCCTATAATTCTTGATTCCCTTACTGATTAAAATCTGCTTATCTCAGGATTAAAAATATTAAACCAACCAGCCTCTACAGCCCTCAATGTTCAGGCACATGGTGCTGGAGGTAGCATAACATCATGGATAGAGGATTGGCAAATAAAATGACAAAAAATTGGGATAAAAGGGGATTTTTAGGATGGCAACCTGTAACTAATGGAATGCCATAGAGATCAGTGCTAGGACCACCATTATTTAAGTATATATTAATAACCTCAACGAGGAAAGTGAACAGCTAAGATCTTGACCACTTCCTTGTCTATATTCCTCTGCAGATTCATCACTTGCATTCTCAACTTTTCTTTTTATTCTCAACTATTTTTGTATCATTTGCAAATGTAGCGATATACTATTCAAGACCCTATTCAAAAGGGCCACAACACACTGCAGCACACCAGAACTGCAAAAAGAGGAAGAGAAACACCTATACAAGGTATTCGCCAAAAACGGATACCTCCGCAATTTCATCAACAGATGCCTAAGGGAAAGACAACGGAATGAGGACATGCCGCAACCAAAAGGACTAGCCACACTACCACACATCAAGAACATCTCTGAAATGACAGCCAGACTACTGCGACCACTAGGACTTATAACAGCACACAAACCAACAGCCACACTCAGACAACAACTCACCAGAACGAAGGACCCGATACCCAGCATGAGCAAAACTAATGTAGTGTACAAAATCCCATGCAAGGACTGCACAAAACACTATATAGGACAAACAGGAAGACAGCTAACGATCCGCATCCACGAACATCAACTAGCCACGAAACGACACGACCAGCTATCCCTAGTAGCCACACACGTAGACGACAATCAACATGAATTTGACTGGGACAACACTACCATTATAGGGCAAGCGAAACAAAGAACAGCCAGGGAATTCCTAGAAGCATGGCACTCATCCACAAACTCCATCAACAAACACATCGACCTTGACCCAATATACCGGCCACTACAGCGGACAGCTGAAACTGACAACCGGAAGCGGCAGGGACAGGCCACTATAAATGCCGGAGGAAACACCACAGAAGCGCTTCACAGGAGGCTCCCAAGTACTGAGGATGTCACCTAGACAGGGGACGAAACGTTTGCAACAAAAACTTCCAGCTCGGCGAACAGAACCACAACTACGAGCACCCGAGCTACAAATCTTCTCACAAACTTTGAATATATGTTCACTTCCCTCCTCCAAATCATTGATATAGATTATAAATAATCCTAGCCCCAGCTCCCGCACTTCACTAGTCACAGGCTGCCATCCTGAAAATACAACTCCTTATTCCAACTCTCTGTCCTCCAAGCCTTCATCCATGCTAATACACTACGCCAAGGGTGCTTATGAAATGACTTCTGGAAATCTAAACACACTACATCCATTGCTTTATTTTTACCTATCCTACTTACTACTTCTCAGGTAAGTTTAATGAATTTGTCAGGCATGATTTCCCCTTCATGTAGCCATACGGACTCTGCTTAATCATATTATGAATTTCTAAGTGCTCTGTTATTATATCCTTTATAACAGACTCTTAACATTTTTTCACGTGAACTTGCCTTAACAACTTTTATGGTCCCCCTTTTTTTGAATCAAGTTATTTTGGTAGTTCTTCATTCGCGCAATACCTTTCCAGAGTCGAAGGAATCTTGAAAAATTGCTATCAGTGCATCCTCTATCTCGCTACTTCCTTTAAAATCATAGGATGCATCTCATCAGGTCTAAGGGACTTCAGTCATTTGCTCCATTAGTTGCCTTACCACTTTTTCCTCTCATGATGTTCCTTCTATTTCTTCTGTCCTCTTTGCCCCTTGATTATTTAACATTCTTGGAATACTGTTAGTGTCTTCTATCATGAAGACTGATGCAGTATTCAACTCGTCTGCCATTTCCTGGTTCCCTAATATTATTTCCCCAGTCTCTTTTTCTAAGGGGCTTATGTTTACTTTAGCCTCTCTTGTCCTTTTTATATCATTAAAGAAGCCCTTTTTTGTCCATCTTAAGATTACACTTGCAAGTTTAACCACAGAGTCTTTTCTTTCCTTTTTTTAGATAAACTTAACCTTATGGAGGGTTGAAGATCAAGGTTGAAGGCCTCTCAATAGTTTAGATTAGATTAGATTACATTACAGTGTGGAAACAGGCCCTTCGGCCCAACAAGTCCACACCGACCCGCCGAAGCGAAACCCACCCCTACCCCTACATTTACCCCTTACCTAACACTACGGGCAATTTAGCATGGCCAATTCACCTGACCCTGCACATCTTTTGGACTGTGGGAAGAAACCGGAGCACCCGGAGGAAACCCACGCAGACACGGGGAGAACGTGCAAACTCCACACAGTCAGTCGCCTGAGGCAGGAATTGAACCCGGGTCTCAGGCGCTGTGAGGCAGCAGTGCTAACCACTGTGCCACCGTGCCGCCCAATAGTGTATTAGAATAGTTAAGTCTAGAGAAAATAAAGAAATGGATTAGGACGAGTCTAGTAATCATACATAGGTGGAAATAGATGGTCTTGAGTGAAGCCATGGGATGTGTGATTAGGAAATCACCCCTGGAATCAAATATGCCACCAGAAAAGTAAATGGTTTGTTCCAGATATTCACTAGGAAGGGGGATACAGCGGCTAAGGGTTCAGGTTAATGTCAAGTAGTGAAGATTGCCTAAATCCTCCCAAGTTATTTTGTAGAGATTCTGCTCAGTAAGATAGAGATGAAAGAGAATATCAACTAAAATACCTGCAATATTCAAGGAAACTTTGGCCTACTGATTGCAAATACCTTGATATGGGCAATTTCGTATTGTAAAGAATACGCAAATACCATGCTGTTCTTTTGAAAGCAAAGAGCAGAAAGAAATGGTAAAGGACGATGACGAGTAGGAACAGAAATAAGAACAAATATGGTAAACTCAATTAGAAATCAGTTACCTCGACCTGATCAGGTGCACCCTAGAACTCTGTGGGAAGCTAGGGAAGTGATTGCTGGACCCCTTGCTGAGATTATTTGTATCATGAAGGGCTGGAAGACTGGAGGTTGGCTAACATGATGCCACTATTTAAGAAAAGTGGCTAGGAAAAGCCAGGGAACTGTAGACCGGTGAGCATTGACACTGGTGGTGGGCAAGTTGTTGGAGGGCATTCTAAGGGAAAGCATTTACATGCATTTGGAAAGGCAAGGATTGATTAGGGATAGTCAACATGACTTTGTGCATGGGGAATCATGTCTCATGGACTTGAATGAGTTTTTTGAAGAAGTAACAAAGGGAATTGATGTGGGCAGAGAGGTAGTCATGATCTATATGGACTTCAGTAAGGCATTTGACAGGTTCGCTAGGTTAGACCTCATGGAATAGAGAGAGAATTAGCTATTCAGATATAGAACTGGCTTGAAGGTAGAGGGTGGTGGTGGAAGGTTGCTTTTCAGACTGTAGACCTGTGATCAGTGGTATGCAACAAGTATTCGTACTGGGTCCATGGCTTTTCATCATTTATATAAATGATTTGGAGGTATAGTTAGCAAGTTTGCAGTTGACACCAAAATTGGACATGTAGTGGACAGTGAAGAAGGTTACCTCAGAGTACAACAGGATCTTGTTCAGATGGGTCAATGGGCTGAGCAGTATCAGATATAATTTAATTTAGATAAATGTGAGGTGCTGCATTTTGGAAAGGCGAATCAGAGTAGGACTTATACAGTTAATGGTAAAATCCTAGGGAGTGTTGCTGAACAGACACTTGGAGTGCAGGTTCATAGCTCCTTGAAAGTGGAGTCACAGGTAGATAGGATAGTGAAAACGACATTTGGTATGCTTTCCTTTATTTCTTAGAGCATGGAGTATAGGAGTTGGGAGGACATTTTGCGGCTTTACAGGACACTGGTTAGGCCACTTTTGGAAGATTGTGTGCAGTTCTGATCTCCCTCCTACTGGAAGGATGTTGTGAAACTTGAAAGGGTTCAGAAAAGATTGACAAGGATGTTGCCAGGGTTGGAGGATTTGAGCGACAGGGAGAGGCCGAATAGCTGGGGCTGTTTTCCCTGGAATGTCGAAGGCTGAGGGTGATCTTATAGAGGTTTATAAAATCATGAGGGGCATGGATAGGATAAATAGGCAAGGTATATTTCCTGGGGAGGGGGAGTTCAGACCTAGCGGGCATAGGTTTAGAGTGAGAGAGAAAAAATTTAAAAGGGACCTAAGCGGCAATGTTTTCTTGCAGAGGGTGGTGTATGTTACGATTCCCCTCAGTTAACTGTATTACTGAATCCATAAACATTTCCATTTCTCACCTTGAATTCTTCCTCCAGACCATTGCAACCTGATCCAGATACTCTGTTGTAAAGTTTCTGCAAGTGGCTCTCAAGTGACGTGACTTCCAGCTCTGTGTCCCCATATAAATAATGCTCCAACAATGCTTGATATATAAACACATACTGCATCTATAATGAAATAGCAACAAGTTTACTTCCACTGGTAAATATTAAAAAAATTAATGTCCTAGGTATTGACATTCCGCAATGTCGCCGATCTTCTTGTCTCAAATTCATGAATCCAAGGATCAGAGTGGCTAAAAACAAACATGTCTGAAAATTAATGGCTGAAGACACAAAGGCAGGAAAATATTGTGCAACAAGGAATCTTAGAAATTTTGTACTTATAAAGTGCAGTGAATGAAAATGATTTTGGACCACTTCAAATAGAAAGAATCATTAGATATCAAGTGGTAAAGACATCAGTTTTCCTTTTATGTATCTTCTATTCTTGTTTTGACCAACACATTCTTCAAATCAGTGACCTCAGCATATGAGCATTCAATGAAGGTGTAATGTTGTAAAGGATGAAGTGCAAGTGAAGTATATATAAATTACCATATAATAATAGATTATATAAAATCACTGATTTGTCAAAATATTATTTTAAATACTCATTTATATTTTAGCCCAACTCTCTATATTCCCTGGTAACTGAAGATTCAAGCCATCCCAATACAGTCCTTCCCATACATGGTCAATAGCTCTCCACTCCCACATTCCAATAATTCAGGACAACCCTTCCCAAACTGGGGTAACCGAGACCCCGGAACCAGTTACAGGGACCCAGGAGCCCATTTCAGATACTCCGGCCAATGTCAAGCAACAACCGGAGGAACAGCGGAGGAAGAACAAGAAGAAGAGAGAAAGATGAATTCTATTACAGTAAAATCTTGCATTATATTCAGTGCTTCAAGATGGCACCAAGAGTATGGCAACACTTTGCATATATCATGCAGAAAAACACTTTAAACTGTACTTTTATATATGTGACAATAAATCTAAATTTAATCTAATTCAAAACGCCATCTTCCCCCGCCACTAACTCTGTCAGCAGCCTGTCTTCCCAAACCCTTCGCCAATCACTCAGCAGCCCCTTCTCCCACACCCCTTCCTAATTACTCAGCAGATTCTCTTCCCAAACACTTTCCACAATGAACTTTGCAGTCCCTATTCAAATGCTTCACCTACAATCACTCAGTCACTTAGTGATTCCACTTCCTATCTCCTTCCCCACCACAAACTGCCAAAACTCCAGTTCTACTACCACCAGCAGCAGAGGCCCATTCTCACAATTTACCACATACCACAACTGATGAATCTGTGCTCTGTCCCTAAGATTTGAGCTTCAATTTTTTATAGCATAAATACCTGACAATACCAACTAATCAGCCAGCAGTGGAATATGCCCCTCTGGTGGCATTATTGGCAACTCCCCCAGATATTCTCACAGCATTATTAATAGCAGAAAGTTTTGGATAAATAAAGAGGAACGAGTAGATGTAATGTAATTGACTTTCTGAAAGGAGTTCGATAATGTTCCAGACGGAAGGCTACTTAAGATAAGAACCTCTGTTGTTTTCTTTTTTTGGGGGGGGGGGGAAGAGGTTGATTGTGGCGGCAGTGGTGGTGTTGGGGGGACGGCGGCATAAATACATAAGCATTGAAAGAGGACTGGCTAACCAGTGGAAGGCAGAGTTGGGGAAAAAGGGGAACTTTCATGATGTCAACGTAAAACATAGAAAAGTACAGCATAGAACAGGCCCGTCGGCCCACGATGTTGTGCCGAGAATTATTCCTAATCTAAACTAGACTAAAATAACCCCTCAATTCACTGCTATCCATGTGCATGTCCAGCAGTCGCTTAAATGTCTCTAATGACTCTGCTTTCACCACCACCACTGGCAACGCATTCCATGCATTCACAACTCTCTGCGTAAAGGACCTACCTCTGACGTCTCCTTTATACCTTCCTCCTAATATCTTAAATCCTGCCCTGGGGAAAAGTCTCCGGCTATTGACTCTATCCATGCCTCTCATTACCTTGTATACCACAATCAGGCCACCTCCCTTCTTCCTTCTCTCCAGAGAGAAAAGTCCGAGCTTAGTCAACCTCTCTTCATAAAGCAAGCCCTCCAGTCCAGGCAGCATCCTGGTAAACCTTCTTTGCACCCTCTCCAAAGCTTCCGTATCTTTCCTGTAATAGGGCGACCAGAACTGGACACAATATTCCAAGTGTGGTCTCACCAGGGACTTGTAGAGCTACAGCAAAACCTCGCGGTCCTTAAACTCGATCCCCCTATTAATGAAAGCCAAAACACCATATGCTTTCTTAACAACCCTATCCACTTGGGTGGCAGCTTTGAGGGATCTATACACTTGAACACCAATATCCCTCTCTTCCTCCACACTGCCAAGAATCCTGTCTTTAATCCTATATTCAGCATTCAAGTTCGACCTTCCAAAATGCATCACTTTACATTTATCCAGGTTGAACCCCATCTGTCATTTCTCAGCCCAGCTCTGCATCCTGTCTATGTCGCGATGCAGCCTGCAACAGCCCTCAATACTATCAATGGCACTTCCAAACTTTGTGTCATTTGCACATTTACTAACCCACCCCTCAACCTCCTCATCCAAGTCATTTCTAGAAACTACCAAGAGCAGAGGCCCAAGAACAGAGTCCCGCGGGCCACCACTCAACACTGACCTCCAGGCAGAATACTTTCTATCTACAATCACTCTTTGTCTTCAGTCAGCCAACCTATTCTGAATCCAGGTAGCCAAATCTCCCTGTATCCCATACCTCCTGACTTTATGAATGAGTCTACCATGGGGAACATTATCAAATACCTTGCTGAAGTCCATAAACACTACATCCACTGCTCGACCTTCATCAACCTGTCCCGTCACCTCCTCAAAGAACTCAACAAGATTTGTAAGGCATGACCTGCCCCTCACAAAGCCACGTTGACTGCCTTTAATCACACTATGCTTTTTCAAATAGTCATAAATCCTATCCATCAGAATTCTTTCCAAAATCTTGCTGATCACAGACGCAAGACTGACTGGTCTGTAATTGTCAGGGATTTCCCTATTACCCTTCTTGAAAAGAGGAACAACATTTGCCTCTCTCCAATTCTCCAGTACGACTCCCATGGAAGGTGAGGAAGCAAAGATCTCTGCCAGCGGCTTAGCAACCTCCTTTCTCGCTTCCTGGAGCAACCTCGGATAAATCTGATCTGGCCCTGGGGACTTATCAATCTTAATGTTTGCTAAAATTTATAAAATTCATCAATCTTGATCTGTTCAAGCCTATTTCCCAGTTCCTCAAAGTTCTCACTCACAACAAGGTCCCTTTCCTTTGTGAAAACCGAAGCAGAAAACTCATTTCGGGCTTCCCCTGTCTGTGCACAACTTCCCTACACTATGGTAAAAACAATGACTGCAGATGCTGGAAACCAGATTCTGGATCAGTGGTGCTGGAAGAGCACAGCAATTCAGGCAGCATCCGAGGACAGGCAAAATCGACATTTCGGGCAAAAGCCCTTCATCAGGAATAAAGGCAGAGAGCCTGAAGCGTGGAGAGATAAGCTAGAGGAGGGTGGGGGTGGGGAGAGAGTAGCATAGAGTACAATAGGTCAGTGGGGAAGGAGATGAAGGTGATAGGTCAGGGAGGAGAGGGTGGAGTGGATAGATGGAAAAGGAGCTGGGCAGGTCGGACAAGTCCGGACAAGTCAGGGGATCGAGTTGCTGGAGGTTAGAAACTAGGATGAGGTGGGGGAAGGGGAAATGAGGAAACTGTTGAAATCCACATTGATGCCCTGGGGTTGAAGGGTTCTGAGGCGGAAGATGAGGCGTTCTTCCTCCAGGCGTCTGGTGGTGAGGGAGCGGCGGTGGAGGAGGCCCAGCACCTCCATATCCTCGGCAGAGTGGGAGGGGGAGTTGAAATGTTGAGCTACGGGGCGATTTGGTTGATTGGTGCGGGTGTCTCGGAGATGTTCCCTAAAGCGCTCTGCTAGGAGGCGCCCAGTCTCCCCAATGTAGAGGAGACCGCATCGGGAGCAACAGATACAATAGATGATATTAGTGGATGTGCAGGTAAAACTTTGATGGATGTGGAAGGCTCCTTTAGGGCCTTGGATGGAGGTGAGGGAGGAGGTGTGGGCACAGATTTTACAGTTCCTGCGGTGGCAGGGGAAAGTGCCAGGATGGGAGGGTGGGTTGTAGGGGGGCGTGGACCTGACCAGGTAGTCACGGAGGGAACGATCTTTGCGGAAGGCGGAGAGGGGTGGGGAGGGAAATATATCCCTGGTGGTGGGGTCTGTTTGGAGGTGGCGGAAATGTCGGCGGATGATTTGGTTTATGCGAAGGTTGGTAGGGTGGAAGGTGAGCACCAGGGGCGTTCTGTCCTTGTTGCGGTTGGAGGGGTTGGGTCTGAGGGCGGAGGTGCGGGATGTGGATGAGATGCGTTGGAGGGCATCTTTAACCACGTGGGAAGGGAAATTGCGGTCTCTAAAGAAGGAGGCCATCTGGTGTGTTCTATGGTGGAACTGCTCCTCCTGGGAGCAGATACGGCGGAGGCGGAGGAATTGGGAATATGGGATGGCATTTTTGCAAGAGGTAGGGTGGGAAGAGGTGTAATCCAGGTAGCTGTGGGAGTTTGTAGAAAATGTCAGTGTCAAGTCGGTCGTCACTGATGGAGATGGAGAGGTCCAGGAAGGGGAGGGAGGTGTCAGAGATGGTCCAGGTAAATTTAAGGTCAGGGTGGAATGTGTTGGTGAAGTTGATGAATTGCTCAACCTCCTCGCGAGAGCACGAGGTGGCGCCAATGCAGTCATCAATGTAGCGGAGGAAGAGGTGGGGAGTGGTGCCGGTGTAATTACGGAAGATCAACTGCTCTACGTAGCCAACAAAGAGACAGGCATAGCTGGGGCCCATACGTGTGCCCATGGCTACCCCTTTGGTCTGGAGGAAGTGGGAGGATTCAAAGGAGAAATTGTTAAGGGGGAGGAGCAGTTCGGCCAAACGAATGATTGTGTCGGTGGAGGGGTACTGTTGGGAATGTCTGGAGAGGAAAAAAACAGGGCTTGGAGGCTCTGGTCATGGCGGATGGAGGTGGAGAGGGATTGGATATCCATGGTGAAGATGAGGCGTTGGGGGCCGGGGAAACGGAAGTCTTGGAGGAGGTGGAGGGCGTGGGTGGTGTCTCGAACGTATGTGGGGAGTTCCTGGACTAGGGGGGATAGGACAGTGTCGAGATAGGTAGAGATGAGTTCAGTGGGGCAGGAGCATGCTGAGACAATGGGTCGGCCAGGGTGGTCAGGCTTGTGGATCTTGGGAAGGAGGTAGAACCGGGCAGTGCGGGGTTCCCGGACTATGAGGTTGGAAGCTGTGGGTGGGAGATCTCCTGAGGTGATGAGGTTCTGTATGGTCTAGGAGATGATGATTTGGTGATGGGGGGTGGGGTCATGGTCAAGGGGGCGGTAGGAAGAGGTGTCCTCGAGTTGGCGTTTGGCTTCAGCGATGTAGAGGTCAGTGCGCCAGACTACCACTGCGCCCCCTTTGTCCGCTGGCTTGATGGTGAGGTCAGGATTGGAGCAGAGGGATTGGAGGGCTGCGCGTTGTGAGGGTGAGAGGTTGGAGTGGGGGAGGGGGGTCGACAGGTTGAGGCGGTTAATATCCCGGCGGCAGTTGGAAATGAAGAGGTCGAGGGCAGGTAATAGGCCAGCGCGGGGTGTCCAGGTGGATGCAGTGTGTTGGAGGTGGGCGAAGGGGTCCTCGGAAGGTGGGCGGGAGTCCTGATTGTGAAAGTAAGCTCGGAGGCGGAGGCGACGGAAGAATTGTTCGATGTCACGGCGTGTATTAAATTCATTGATGCGTGGACGGAGGGGGACAAAGGTGAGTCCTTTGCTGAGGACTGATCGTTCGTCCTCAGTGAGGGGGAGGTCTGGGGGGATGGTGAAAACTCGGCAGGGCTGGGAGCTGGTGTGGGTATAGAGCTGGGAGTGGGGTCAGAGCCAGTACCTGGAGTGGGTGTGATGGTGGGGGGAATGGGGGTAGAGTCATGAGCAGGGGTAGTGTTCCCCTCGGGGTTCTGGGGGGTGGGGATAGTGACAGTGGGGTCTGTGGGGGACGTGTCAGCAGAATGCAGGTGAGTGGCGTTGGTGGGGACGGAAGTGGTGGCAGACACGGCAGTAGGGGTGGCGGAAGTCACTGAGCGTGTGGCATCGGCGATGATGTGAGGGCCGGAAGTGGCTGTGGGAGTGGCCATGATGGGGGCAGAAGTGACATCATCAATCAGCGTGGGGGTGGTAGCTGCATCAGCTTATCTCTCCACGCTTCAGGCTCTCTGCCTTTATTCCTGATGAAGGGCTTTTGCCCGAAACGTCGATTTTGCCTGTCCTCGGATGCTGCCTGAATTGTTGTGCTCTTCCAGCACCACTGATCCAGAATTCCCTACACTATCCCTGGCCGACCCTACCTTCTCTCTGATCATTCTCTTATTCCTCACGTGAGAGTTAAAATGCCTTTGGATTCTCCCTAATCCTTTCTGCCAAGCCTTTTTTGTGCCCCCTCCTAGCTCTCCTCAATCCATTTCTGAGCTCCTTTCTAGTAAGCCTATAATCCTCTGAAGCTAGAACCTTGCTTCCTTCACCTTACATAAGCTGCCTTCTCTCTTTTGATGAGAAGCTCCTCTGTTCTTGTCATCCAAGGCTCCTTAATCTTATCTCTTTTTGCCTGTCTCAGAGGAACAAATTTGTGCATCACTTGCAATACCTACTCCTTAAGCTGTTTCCACATGTCTGTTGTGCCCTTTCTGTGGAACAATTGCTCCCAATCTGTACTTCCCAACTCCTGTCTGATAGTATCATAATTTCCTTTTCCCCAATTAAATATCTTTCCTTGGTAACTGCTCCTTTCCCTTTCCAAGGCGATGGTAAATCTAAGTCAGTTGTGGTCACTGTCACCAAAGTGTTCTCCCACTGCGAGATCTGACACCTGTCCTGGCTCATTGCCGAGCACCAAATCCAAAATGGCCTCTCCCCTCATCAGCCTGTCTACATACTGAATAAGGAAACCTTCCTGAACACCTGACAAGAACAGCTCCATCCAAACCATCTGCACCAAGATGGTTCCAGTCAATATTAGGAAAGCTGAAGTCACCCATAACAACAACCCTGTTACAATGGCATTTTTCTAAGTTTCCTGGCCTATGAGTTATTCAATCTCCCTACTGTTATTAGGGAGTCTGTAGAAACCCCCAATGAGATGGTTGCTCCCTTGCTGTTCCTAACTTCCACCCATACTGACTCAGTAGACAAACCTTCCTCAACAACCTTCGTTTCTGTAGCTGTGATGCACTCTCTGATTAGCAATGCTACACCCCCTCCTCTTTTTCCACCCTCCCGGTTCCTTTTAAATGTTCTAAACCCTGGAACATCTAGCAATCTTTCCTGCCCCTGTGAAACGCACGTCTCCGTTACGGCCACAACATTCTAGTCCCAAGTACCGATCCATGCTCTAAGTTCATCCCTCTTATTTCTGACACTCCTTGTGTTAAAGCAGACACATTTTAACCGATCCCTTTGTTTCATCACGTGAAAAACCTTCCTGATAGATTCACTGCATCCTGTCACTGCTCCATCTATAACTACTCCCCTCTCAGATATGTAGCTCTGGCTCCCATCCCCTTGCCAAACTAGTTTAAACCCTCCTTAAACTTGTACCTAATGGAGTGCCACAAGGATCTGGGCTGGGCCATAATTACTTACAAAATATATTAATGACTTAGATGGTGGAAGTGAATGTATTATCAAGTATTGAGGATGACTCAAAGAAACTCCAGAGGAAGATAGACATACTAGGTAAGTGGGAAAATTTTGGGAGTTGGAATATTACGAGGGGAAATGTGAGGATACACACTTTGGCAGTAAGTTTTGAAAAGCTGAATATTACTTAATTGGGGAAAGATTGCAGCAAGGGATTTGCGCACCTTTGTGCAAGAATCACAAAACGCAAGTATCCAAATTCAGCAAGTAACATGGAAAGCAAATAGAACAATGGCCTTTATTTCAAAGTGAACGTGGCATAAAAATAGGGAGTTCTTGCTAACATTATATATGGCACTAGTTATACCACAGCCGAAATATTGTCAAGAGTTTAGTCCATTTACCTAAGGAAAGATATACTGGCATTGGAGGCTGTCCAGAGAAGGTTGACTAGGTTATTTTGGGTATAGACAGATTTTTTGATGAGGAGAGGTTGAGTAGGGGCACGTACTCATTGGAAACATAGGAAAAAGAGAGTATGTTTTCATTGAAACATTTTCATTGAAGCACGGTGGGGTAAATGTGTACCTCCTGTGGGACTAGATGGTATATCTTAAAATAAAAGGTTGTGCATCTAAGACAAAGATGAGGAGAATTTTTTTCACTGAGAGTACAGAACCTATGGAATTCTTTTGTATTCATTTATAGAATACGGGCATCACTTTGCCAGCATTTGCTGCCCATTTCACTACAGAGATATTTCGTGGCTAGGTTGTTCAAGACTGAGATAGAATTCTAATCAGAAAGGGAATCAAGGGTTTGGGGGAAAAGGTAGGAAAATCAGAACTATCAATACAACCGTGATCTCACTGAATGATAGAACTGACTAACAAGCCAAATTCCTGTACCTCCTCTTTGTTAATTTTTTAGTATCCATCACATCCCTTTTCCCTTATTGCAAGGCATACTTTTTGTAACACCACCAAACACTTCTCAGGGACACCACTGACCAGAATGCTAATGAATGACCTATATAAATACATGTCTGCAAAAGCATGACAACAAGGCTGAGAATTCTGAGGTGCACAGTTCCCCTTGTGCTTCGTCTGCCATCTACAAAACACAAGTCAAGAACCTGACTGAATACTCTTTACTTACCTGGATGAGTGTCACTTTAACAACACTCAAGAAGCTCACCAGCACCCAGAAGAAAGCAACTGCTTAATCCGGGCCATATCTGTCACTTGGAACATTCAATCCCTCTACCACCAACATTCATTGGTAGCAGAATGTATCATAAAAAAGATGCACTACAGCAACTCACTAAAGCTCAGTCGACAACACTTCCCCAAATTTGCAAGCGCTGTTGACTAGCAGGCGAAGAGCAGCAAAAAGGAAGAGAACACACTATCTGTGTTATTATAGAAATACCTCACACTTACATCTGTCTGCACCATTTGACATCGCTGAGCTCGAATCCGTGACACAAATCCAAACACATCCACTTTCCTCTCTGCATGCATCATGTCCAGCATGGCATCAATGACAATAAAAGTGCCTGTACGTCCAACACCAGCACTGAAAATTACAAAAAAACACATTAAGTTGGAAAATAATGCAAAGGAGTGATTTTTATGAAAAAGTATTGCAAATGTTATCAGTGCAGAACTCAACAGCCATCTCTTGGAGTGCAGGCTTGCTAAGCAATTTCAAACAGCAGCGAAGAGTGGCACTGAACTGAACTCAAGTCAAATATCGGAAAACCTGGGTAAAGGTAGCACATTTCCCTTTATTTAACCAGTTTCTTTTTGGAGAAAGTCATGACAATTTGTACAGATCCAGCCTTTTCTCAAAAAGCCAAAGTTTTTAAAAATTCAAGTCAAATTCTTAACAGCCATGGAAGTATCTGAATTATTTCTCTCTGTATTCTTTGTCTAGACATCAAAATGGTTATTCCATTGCAGAATTATGCCCAGAACCTGACGTGATCTACCTTGTAGATTATAATTTCAATAGTTAATGATTTTCTTTGGGAGCAAACAAAGTTTGGTATTAGTTGAGGTGTCATTCTGAAGTTGGCAAAGACTTGCTGGTACGAATGAATATTGATTCTACAAAGGTGACTGTACTCTTCCATGATGATATTTATCAGACCAACAATTAGTATTTTTATGAACATTTTTAAAAGTTCTGTTTGGATTTTTGGTTTAGCTTTCATGACGTTATTTATCATATTTATCATTTTGGCTCTAAAAGACTCCGGTCAGACCACATTTGGTGTATTGTGCACAGTTTTAGGCCCCATATCTCAGGAAGGATGTACCGGCCCTGGAGTGTGTTCAGAGAAAGTTCACGAGAATGGCCCCAGGAATGAAAAGCTTAACATATGAGGAATGGTTGAGGACACCAGGTCTAAACATGATGGAGTTTAGAAGGATGGGAGAGGGGATGTAATTAAACCATGCAGTATACTGAACGGCCTGGACAGAGTAGATGTTGGGAAGATGTTTCCATTAGTAGGAGAGACTCAGAAATGAGGGCACAGCCTTAAAGTAAAGGGAAGTCCTTTTAAAATGGAAATAAGGAGAAACTTCTTTCGCCAGAGACTGATGAATATAATGGAATTCGTTGCCACAGAAGGCTGTGGAGGCTAAGTTATTGAGTATATTTAAGACTGAGATAGGTTCTTGGGGATCAAATGTTATGGGGAGAAAGCAGGTGAATGGGGTTGAGAAACGTTTTGGTCACAATTGAATGGCGGAGCAGACTGAATGGTCTAATATCAGTTGATTAGATTATATTAGATTCCCTACAGTGTGGAAACAGGCCCTTCGGCCCAACAAGTCCACACCAACCCTTCGAAGAGTAATCCACCCCCCTCTGACTAATGCACCTAACAACTATTTAGCATAGCCAATACACCTGACCTGCACATCTTTGGAATATGTGAGGAAACCGGTGTACCCGGAGGAAACCCACGCAGACATAGGGAGAATGTGCAAACTCCACACAGACAGTTGCCCAAGGCTGGAATCGAACCTGGGACCCTGGCTCTGTGAGGCTAACCACTGAGCCACCATGCTACCCTTACATCAACAATTAGTCGGTCTTACATCAACGATCAGCATTTTTATGAACATTTTCTGTTATTTCCTTTTTGGTTGAGCAAGATGATAATCTTGCTTTGCAGCTCCACCAGGGTGACACTTCATGATTAAGGAGAAAGTGAGGAGTGCAGATACTGGAGATCAGAGTTGAAAAGTGTGGTGCTGGAAAAGCACAGCAGGTCAGGCAGCATCCAAGGAACAAGAGAATTGATGTTTCAGGAATAGGCCCTTCATCATTACCTCATTTTTAAGTATGCTTGGTGCTGCTCCTGACATGCCCACTTCATTGAAACAGGGTGAACACCTGCCTTGATGGCAATGGTAGAGTGGGGCATATGCCAGGCCATGAGGCTGCAGATTGTGTTGGAGTATGTTTCAGTTGCTGCTGATGGCCACAGAGCCTCATGGACGCACATATTTTTTCGAACTCTGTCCCATTTAGCACAGTAATGCCATGTGACTTCATGATGTTATGTGACTTCACTGAGGACTTCCAGGGCAACTTCCTCCGAGTGTATAGCATTGTGCTATCAGCAATGCTGGGTCTGTCCTGCTTTGCGATAGGACATATCTCGGAATGGTGATGGTGGTTTCTAAGACATTGTCTATCAAATATGATTCCATGAATATGACTGTCATGCTTTTTCTTGACTGGTCTGACAGACAGCCCTCCCAATGCTGGCACTAGCCTCTAGTTATTAGTTTGGAGGACTTTTCAGGGTGACAGGGCTATTTCTGCCATTATCGTTTCTGGTGCCTATGTCAATACCAGGTGATACTGATGACATCAAGTTTCATTTCTTTTTTTGAGACTTTCTAGCAATTGTCACAATCGAGTGACTAAGCTATTTTAGTCTAAGCTATTTTAGACTAAGCTACATTAAGAATCTAGTCACATGAAGACTAGATCAGGTAAATGTTCAGCAAAGACAATACACAGATAGTCCATGTAGGGAAGGGGTGTAATAGACTTTGTATTTGGGAATGAGCCTGGCCAGATGACTGAAGTTTCAGTGTGGGAGTATTTTGGGCACAGTGATCATATGGATAAGCATAAGACTGGTCTTCAGGAGAAAGTGCTAAATTGTGGGTAGGCTAATTACAACAGTGATGGGTAAGAACTGGAGAAATGAGTTTGGGGGATGTTGTTAGAAGGTAAATCCATATCTGACATGTCAGAATCTTTTAAAGGCCATTTGATCAGAGTTCAGAATCAGCAAGTTCCTGTGAGGATGGAAGATTTGGGAACAAAGAAATATTGACAGTTTAAATCAAAATGTCAAAGAAACCATATGAAAGAATTAGGAAACTGAAATCAGACAAGTTTCTTGAGTATAATGAAAGTAGGGAAGAACTTAAACAAGGAATTGTGAGGGCAAAAAGACAAAATGAAATTAAGGAGATTTCCGATGCATTTTTAAAAAAAAAACGTATATTAGAAGCAAGATGGTAGCTGGGGAAAGGGTAGGCCCACTAAAGGTCAAATATGGGAATTTATGCATGGAGCCAGAAGAAGTGGGTGAGATCTTTAATGAATACTTTGTATTGGTATTCACTGAGCAGGGGGAAATGGCTGATGCTAAAATTAGGGATAGGTATGTTGGTATGCTACGGCATGTCAATATAAAGAAGGTGGTTGTAGTGATTGCAACAAGGTCAGCCAAGTGGACTTCATAGAATATGAGGTCCTGATTGAGGTTATTAACCTGGTCCAATCAGGGGTCCCGGCCGATGGATTAGAGCAGGAGTGTCAGCGGTTCTGTTTACTCTGAAAACTGGCTCTGAGGATGCCGGAGCAGTGTCAAATACTAAGTACGTGTAAATAAAGAGTGACTGAGTTCGGGTAAGCATTTATGGCATCTTTCATTATTTGGGGAGCATGACCCTTTTAATCCTGCTGTTAAAGACTGGTCTAAGTATGTGGAAAAAAGGTGTTATTTGTTCCAAGCAAATGACATTGGGGCAATGAGTAATTTTCCTGACAGCTTGTGAACCCACAGCTTTTTTGGTTATTAGGAGTCTAACATTTCCTGAGGAACCAAATAGAAAACTTTTCAAGAGCTGATGGACTTAGTGAAGCAATATTACGATCCCAAGTATTCTCTAACTCTGAGACACTATCGGTTTTACTCAGCAGTTTGAGAACCAGGGGAATCTGAGTCAGGACTTTTGATGAGATTAAGACAACGGGCAGAGGCATATGAATTTGGTTTAACCCTGAATAAGACGCTGAGAGACTGTTTGGTATGTGGAATTAATGATGTAACCATGCAAAAGTGCCTACTAGCTGAAGCCCAACCGGACTTCAAACAGGCACTACAACTGGCTTTGTCACTAGAAAATGTGGCAAAGGGAGCATATGAGTTACAGATTATGCAGATGGAAGTGGACACCTTCGCCAGACCAACTGAGTTTGGGGACACCGCTTGAGTAACGGCAACTACATAGCCTCATTCAGGATATATCCTGAAGGGAGAGACTGTAGATTGGCCCACAGCAAAATTCCCAAATCAAAGCCAAGCCTTGGCCAAATGGTTAACATTTTCTCCAGGATCTGGGCCAGCAAGCCATTCTAGTTGCTTCTGGTATGTGCATTCAAAACAGCAAAAAAATCTCAATAAGCCTGAAGTGAGTAAGAGAACTCATAGGCTGTAATCCAGGAGAGTGCACACCCTGGAAAGTCCACCTACATTTGCCTTGGAATAGTTAAATTGTTTAGCAAGATTCAAATCAGAACCAATCTTCCAAGTAAAAATGGGCAGTCTGAAAGCATTTCCTGCAGAAAACAAAACATGATTTGATTATCACATCATCCCTCATGTAGCTACACTAATATCTCCAGCTAATGGGGAGAGGACTCTGCATCAAGCTAAATCTGATCTTTCCAAATGTTGGGGTGAGGGTGAAACAGCATCAGGAATGCCAGTGCCAGACACAAGACTCCTTGAAGTGAGAGAGATAGTTTACTTTAGGAGATGAAGTTTGGTGACGAAACCACAAAAAAAAGCCCTGCATGTGGAAGAGACATGGTCAATGTGAAGTGAGGTCTTGAGATATACAAAGTTTGGGTAGGTGAGGTGGTCTTGAACAAGCAGGTGGACCACATGAAAGCTGCAAAGTCGCAAACAAGGCAGGAGCAAAACATACCCAGCCCCTCAGAACAGTTGGAAAGGCTGCAGGAACCTATGGGTTCACCCACTCCATCTAGCATCGAAGAAACCTCGGAGTCTGAGACTGACATGGCAGATGTCCCAGACTTAATGTCTTTACTGCCTGTACAAGAGGAAGAATTTCTTTCAAGTCGCTCAGAGCGCAAGAGGCAGGCTATGGTTCAGTACAGGTTGCCTGGATCAGAAGCTGAGTCAGAGTCAGCAAAACGTGCCAGGAGAGGCTACAAGAAAAATAACTTTCCTGGACTTAGAGGGAAAAGGATGTAGTGATTGTAACGAGGTCAGCCAGGTGCATCTCATAGAATGAGTTCCCTAAGTGCATCTGTTAACCTGGTCTAATCAGGGAGCTTTGGCTGACAGATATATATAGGATTGTCAGATTTGTGTTCACTCAGAGCTGGCTCTGAGGGAGCTGAATCAGTGTCAAGTATTATGCATGTATAAATAAAGGGAGACTTGGTGACAGGATATCAGCCTCCAAGGAATTATTTCAGAGATTGTGTTGGGTACCTTGAAAAACATTAAGATATTTAAGACCCCAGGGCCTGATGGATCTATCCCAGTCCACTGAGGGAGGCAAGGGAAGAAGTTGCTGGGACCTTAACAGAGATCTTTGTATCCTCTGTAGCCACAGACGAGGTTCCAGAAGATTGAAGAATAGCCAATGTTCTTCCTCTATTCAAAAGGGCAATAGGGATAATCTAGGAAACGATGAGCCAGTGAACCTAACATCAGTGGTAGGAAAATTATCGGAGAAGATTCTTAAGGACAGGATTTATTCAAGTTTGGAAAAGAATGGGCTTCTCAGGGATGGTCTGCATGGCGTTACACGGGCAAGTTTTTGTCTCTCAGATTTGAGTTTTTTTTGAGGAAGTGACAAAGATTGAAGAGGACAGGCATGTTGTCTACATGGACTTTACTGCAGCATTTGACATGATCCCTCATTGTAGGCTGGTCCAGGAAATTATGTCAGATGGGATCCATGGTAATTTAGTCAGTTGAACGTAAAACTGGCTTGGTCATTGCGACAGAGGGTAGTTGTGAAGGGCTGTTTTTCTGACTGTAGGTCTGTGATCAGTGGTGGCTCAGTGCAAGGACCTCTGTTCTTTTGCAATACATAAATGACTTGGATAAAAATGTAGGTGATCTGATTAGTAAGTTTGCAGACAACATGAAAACTGAAGGTGTTGTGCATAGTGAGGACAGCTGTCAAATCATATAGCAGGATCAGTTGCAAAGTTGGGAGAAGAATCGACAGATGAGGTGATGAATTCTGGAAGGTCAAATGCAAGAAGAAAGTATTAGTAAATGGCAGGACCCTAAGGTGCATTGATATATGTCAGGATTTTGGGATGCAAGTCCATAGCTCTGTGGAAGTGGCAATCAAATGGATAATGTTACAAAGAAGGCACATGTTTGCCTTGTTACTCAGGGCATTGAGTATAAAAGTTGGCAAGTCATGTTACAGCTGTATAAAGCTTTAGTTAGGCCACTTTGGAGACCTGTGTGTAGTTCTGGTCACCACACAAGAGAGGAAGGTTGTGGATGTTTTGGAGAGGGTATAGAAGAGGTTTACCAGGATGTTGCCCAGAATGAAGTGCATTAGCTATAAGCAGAGGTTTGACAAACTCGGATTGTTTTTGTTTGAGCGCTGGAGGCTGAGGGACAGCCTGATAGAAATACATAAAATTATGAGAGACATGGATGCGGTAGATTGTGGGAGTCTTTTTGCCAGGGTGAGATCAGATAGTGGCACATGTTTAAAGTGAGGGGGAAAATTTAAAGTTGTGTGAGGCAAGGTTTTCACAGAGAGCGTGGTAGGTGCCTGGAATGTGGCTGCCAGAGGAGGTGGTAGACCCAAATATGGTCGCAATGTTTAAGAGGCATTTAGATAGTCAAATGAAGAGGCAAGGAATAGAGGGATACGGACCATGTGCAGGTTGGTGGAATTAGTTTAGAATGGCATGATTGTTGCTGCAGACATGGCGGGTCATTTTCCTGTGCTATGTTCTATGAAAGATCATTATTGAACCAGACAGATGCTTGATTTTGAAGATTGGGCGGCACGGTGGCACAGTGGTTAGCACTGCTGCCTCACAGTGCCAAAGACCCGGGTTCAATTCCCACCTCAGGCGACTGACTGTGTGGAGTTTGCACGTTCTCCCCGTGTCTGCGTGGGTTTCTTCCGGGTGCTCTGGTTTCCTCCCACAGTCCAAGGATATGCAGGTCAGGTGAATTGGCTATGCTAAATTGCCCGCAGTGTTAGGTAAGGGTATGGGTGGGTTGCGCTTCGGCGGGGCGGTGTGGACTTGTTGGGCCGAAGGGCCTGTTTCCACACTGTAAGTAATCTAATCTAAAGAGAATAGTTTTATGCTCATCTCTAAACTCTTATTTTTAATTATTTAATGAATTGAAATTCCACTATCTACCATCGTGATGGGTTTTCAATCCAAGACACCAGAACATCACCTGGGTATCTGGATTAATAGCCTGGAATGATAGCATAGAAATAATCTCCCCCCATACTGAAGTGTAATCGAAGAGAAAGGGCACAATCAGACATGTATCTATTAGGAGGGGAGATTATTCTTTGTTAACATAGTGGGTATTGTGGAAGAACTTTCAGGATACGGGGAAATGGATAATTTGAAATGTTCAACGTGACAAATTCTGATCATGGAATCTAAATGGCTGAAGGCATAGTGATGAATGGTGGAGTAAAGGGAGGAAGGATACAAAAGGCCATGATTATAAAACCAAAATTCAGAAAATAGGGGAAGACTCTGGCTGGACAGACGACAGAAAAGGAATCTATGGAAGATTTAAACACAAGGATTTTGTGTGAAATTGAGACACATTGGGGTAACTAAAGACAATTTAAGTCAACAAGAACAAGATATATCAGTGAACACGATAAAGAGGGAGAGAAGGATTTGAATTTATATAGCTCTTCGTAACATCTGAAATCTCGAAGTGCTGTACAGCCAAACTGTTTTAGAAAAGTAATCATTGCTGTAATGTAGATTGTAGGGAGTTATATTTTAATTGACTCAAACCTTACACAGGTTGGAAACACACTTTGTCCAAGGAATATAGCTGTGGTTGACAGAGGTCAGTCACCTTAGGAACAAAGAACAGGAGCAAGCCATTCATCCATCAAGCCTGCCCCGCCATTCAAAATAAACATGTCTGATCGAACAGTTATAGGTGGCAAGGTGGATCAGTGGTTAGTACTGCTGCCTCACAGTCCCAGTGTCGGGTAACTGTGTGGAATTTGCACATTCTCCCAGTGTCTGTGTGGGGTTCTGCCCACAGTCCAAAGATATGTAGATTAGGTGAATTGGCCAAACTAAATTGCCCATAGTGTTCAGGGATGTTTAGGTTGGGTGCATTGGTCGGGAAAATGTTGAGTAATAGGATAGAGGAATGGGTCTGGATGGGAAACTCTTTGATGTTCACAACTATCCAAGTAAAAATAATCCTGATCTCAGACTGAAGTGGCAGCCCTCTTAGTTTTAAATTATGCTCATGGCTCTCAACTTCCTAACCATAGAAAACATAGATCCTGTATTCACCTTGCTTGTCCCTTTAACTTGTTTGCACATTTCAATTCAATCACCTTATTCCTCAAATCACCTTATTCCTCAAATTCCATCATTCTAGGAACAAGTCTGCTGAACCTTCGTTGTGCTTCCAGTGAACCTCTGCTGTGCTTCCTCTATGGGAATAACATTTTTTCAGAGGTAAGATGACAAAACGTGCACACACTACTCCACATATGGTCCAAACTCCAATACAACCAAACAAGAATTTATTTCTCTTATACTAAATTTTTTTTTAATGCATTTGTGTGATGTGGGCATCGTTGGCTGGGAAGCATTTATTGCCCAATCCTAATTGTCCTTAGGGTGCTGGTGAGTTGTCTTTTTGAATTGCTACAATCCATGGCTATACATAAATGCATACATTTCCAGGATATTGACCCAATGACAGTGGAGGAACACTTATCCAAGTCAGGATAGAGAGTGGCTTGGAGGGGAACTTGCAGGTGGCAGTGCTCCCATGTATCTGCTGCCCTTGTTCTTCTAGACGTATGTCGTTGGAGATTTGGAAGGTGCTATTTGAGGATCTTTGGTGAATTTCTGCAGAGCATCGTGTAGATAATACAACCTACTGCTACTGTGGATTAGTGGTGGAGGGAGTGGATGTTTGTGGATGTGGTGCCAATCAAATACACTGCTTTGTCCTGAATGGTATCAAGCTTCTTGAGTGTTGTTGGAACTGCATCTTTCCAGGCAAATGGGGTTTATTCCATCACACTCCTAATCTGTGCCTCAGATGATGGACAGGCTTTGGAGAGACAGTGGTGAGTTATTTGCTGCAGTATTCCTAGCCTCTGACTTGCTCCTATAGCCACTGTGTTTGTTTGGCGAGTCCAACTGAATTTCTGGTCCATGGTAACCTCCAGGATTTTGACAGTGGGGAATCATTGATGGTAACACTATTGAATGTCAAAGGGCTGTGGTTAGATTTTTCTCTTATTGATGATAGCCATTTCCTGGCATTTGTGTGGCATGAATGCTACTTGCCACATGGTCAGCCCAAACCTGGATATTGTTGAAATCTTGTTGCATTTTGTTATGAAGACGTAGGCATATACTGTTACTTTAAGAGAGTGTGAAAGCTGGCAAGGACTTAATAAGCACAAAGTGTGCTCAAAAATTTTAAAAATATAATGTTTGGCTGTGAAACAAACAGATCGAGCGGAGTTGCTATGGTACACGACAAATTCAAATTTGGCCAGTTTAAATTATGCCCTAGGATACCAAAATACAATCAAATTTGAATTTTACTGTTTTGACAACATCAAATCAATGAGACAATCTAATGTTTTGTGGTATAAAAATCAGGCATTGTGAACAGTTAGCCAGAACGGCAAAGAACACCAACAAAAAGAGATGGCCGCAGAATCGCTCTCCAAAAGGTACCTGTTCATAGAAATCTGTGCAGAAGACTGAAAGAAGACCCAAAAAATCTGGCTTTGAAATTTGAATTTTTTGTAAAACGTAATCGAAGGGTTTTATCAGATAAGTATATTGTTGTGGAGTGGGAGGAGATAAATCATTCAGACAAAGCTATTGTTTGATTTTTTTTTCTTAGAGTTAAAGAATAAATAGTTAATATTTCTTAAACAGTGGGACTTGGTAGTTTCTTGTCACTCATACTTTATAGATTACAAGGCGATGTGAGCTTTTCTGTGTGTTTGGTTTAAATTAGCAGAGGGGTTTATCCCATGTCGTAACACTTTGGGAGCTCAGGTCAACGATTTGGACAGGTTTAGACTGATCCAGACTGTGATTTGGACAGATTCGGGCTATTGAAAAAGCCCAGTAGATTTAAACACTTAGTGTCCTAGATCTTTAAATAAAACGCGGAGAGAATTTGTTTAATTTCGGTTACTTGTGGGTGGCTAAACTAAAAGTGAGAGAAATAGGCTCTTAAAATTGTTGAAGAGGTTCTGAGGTTTGAAAATGATACCCAAATTTGCCAAGAACGTTTAGAAAGAAAAGTCCACACTCTTAGAATTGGCAAAGAGGTTAGAATTGGGTTTAACCAAGGACAAAAGTAAAGCAGAAGTTGTAAGGGAATTATTCAAACACTTATGTGTCAGAGAAACAGACAAGTGCAGTAGAGGTTGAAAAACTTAAATTACAATTGAGGAAAATGGTGTTAGAAGATAAAGAGAAAGAGAGGCAAGAGATAAGGGGGGGGGGGGGGAAGAGAGAGAAGAGAGAGAAAAAAAAGACAGAAGGTTATTAGCTGAGCAAACAGAGAGAGGGAGAAGAAAGGGAAAGAGAAAAAGAGAGAGAATTTGAACTTGAGAAGTTGTGACTTAGTCAGCAAAGTCAAGTTAACAGGATGGAGATTTAAAGAGAAGGTAATGACATATACAAATATGACAAAACTCTACCACATTTTGATGAGAAAGATGAAGCCTTCTTTATTTCATTTGAAAAATTGGCTAGGCAGATGGAGTGGTCGGAGGACTTGGGGGTCAGACTAGTTCAGACTAAACTGGTAAGCAGATGAAGGGCTTTTGCCTGAAATGTCAATTTTCATGCTCCTCGAATGCTGCCTGACCTGCTGTGCTTTTCCAGCACTACACTCTCGACTCTAATTCGCGTACCAGGTGAAAGTGAGGACTGCAGATGCTGGAGATTAATGAGGTATTTGCTGTGCTGTCAGATGAGGGGTCAAGAGATTATGAAAAGTGCTTATTTTAAGTGCTTATGAATTGGTACCAGAATCATATAGATAGCAGTTCAGAAACATAAAGAACCAGCTAAGACTTATGTTGAGTTCGAACAAATTAAATATAGTCATTTTGATAGATGGGTGCGGGCCTTAAAAATAAATAGACCTATGAGGCTTTAAGAGATTATTTTGCTGGTGGAATTTAAAAATTCACTTCCAGACATAAGAATTTACGTGGATGAATGGAAAGTTCAGGAAGAGAAAAGACCAGCAGGGTTAGCAGATGAATACACGTTGGTGCATAAGACAGGCTTCCGGCAAAAATTTCATCGAGGGAAAGAAGTTTGGAAAAGGGAAGATCCTGCACTACAAAACAAAGAGTAGAGAACACTGGTAAGTATTTACCACAAGTTAAAAAAGAAGCCCAAGAGGGTGGAAAGGAGATGAAAGGCCTCAGGTGTTTCCACTGTGGTAAAGTGAGACACTTAAATTCACAGTGCTGGTTGTTAAAGAAAGGCACTGTAGGAAAAGATGTGATAAAAGAAGTTAAGCCAGTGGCATTAGTGAAAGAAGTAAAGGAAACGCCATGAAAACTCAAGGAGCTGCAGAGAGTGTAGATTCTAGGCAGGGTCTGGGTATGGAGTTCGTGCCTGACCTCTGTAAAGAATTCGCCTGTACGTAAAGGCTACTCAGAAAGAACAAGGGGAGAAGGGCAAGAAGTCATAAATTTGAGATGCAGGATCTAACCAGTCTCTAATGGTAAGAGATTGCACTCTTCCTGACCTGTTACCAAAGGAGTGGTAATTTGTTGGATAGATGAACAGAAATTTAGTGTTCCCCTATGTAAGATCAGGTTGGAGTGCCAACTCAAGATTGGGAAGTAACAGTGAGAGTGATTGACAGAGTGTCAGTTCCAGGAATACAGTTTGTTTTTGGGAATGACTTAGCAGGGTCCAAGGTGGGAATGACACCTCTTGTGGAGAAGCTCAAGGACGACCAGGAAACTGACGAGCTAAAAGAAAAATATCCTGGTATTTTCCCAGACTGTGTAGTAACAAGATCCCACATGATTTGGATGTGAAAATAGGAGGTATAGTTAGTCAGAAGGTTACCTCAGATTATAATGGGATCTTGATCAGATGGGCCAATGGGCTGAGGAGTGGCAGATTAAATTTAATTTAGATAAATGTGATGTGCTGCATTTTGGAAGAACAAAACAAAACAGGACCTATACACTTAATGGTAAGGTCCTAGGGAGTGTTGCTGAACAGAGACACCTTGGAGTGCAGGTTCACAGAGTCACAGGTAGATAGGATAGTGAAAAAGGCATTTGGTATGCATTCCTTTATTGCTCAAAGTATTCAGTACAGGAGTTGGGAGGTTATGCTGCGGCTTTCCAGGACATTGGTTAAGGCACTTTTGAAATATTGCATGCAATTCTGATCTCTTTCTTATTGTAAGAACGTTGTGAAACCTGAAAGGGGTCAGAAAAGATTTACAAGGGTGTTGCCAGGTTTGGAGGATCTGAGCTATATAGGGAGAGGATGAATAGGCTGGGGCTGTTTTCCCTGGGGCTTCAGAGGCTTGAGGGGTGGCCTTATACAGGTTTATAAAATCATGAGGGGCATGGATAGGGTCAATAGACAAAGTCTTTTCTCTGGGGTGGGTGTGTCCAGAACAAGAGGGCATAGGTTTACAGTGAGAGGGGAAAGATACAAAAGGGACTTAATGAGCAACTTTTTCCACGCAGAGGGTGGTATGCGTATGGAATGAGCTGCCAGAGGAAGTGGTGGAGGCTGGTACAATTGCAACATTTAAAAGGCATGTGGATGGGTATACAAATAGTAAGTGTTTTGAGGGATATGGCCAAGTGCTGACATATGGGACTAGATTATGTTGGGATATCTGGTCGGCATGGACGAGTTGAACCAAAGGGCTTGTTTCCGTACATCTCTATGACTCTATCATAAGTCTTCTATGACTCTATCATAAGTCACAGAACAAAGATAAAACTAAAGAGAAAGGTGAAGTAGTTGAGGTTCGGTTAGCTGACACCCTGTTTGATGTAATAGTGCAGGAAAAACCTGAACAGGCAGAGGGTCAGACAGAGGTGTTTAGTCCTGAAAGGCTAATGGATTTGCAACAGAAAGATGAGACAATAAAGGATATAAATGTTGATTCATACTCTGAGGGTTATTATCTGAAAGATCAAATCCTAAGACGGAAATGGAGACCACGATATATTAGTGCAGAGGAGAAATGGGCCGAAGTGCACCAGATTGTGTTGCCGGTAGCACAGAGACAGGAAGTGTTACGGGGTAGCACATGAACCACCTGTAGGAGGTCACATGGGGCAGGAGAATCAGGTTAAAGTTCAAAACCATTTCTTTTGGCCTAGAATGCACAAGGAAGTGGTTAACTTTTGCCGTAGGTGTCAAACATGCCAAATGATAGGTAAGTTACAGGCAAAAATAAATCCAGCACTTTTGTTGCCAATTCCCACATTCTAAGAACCTTTCATGCGGATTAGAATTGTGTAGGGCTCCTCCCAAGAACTAAAAGTGGGAACCAGTACTTACTGACCATAATGGGTGTGTCTACCAGATTTTTGGAGGCAATTGCATTATGGAGTCTTGAAGCAAAAAGGGTGGTTGAGGAATTGGTAAGTTTCTTCACATGGTAAGGGTTACCCAGAGAAATTGAGTCAGACCAAAGGTCTAAATTTGCTGCTAGGCTATTTAAAGTAGTAATGGATAGCTTAGGTATGCAGCACTTTAAATGTAGTGTGTATCATTCTGAATCCCAGCTTTAGAAAGGTGGCATCAGACCCTGAAGACCATGTTGAGAGCATACTGTTAGGATCACCTGAATGATTGGGATAAAGGTAACCCATTTGTATTGTTTGCCATTGGAGATGCCCCAAATGAATCTACTCAATTTACTTCTTTTGAGTTAATATTCAGACATGAAGTGAGAGGCTGTTTGAAACTAATTAAAGAAAAATTGACAGGACCAAAGTTGGAAGTCTCACATTATAAGAGGTGAGGGAGAGGTTAATTCGAGTCAGTGAGTTAGCTAAACAGCACTGAAAGGGGGCAGAGCTTAGAATGAAGCAGGTGGGAGATAAAAACTCAAATTCAGACGTTTTCCCGTGGGGATAATGTATTAGTATTGTTACCAGTGATAGGAGATCCTTTCAAAGCTAGGTTTAGTGGTCCCTATCAAATTGAGAAAAAGTTGAGTCAGGTGAACTATCTGGTAAAAAAATCCAAATAGAACAAAAAGCAAAGAATAAAGAATATTGCAGCACAAGAACAGGCCTTTTGGCCCTCCAGGCCTGCTCCAATCCATATCCTCTATCTAAATGTGTCACCTATTTTCTAAGGATCTGTATCCCTTTGCTCCCTGCCCATTCATGTATCTGTCTACAGATGTATCTTAAATGACGCTATCGTTCCCGCCCCTACTACTTCTGCTGGCAATGCATTCCAGGCACCCACCACCTTCTGTGAGAAGAACTTTTCATGCATATCTCCCCTAAACCTTTCCCCTCTCACTTTGAACTTGTGACCCCTAGTAATTGAGGCCTCCACTCTGGGGAAAAAAGATTTTTGCTATCCATCCTGTCTACACCTCTCATGATTTTGTAGGCCTTAAATCAGGTCCCCCCCACCCCAACCATCTCTTTTCCAATGAAAATAATGCTAATCTACTCAACTTCTTCTCATAGCTAGCACCTTCCATACCAGGCAACATCTTGGTGAACCTCCTCTGCACCCTGTCCAAAGCATCCACCTCCTTTTGATAATGTGGTGACCAGAACTGTACGCAGTATTCCAAATGTGGCCAAACCAAAGGCTTGTACAACTGTAACATGACCTGCCAACTCTTGTACTCAATACCCTGTCCGATGAAGGAAAACATGCTGTATGCCTTCTTGACCACTCTGTTGACCTGGGTTGCCACCTTCAGGGAACAATGGATCTGAACACCCAAGTCTCTCTGTACATCAATTTTCCCCAGGACTTTCCCATTTACTGTGTAGTTCGCTCTGGAATTGCATCTTCCAAAATACATCACCTCGCCTTTGTCCAAATTGAACTGCACCTACCATTTCTCTGCCCAACTCTCCAATCTATCTATATTCTGCTATATACGCTGATAACCCCCTTCACTATCTACTACTCCACTAATCTGAGTGTCATCTGCAATCATGTTAATGAGGGAATCTACACCTTCCTCCAAATCATTTATGTATATCACAAACAACAGTGGTCCCAACACAGATCCTTGTGGGACACCACTGGTCACAGGTCTCTGTTTTAAGAAGCTCCCTTCCACTACTTCTCTCTGTGTCCTATTGCCCAACCCATTCTCTATCCATCTAGCTAGAACACCCTGGACCCCATGTGATGTAACTTATTTCATCAGTGTACCATGGGCAATCTTACCAAACGCCTTACTAAAGTCCATTACTATGACACCTACATCCTTTCCCTCATCAATCAACTTTGTCACCTCTTCAAAGAATTCTATTAGGTTTGTAAGACATGACCTTCCTGGCACAAACTCATGCTGCCTATCACTGATAAGCCCATTTTCTTCCAAATGGGTATATATCTATCCCTTAGTAGCTTCCCTACCACTGATGTTAGGCCCAAAGGTCTGTAATTACCTGGATTAACCCCGTTACCCTTCTTCAACAAAGGGACAATATTAGCAATTGTCCAGTCCTCTGGGACCTCCCCTGTTTTGAAGGATGCTGCAAAGATATCTGTTAAAGCCCTAGCTATTTCCTCTCTTTCTTCCTCCAGTAACCTGGGATAGATCCTATCCAGATCTGGGGACCCAATAGAAAAAAATCTGTATCGGGTATGACACGTGAATATGTTGAAACATTATTACAGGGAGAAAGAACTGGAGAAACAGGCATTAGTCACTACCCCGCAGAGAGAGGAATCAAATCCAGATGTTGTGGAATTTTACATGCCTTAAAATATGTTAAACAATGAGGAAGTTCAGTTCAGTTCAAATCAATTCAATTCAATACAATTCAGTTCAATTCTATTCAATTGATCGTCACGTGTACTGAGGCACATGGAAAAGCTCTGTGTTTTGTGAGCGAGACAGGTAGATCACAGAGTTAAGTAGCATAGATAAGTAAATAATAGGTAAACAGCAGCAAAAACAAAACACAGGTACAGGTGAATGTTAAGAGTTTGAGAGTCCATTCAGTATTCTATCAACAATAGGGTAGAAACTGTTTTGAAACTGGCTAGTGCACGTATTCAGGCTTCTGTATCTTCTCCCCGATGGTAGAGGTTGTAGAAAAACATTGCCAGGGTGGAATGGATCTTTGAGAATGCTGGCGGCCTTTCCTTGACAGCGGGCCTGATAGATGGATTCAACAGATGTGAATATCACTACTCGCTGTAACCATCTCCGATCTTGAATGGTACAGTTGCCATACCAGGTAGTGATACATCCAGACAGAATGCTCTCAATGGCACACCTATAAAAGTTGGCAAGGGTATTCGCCGTCATGACAAATTTCCTCAGCTGCCTGAGGAAGAGGAGACGTTGTTGGGCCTTTGTAACTGGTGCATCCACATGAAGAGTGCAAGAAAGCTTGTTGTGGATGACCACTCCCAGAAGCTTGACACTCTCCACTCGTTCCACTTCTGTGCTGTTAATGTGTAGGGGAGCATGAGTAACATCCCGCCAAATGTCAATAATGAGTTCCTTGATTTTGCTGGCATTGAGATGCCTTTTGGAATGAAGAACACACTCGCCACATTCCAAAGGCTCATGAACAGAATTGTGGCTGGGTTAACAAACTGTGCAGTCTACTTAGGTGATGTAGCGATCTTCAGTGAGTCTTGGGAAGATCACGTGGTACAGTTGGCAGAGCTCTTTGACCGATTAAGAGAAGTAAACCTGGTACTACACTTAAGCAAAACTGAATTCACAAAAGCAGAGGTGACGTTCTTTGGAGGTTGATCCCAGGGAACACAAAGACAAAGGCCATTGAGGAATTTTCACGACCAACCTTGAAGAAAGAGGTGCTTCAATTTTTGGGAGCAAGCAGATTCTACTGGAAGTTTGTTCCAGACTTCTGCAGTGTAGTGGCACCATTAACAGATTTGTTGAAGAACACAAAATGCTAGGAAGCATTTGACAATTTAAAAGCAATATTAACCATTGCAATAGTTTTAGCTACACCAAACCTTTTGAAACCTTTCAAAGTTGCCATTGATGCGAGTGAAGATGAAGATGAAGATGGAATTGAACTGCCAGTTTGTTATTTTTCAAAGAATCTCAACACCTACCAGAGAAAATACTCTCCAATCAAAAAAGAACTGTTGAGTTTGGTACTGGCCTTACAACATTTTAGTGCTTATGTCACAAATGTGTCTGAGATGGTTGTGTACACTGATCACAATCCTCTTACATTCTTGGAATGCTTTAAAGAGATGAATATGAGACTATTTCGTTGGAGTCTTACGTTACAGGCTATTAATTTACAAATTGTACATGTTGCGGGTCATAAGAGTGTAATAACAGATGTGTTATCTCGGAGTTAACTGATAAAGTATAGATGAAATTAGTATCTTTTTAATGTTATATATATGCGTGGGAAGAGATCAATATAAACTTAGATTAACGTCATATGTATGACATGGTTGTGTGGTTATGGAATAAAAAATGGCATCTTTTCATTATGATGGTTCATTTCTTCTTAAGTGTTATGAAGGTGGAGTCGTGTACAGTACCTTTAAGAGAGAGTGAAAGCTGGCAAGGACTTAACAAGCACAGAGTGTGCTGAAAATTTTTAAAACGTAACATTTGCCTCTGAAACAAATAGTTCGAGCTGAATTGCTATGGTACACAACAAATTCAATTTTGGCCAGCTTAAATTATGCCCCAAGGTACGAAAATGCAATCTAATTTGAATTTTACTGTGTTGTTGACATTAAACCAATGAGATGATCCAATGTTTTGGGATATAAAAATAGGGTATTTTGAACTGTTAGCCGGAGCAGCAAAGAGCAACAACAAGCAGAGATGGCCCACAGAATCACTCTCTGAAATGTACCTGTTCATATGAAATCTATTCAGCAGAAGACCAAAAAAGACCCAGAAAATCTACAGAGGAAGATTCAGAGGAGAATCAACACAGCTAACTGGTTTTTAAATTTGACTTTTTTGTAAAACGTAATCGGGTGTTTTATTGGTTCAGTATAGTATATAGTGGGAGGTAGATAAATCGTTACGATAAAGGAGGTTTACAGTGTAGATAATTGTTGTTTAATGTTCTTTTTTCTGAGACTTAAAGAATAAATTGTTAATTTTTTTATTTAATTAGTGGGCTTTGGTAGTTCTTTGTCACTCATATTTTTACAGATTGTGAGGGGAGGCGAGCTTTTCTGCGTGTCTGGTTTAAATTAGCAGAGGGGTTTACCCAGTGTCGTAACAACTTGAATATAGATTGCTTCAGCATCCGAGTTGTCACGAATGGTGGTGAACATTGTGCAATGATCAGCAAAAATCTCCTCTTCTGATATTTATGATGGAGGAAAGGTCATTATTGAAGCAGCTGAAGATGGTTGGGTCTCAACCACTACCCTGTGGAACACCTGCACGGCATTTCTAGAGCTGAGATGACTGAATTCTAAAACCCACAACTATCTTTCTATGAGCCACGTTTAACTTCCACCAGTGGAGATTTCCTCCCCGATACTTAATGCTTCCAGTTTGCTAGGGCTTCTTGATGCCACACTGGCAAGGGCTGTCACTCTCACCTTATCTCTGGAATTCAGCTATTTTGTCCATGTCTGAACCAAGGCTATAATGAGGTAAGGAGCTGAGCGGTCCTGGTGGAACCCATCCTGGGCATTACTAAGCATAATCTTGCTGAACAGATGCTGGTGAATAGCACTGTTGATTACACTTTCCAGCACTTTACTGATTATCAAGAGTAGACTGATGGAATAGGAATTGGCTAGGTTGAATTTGTCCGACTTTTTGCACATAAAACATATCTTGGAAATTTTCCACATTGTCAGGTAGATAAGTCTGTTGCAACGACATTGGGCGAGCTAGTGTAACCCCATTTTTTAAAAAAGGAGGGAAAGAAAATGGGGAATTATAGGCTGGTTTGCCTGACATCAATGGTAGGGAAAATGATGGAGCCAAAGAATATTATAACTATAATAGTAATAATGACAAATGTAATAACTGGGCATTTGGAAAATGGTGACAGAATCAGTCTAAGTCAGCATGGACTCATTAAAGAGAAATCATGCTTGACAAATTTTCTGGAAATTTTTGAACATGTGACTAGTAGAGTGGACAAGGAACCAGTAGATGTTGTGTATCTGGACTATCAAAAGGCTTTTGATAAGGTTCTACACAAGACATGTAAGTAAAATTAAAACTCATAGTAGTGGAGGTAATGTATTGACATGGATAGAGAACTGTTTGGCAGACAGAAAGCAGAGAATTGGAATCAACGTGTCTTTTCAGAGGGACAGTCAGTGACACATGGGGTATCTCAGGGTTTAGTGCTGGGATCCCAGTTGCTCACACTATACATTAATGATGTGGACAAAGGAATAGAATGCAATATCTCCAAATTTTCAGACGACACTAAGCTAAGTGTCAGTGTATGCTTTAAGGATGCTATGAGGTTGCAGGGTGATTTAGACATGCTGGCCGAATAGGCAAATACTTGGGAAATGCAATATGGAGGAACGTGGATGTCTGAATGGAACAGTCACTGAAGGTTGGCATGCAGGTGCAGCAGTCAATAGGGAAAGCTAATGGCATGCTGGCCTTCATTATGAGAGAATTGGAGTATAGTAGTAGGGATATCTTGCTGCAGTTATACAGGGCGTTGGTGAGGCCAAACCTTGAGTATTGTGTGCATTTTTGTTTCCTAGTTTTGCTTTTGAGGGAGTCCAGCGAAGGTTCACCAGACTGATTCCTGGGATGGCAGGACTGACATATGAGGAAAGATTGGATCGACTGGATTTGTACTTGCAGGAATTTAGAAGCATTGTTTGTTTCTTTATTCATTCATGGGATGACAGTGTTGCTGGCAAGGCAGCTGTAAGTCTGAAGTCACATGTAGGCCAGACCACGTAAGGATGGTAGTTTCCTTCCCTAAAAGGCATTTGTGAACCAGGTGTTTTGTTTTCTGACAATCGATAATCGATTCATGATCATCATTAGATTCTTAATTCCAGATAGAGTCATAGTCACATCCAGCATGAAAACAGACCCTTCTGTCCAACTCGTTCATGCCGACAAGATATCCCAAACTAATCTAGTTCCATTTGTCAGCACTTCAACCATATCCGTGTAAACTCATATATGCTCCAGATGCCTTTTAAATGTTGTAATTGTACCAGCCTCCACCACTTCCTCAGGCAGCTCATTCTATTTACGTGAAAAAGTTGCCCTTTAGGTCCCTTCTAAATTTTTCCCCCTAACACTAAGGGCAATTGAGCATGGCCAATTCACCTGACCTGCACATCTTTGGACTGTGGGAGGAAACCAGAGCTCCCGGAGGAAACCCACGCAGACACAGGGAGGATGTGCAAACTCCACACAGACAATTGCCGAGGCTGGAATTGAACCTGGGACCCTGGTGCTGTGAGGCAGCAGTGCTAACCACTGAGCCACCGTGCGGAAGCATGTTCCCAATGTTGGGGAATTCCAGAACTAGGTATCACAGTTTAAGAATAAGGGGTGAGCCATTCAGGACTGAGATGAGGAAGAATTTCTTCAATTAGAATTGTGAACTCATGGAATTCTCTACCACAGAAAGCTTTGGGGCCAATTCGTAAGATTTTTTAAGCAGGAGCTGGGCATGGTCCTTGCAGCTAAAAGGATCAAGGGGTATGGAGAGAAAACAGGATGGGATACTGACACTGCACGATCAGCTACAATCATTTTGAATGGCGATACAGGCTTGAAGGGATGAATGGCTTACTCCAGCACCTATTTTCTATGTTGCTATATTTCCAAAAGCTTGACGAGGGGAGCAGCAAGTTCTGTAGCTGAAGCCTTCAGTTCTATTGATACAATAGTGTCAGGGCCCACAGCTTTTACAGTATCCAGTGCCTCCAACAGTTTCTTGACATCAAATGGAGCAAATTGAATTTGCTGAAGACTGGTATTTGTGATGCTGGGGCCCAATGGAAGATGCTGAGATGAATCATCCTCTTAGCACTTCTGGCTGAAAATTGTTGCGAATGCTTCAGCCTTTGCGTTTACACTGATGTGTTGGGCTCTTCCATCATTGAGGACGTGGATATTTGTGGTGCCTCCAGTGAGATGTTTAACTGTCCACCACTAATCACAACTGGATGTGGCAGGACTGCAGAAGTTAGATTTGATCTGTTGGTTGCAGTTTCATTTAGCTCACATATGCTTCTTATGCTATTTGTCATGCAAGTAGTCTGTTTTTTTAGGTATGCTTGGTGCTGCTCCTAGCATGCCCTCCTACACTCTCCATTGAACAGGGTTATTACCCGGCTTAATGCTAATGGTTGAGTGGGGGATATGTCAGGCCATGAGGTTGGAGGTTATGTTGGAATACAATTCTACTGCAGGTGATGGCCCACAGTGGCCTCATGCATGCCTAATCTTCAGTTCCAACATCTGTTCAATGTCATTTAGCAAGTGACAGTACCATAGCATGGTGGAGGTTATCCTCAACGTGAAGGCCAGACTTTACCCCCAGAAGGACGCTCTACTGATTATAGAGACAGAGATGTACATGAGGGAAACAGACCCTTCAGTCCAACCTTTCCATGCCGATCAGATACCCTAATTTAATCTAATCCCCATTTGACAGCACTTGGCCAATATCCCTCCAAACCCTTCCTATTCATATACCCATCCAAATGCCTTTCAAATGCTGTAATTGTACCAGCCTCCATTACTTCCTCTGGCATCTCATTCCATACTCTCTCCACCCTGTGTGTGAAAAGGTTGCCGCTTAGATCCCTTTTATATCTTTCACCTCTCACCCTAAACCTATGTCCTCTAGTTCTGGACTCCCCCAGCCCAGAGAAAGGAGCTTGTATATTTATCCTATCCATGCCTCTCATGATTTTATAAACCGCTATAAGGTCACCCTTCAGTCTCTAATGCTCCAGGGAAAACTGCCCCAGCCCACTCAGCCTCTCTCTATAGCTCAAATCCTCCAAACCTGACAACATCCTTGTAAACCTTTCCTGAACCCTTTCAGGTTTCACAACATCCTTCCGATAGGAAGACTTGAATTGCACACAATATTCCAAAAGTGGCCAAACCAATGTCCTGTACAGCCACAACTTGATTCCCAACTCCTGTACTCCATACTCTGACCAATAAAGGAAAGCATACCAAACACCTTCCTCAATATCCCATCTACCTGCGACTCTGCTTTCAAGGAGCTATGAACCTGCACTCCAAGGTCTCTTTGTTTAGCAAAACTCCATAGGAGTTTACCATTAAGTGTATAAGTTCTGCTCTGATTTACTTTTCCAAAGTGGAACACCTCGCATTTATCCAAATTTAACTTTATCTGCCACTCCTCAGCCCATTAGCCCACGTGATCAAGATCCCATTGTACTCTGAGGTAACCTCCTTCATTGCCCACTTCACCTCCAATTTTAATGTTATCTGCAAAGTTACTAACTATATGTTCACATCTAAATCATTTATATAAGTGACCAAAGCAGTGGACCCTGCATCGATCCTTGTGGCACACCACTGGTCACAGGCCTCCAGTCTGAAAAGCATCACTGCATCACCACCACCTGTCTTCTACTTTCAAGCCAGCTCAGTATCCAAATGGCTAGTTTTGCCTCTATTCCATGCGATCTAACCTTGCCAATCAGTCTCCCATGAGGAACCTTGTTGAACACCTTATTGAAGTCCATGTAGATCATGTCTACCCCTCTGCCCTCATCAATCCTCTTTGTTACTTCTTCAACAAACTCAATCAAGTTCGTGAGACATAATTTCCCATGTACAATGCCATGCGGACTATCCCCATCAGTCCTTGCCTTTCCAAATACATGTAAATCTTGTCCCTCAGAATTCCCTCCAACAATTTTTCCACCACCAATGTCAGGTTCACCAGTCTATAGTTCCCTGGCTTTTCTTTAACATCTTTCTTAAATAGTGGCATTATGTTGAGATCTCCCAGAAACTCTCTCTCCACTGTACACTACTGTGTTGCCACCCCTGCTAGTGGGACAGGACATGTTCAGGAATGATAGTGGTGGTGGTTGGGACAATATCTGTCAGGGAAGCTTCCATGAGTTTGACTATATCAGGCTTGACCCGTCTGTGACACAGCTCTCCCAATTTTGGCACTAGCTGAAATTAGTAAGGAGTTACATCTTAGTAAGGAGGGCTTTGCAGGGTTGACCAGGTTGCTTATGTCATCACCTTTTCTGGTGCCTAGGTTAATGCCAGGCTTTCCTTCCAGTTTCATTTTTTTGTAACTTTGTAGCGACTGGTACAACTGAACGGCTTGCTTAGCTATTTCAGAGGGCAGTTTAAAGTCAACCACTTTGCTGTGGAACTGGAGTCACATTTCGGTTGAGGATGGCAGACCTCCTTCCCTGAAGGATATCAGTAGCTAGATGATGTTTTTCCAACATGATTAGTAGATTCTTGATTTTAGATATTGTTTCTATTGAATTCAAATCGCACCATCTGCCATGGTGGGATTTGAATCCAGGTCCCCAGAACCCTCTGTGCAAACTCCACATTGATAGTTGCCAGAGGGTGGAATTGAGCCTAGGTCCTTGATACTGTGAGGCAGCAGTGCTAACCACTGAGTCACCGTGCCATCCCTCAGGCCTATTCACCGAGTCTATTCAAATATTTCTGCAATGCCTTTACATCTTCCTCACATTACATATTCCCACTTATATTTGTACCACCTGCAAATTTGGAAAAATTACACTTGATCTCCACCTCCAATGCACTGATATATACTATAAACAGTTAGGCCCCACATATTGACCGTTATGGAATTCCACTAGTCACAGCCTACTTATATAGAAATGACACTCATTCATTCTCTGTTTTCCGTCTGTTACAAGCATCCATCTATGCCAGTAGTATGTCATAATCCGTGCGCTTTAGTATTTTGAACCAGCCTCTTGTGGAAGATTTTATCGAAAGTGCTCTGAAAACCAATGTATACTAGCACAAGCCCTTAGCTGTGTCTTACCCATTTCCCATAATTCTGCATTCGAAATTTCTCTTCCCTCCTACAACAATGATAGGTTGGCAAGTGAGGACCAGGAGGACCCTAACAGCCTCCAGAGAGACGCCAGCACCAGATACCAGTTTTCCCCCCACACAACCCCATCAGCAGTCTGCAGGTACCATTCCTTCTGGGACAACCAGGTCCACTACTCCACTCCCAACAACCCCAACGCAGGAGGTTCGACCCTTGCCCATGTACCTCCTGCCTCCTCACTAATCCAAGGCCTTCCAGGCTAAGCAGCAATTTACCTGCAGTTCACTCAATCTAGTCTACTGTACTCACCGTTTGCAATGGTGTTTCCTCTGTACTGAGATGCAGACTGGCTGATCACTTTGCAGAACACTTATGCTCTGTCTGTAAAAATAACCTCAGACTTCCAGTTGCCTGCACTTCAAAACACCATCATATTCCCTGGCCAACATTTCTGTCTCAGGCTTGCTGTAGTGCTCCAGTGAGATTCAACGCAAACTGGGAGAGCTACACTTGGGGAAATTACAGCCTTCAGGACTCGATATTGAGTTAATAATTTTACAGCGCGAACACCCCCTTTGATGTCCATTAGCCAACTACAAACTCCAGACTCTGTCATGACATGGGCTATTTTCAACTCAGCAAACCCACTTTCACCTGTACGTAGTGCCCCATTATTACCAATCTAGCTTCTTCTCTTCCCTGGTTTTGTATCTCAATCGGTTTATCTAACTTTTCTTCTATCTCTGGACTCCCTCTCCATCTATTTGCTCACTCCACCACACCAACTGCCACAAGCCTGCCTATCCGCTCAGTCCACTCCACTCCTCCCCCTAAATCTCCCACCATAAATACCACCTTTTACCCAGTTCTACACAGTGACTGCCAAACTTGCTGAGCTTTTCCAGCAATATCTGACTTTCTGTAAACCAGCAGGCTTCATGAATGGCAAAATCATGTTTGACAAATTTACCAAAAGCCTTTGGTAAATAAGCATATATTTGGATTTTCAACAGGCATTTGATAAAGTATCATACAATAGGTTACATCATAAGAGCACATAATGCTGAGGTACGAGATTAGCATGGGATGTAAAGTGGCTCTCGAAGAGAATACAGAAATTTGGGACAACAGAACTTGGGACCTTGACCGAACGGGCAACCTGTAACTGGTGGAATGCCACAGGGAGCAGTATTGGAGCCACAATTATTTACAATACATATTAATGACTTGGACAAGGAAAGCAAATGTTCTATAAACAAGTTTATGTATTACACAAAATTGGTGGGAATGCAAGTAATGAGTATAACATCTGTACAGAGAAATAGAGAGGTTAGGCCAAGTGGCCTCAAACTTGGCAGATGGAAAATAATGTGGGAAAAGATTATGCACTTTGGCAGGAAGAATCAAGAAGTATTATTTAAGAGTCACAGAGACGTATGGAATGGAAACAGACCCTTCGGTCCAACCCGTCCATGCCGACCAGATATCCCAACCCAATCTAGTCCCACCTTCCAGCACCCGGCAATATCCCTCCAAACCCTTCCTATTCATATACCCATCCAAATGCCTCTTAAATGTTGCAATTGTACCAGCCTCCACCACTTCGTCTGGCAGCTCATTCCATACACGTACCACCCTCTATGTGGAAAACATTGCTGCGTAGGTCTCTATCTTTCCCCTCTCACTCTAAATCTATGGCCTCTCGTTCTGGACTCCCCAACCCCAGGGAAAAGTATTTGCCTATTTACCCTATCCATGGCCCTCATAATTTTTGTAAACCTCTATAAGGTTACCCCTCAGCCTCCAACGCTCCAGGGAAAACAGCCCCAGCCTGTTAAGCCTCTCCCTATAGCTCAAATCCTCCAACCCTGGCAACATCCTTGTAAATCTTTTCTGAACCCTTTCAAGTTTCACAACATTTTTCCGATAGGAAGGAGACCAGAATTGCATGCAATATTCCAACAGTGACCTAACCAATGTCCTGTACAGCCGCAACATGACCTCCCAACTCCTGTACTCAATACTCTGACCAATAAAGGAAAGCATACCAAACACCTCCTTCACTATCCTATTTACCTGCGACTCCACTTTCAAGGAGCTATGAACCTGCACTCCAAGATCTCTTTGTTCAGCAACACCCCCTCGGACCTTACCATTAAATGTATAAGTCCTGCTAAGATTTGCTTTCCCAAAATGCAGCACATCACATTTATTTAAATTAAACTCCATCTGCCACTTCTCAGCCCATTGGCCCATCTGGTCAAGATCCTGTTGTAATCTGAGATAACCCTCGTCGCTGTCCACTACACCTCCAATTTTGGTGTCAACTGCAAACTTTCTAACTGTCCCTCTTACGCTCACATCCAAGTCATTTATGTAAATGACAAAGAGTAGAGGACCCAGCACCGTTCCTTGTGGCACTCCACTGGTCACAGGCCTCCAGTCTAAAAAACAACCCTCCACCACCACTCTCTGTCTTCTACCTTTGAGCCAGTTCTGTATTCAAATGGCTAGTTCTCCCTGTATTCCGTGAGATCTAACCTTGCTAATCAGTCTCCCATGGGGAACCTTGTCGAACGCCTTACTGAAGTCCATATATATCACAGCTACCGCTCTGCCCTCATCAATCCTCTTTGTTACTTCTTCAAAAAACTCAATCAAGTTTGTGAGACATGATTTCCCACGCACAAAACCATGTTGACTATCCCTAATCAGTCCTCGCCTTTCCAAATACATGTACATCCTGTCCCTCAGGATTCCCTCCAACAACTTGCCCACCACTGATGTCAGGTTCACTGGTCTATAGTTCCCTGGCTTGTCCTTACCACCCTTCTTAAACAGTTAAATGGTTAATAAATACAGAAAGGTACTGAACATTTAGCGTTCTCTTCTCTGAATCACAAAATGTTAGCATGAAACTATGCCACCATTCAATAGGATCATGGCTTATCATTCATCTCTTACCTTACTCCCACTTTCTCACCATTCCCTTTAATCCCCTTTGCCTTAAGAACAATATTCAACTCCTTCTTGAAAATGTTTTGGCCTCAATCACTTTGTGTGGCAAAGAATTATACAGGTTCACCGATTTTTGGGTGAAGAAATTTCTCCTCATCTTAGTTTTCTTTGTTCTCTGCTGCTAACTAGTTCTCTATCCATTACCCCCAATCCCATGTACTTTAATTTTACACGTCAATCTTACATAGGACCTTATTGAAATTTGAAGTATACCACATCCACTGGCTTCCCCTTGTCAACGCTACCAAATATATCCTCAAAACATTTCCCTTTTATAAATCTTGCCGCATCTGTCCAATCCTGTCACTGTTTTCCAAGTGCTCTTTGTTAAATGTTTTATTATGGGTTCTAGTACTTTCATCGAACCATTGAATCATACAGCATGGCAACAGGCATTTCAGTCCAACTTGTCCATACCAACCAGGTTTTCTCAACTGAACTAAACTGAAGTAGTTTCCTGAAGAAGGGATCATGCCCGAAACGTCGATTCTCCTGCTCCTTGGATGCTCCCTGACCTGCTGCGCTTTTCCAGCAACACATTTTCAGCTCTAAACTGAAGTGGTCCCATTTTCCTATGTTTGGCCCATATCCCTTTAAACCTCTCCTCTCCATGTACCTGTTAAAATGTCCTTTAAATATTGTAACTGGACCTGCCTGTACCACTTTCTCTGGCAGACTGTTCCATATATGCACCACTGTGTGTGAGCATAAGCTGCCCCTCAGATACCTTTTAAATCTTTCCCCGATGTCTCTAGTTTTGGACTCCCCTATCCAAGGGAAAAGACCTTGGCTATTCATATTATCTATACCCCACATGATTTTTTTTTTTCTTATTTTTCCCCAGCACCCATGGTGTGTGTGTGTAGGTGTGAGGTGCACGAATCTTTTATTCAATTTCCACCATCAGGAAGATAGGAAAACACCCGAGTGGCCAGTGACAAGCAGTGCCCTTCACAAAAAAGGGCAATGCTGTGTGATCCCACATGATTTTATATACCTCTATAAGGTCACATGCAGGTATTTAACATGCAGGTAGACTGGGAGAATCAGGATGGTATTGGACCTCAACAAAGAGACTTTGTGGAGTGCCTCAGAGATGGATTCTTAGAGCAGCTGGTGCTGGAGCCGACCAGGGAGAAGGCAATTCTGGATCTGGTATTGTGTAACAGACCAGAATTGGTCAGAGACCTCGAAGTGAAGGAGCCATTGGGAAGTAGTGACCATAATACATTAAGCTTCAATCTGCAATTTGAGACAGAGAGGGTACAGTCGGAAGTGACAGTACTTCTGTTGAATAAAGGGAACTGTGGAGCTATGAGGGAGGAGCTGGCCAAAGTTCAAAAGTGCAATACCTTAGCAGGGATGACCGTGGAGGAACAATGACGGATATTTCTGTGTATAATGCAGAAGTTGCAGGATCAGTTCATTCCTAAAAGGAAGAAAGATCCCAGGAGGAGGCATGGACGGCCGTCGCTGATGAGGGAAGTTAAGAAACATATAAAGTTAAAAGACAAAAAGTATAACATAGCAAAGATAAGTGGGAAAACGGAGGACTGGGAAGCTTTTAAAGAGTAACAGAGGATTACTAAGAAGGAAATACGCAGAGGAAAAATGAGGTACGAAGGTAAACTGGCCAATAATATAAAGGAGGATAGTAAAAGCTTTTTTAGGTATGTGCAAGACAAAAAAATGGTTAGGACTAAAATTGGGCCCTTGAAGACAGAAACAGGGGAATATATTACGGGGAACAAAGAAATGGCAGAAGAATTAAATGGGTACTTCAGATCTGTGTTCACTGGGGAAGACACAAGCAATCTCCCTGAGGTAACAGTGGCTGAAGGACCTGAATTTAAGGGAATTAATATTTGCCAGGATTTGGTGTTGGAGAGACTGTTAGGTCTGAAGGTTGATAAGTCTCCAGGGCCTGATGGTCTACATCCCAGGGTACTGAAGGAGGTGGCTCGGGAAATCGTGGATGCGTTGGTGATTATTTTCCAGAGTTCGATAGATTCGGGGTCGGTTCCTGAGGATTGGAGGGTGGCTAATGTTATATCACTTTTTAAGAAAGGTGGGAGAGAGAAAGCAGGAAATTATAGACCAGTTAGTCTGACCTCAGTGGTGGGAAAGATGCTGGAGTCTATTATAAAGGATGAAATTACGGCACATCTGGATAGTACTAACAGGATAGGACAGAGTCAGCATGGATTTATGAAGGGGAAATCATGCTTGACTAATCTTCTTGAATTTTTTGAGGACGTAACTCTGAAGATGGACAAGGGATATCCAGTAGATGTAGTGTATCTGGACTTTCAGAAAGCTTTTGATAAAGTCCCACACAGGAGGTTAGTGAGTAAAAGTGGGGCGCATGGTATTGGGGGCAAAGTACTAGATTGGATTGAAAATTGGTTGGCTGATAGGAAACAAAGGGTAGTGATAAATGGCTCCATTTCGGAATGGCCGGCAGTGACCAGTGGGGTACCGCAGGAATCCGTGCTGGGACCGCAGCTTTTTCCAATATATGTTAATGATATAGAAGATGGTATCAGCAATAACATTAGCAAATTTGCTGATGATACTAAGCTGGGTGGCAGGGTGAAATGTGATGAGGATGTTAGGAGATTACAGGTTGACCTGGACAAGTTAGGTGAGCGGGCAGATGCATGGCAGATGCAGTTTAATGTGGATAAATGTATGGATATCCACTTTGGTGGCAAGAACAGGAAGGCAGATTACTACCTCAATGGAATCAATTTAGGTAAAGGGGCAGTACAGAGAGATCTGGGTGTTCTTGTACACCAGTCAATGAAGGCAAACATGCAGGTACAGCAGGTAGTGAAGAAGGCTAATAGCATGCTGGCCTTCATAACAAGAGGAATTGAGTATAGAAGCAAAGAGGTGCTTCTGTACAGGGCCCTGGTGAGACCACACCTGGAGTACTGTGTGCAGTTCTGGTCTCCAAATTTGAGGAAAAACATTCTGGCTATTGAGGGAGTGCAGCGTAGGTTCACGAGGTCAATTCCTGGAATGGCTGGATTACCTTACACTAAAAGACTGAAGCGACTGGGCTTGTATACCCTTCAGTTTAGAAGATTGAGTGGGGATTAGATTAGATTAGATTAGATTACAGTGTGGAAACAGGCCCTTCGGCCCAACAAGTCCACACCGACCCGCCGAAGCGAAACCCACCCATACATTTACCCCTTACCTAACACTACGGGCAATTTAGTATGGCCAATTCACCTGACCCTGCACATCTTTGTGATTGTGGGAGGAAACTGGAGCACCCGGAGGAAACCCACGCAGACAAGGGGGGAACGTGCAAACTCCACACAGTCAGTCGCCTGAGGCGGGAATTGAACCCGGGTCTCTGGCGCTGTGAGGCAGCAGTGCTAACCACTGTGCCACCGTGCCGCCCACGGGATCTGATTGAGACATAAGATTATGAAAGGATTGGACACTCTGGCAGCAGGAAACATGTTTCCACTGATGGGTGAGTGACGAACCAGAGGATACAGCTTAAAAATACGGGGTAGACCATTTAGGACAGAGATGAGGAGAAACTTCTTCACCCAGAGAGTGGTGGCTGTGTGGAATGCTCTGCCCCAGAGGGCAGTGGAGGCCCAGTCTCTGGATTCATTTAAGAAAGCATTGGATAGAGCGCTCAAAGATAGTGGAATCAAGGGTTATGGAGATAAGGTAGGAAGAGGATACTGATTAGGAATGATCAGCCATGATCATATTGAATGGCGGTGCAGGCTCAAAGGGCTGAATGGCCTACTCCTGCACCTATTGTCTATTGTCACCCCTCAGCTTCTATGCTCCACGGGAAAAAAACAGTCCCAGCCTATTCAGTCTCTTCTGACAACTTAAACTCTCCAGTCTCAGTAACACCCTTGCAAATTTTGTTTGCACCCTTTCCAGTTTAATAAAATCTTTCCTATAGCAGGGCAACCTGAATTGTACACAGTACTCCAAATATGTCCTTACCAATGTCTTGTAAGCTGTAACATGACATCCCAACTCTTGTACTCAATGCTCTGACTGATGAAGGCAAGCGTGCCAAACACCTTTTTCACCACCTTGTCTATCTGTGACACACTTTCAAGGATCTATGTATCTGCACTGCAGGTCTTTTTGTTGATAATACTCCTCAGAGCCCTACCACTAACCGTTTAAGTCCTGCCCTGATTTGACCCACCAACACCTTAGACCTATTGGAGTTAAACTCTGTTATTCTTCAGTCTACTTCCAGTTAATCAAAATTCCATTGTACTCTTAAAATAATCTTCTTCACTGTCCACTATATCACCAATTTTGGTGTCATTCGCAAACTTACCAACCATTCTTTCTATAATCTCATCTAAATCATTTATATAAATGACAAACAACGCTGGACCCTCGCAGCACACTGCTGGTCACATGCCTCCACTCTGAACAACAACCCCTATCAACCTCTCTGTTTTCACTGTCAAGCCAATTTTGTATCCTACTGGCTAGTTCTCCCTGGATCCCATGTGATCTAATCTTACAAACCAGTCTACCATGTAGAACCTTGTCAAAGGCCTACAGTCTGTGTAGATATTTCCCCATTTCCAATATAAAGTTAAATGGTGGATAATTCCTTGTTTCTTCTCTACCTCCTTTTTTAAATTATTGGGGTTACATTAGTTTCGCTCCAATCCATAAAATCTTGAAAAAATGACCACCAGTGAATCAATTATTTCTAGGATCACTTTCTTTAAGTAATCAAGGATGTCCAATATCAGGGGCTGGTGGATTATCAGCATTTAATCCAATCAATTTTCCCAATAGTATTTTCCTAGTAATATTGATTTCCTTCAATTCCTCCCTATTATTTGGCTCAGTGTTCTCCAACATTTTTGGGACACCGAGCCATTGTAAAGGCAGAGTGTGTATTTAATTGATCACTTTGTTCCTCTTTAAAACATCCCCTGTTTTTGACCTTAAAGGACCTCCATCTGTCTTCACAAATCTTTTTCCTCTTCACTTACTCAACAGAGACCTTGGAGCGCAGGTTCATAGTTCCTTGAAAGTAGAGTTACATGTAGACAGGATAGTGAAGGCGACGTTTGGTATGCTTGCCTTTATTGGTCAATGCACGGAGTATAGACGTTGGGAGGTCATGTTGCAACTGTATAAGACATTGCTTAGGCCACTATTGGAATATTGCATGCAATCCTGGTCTCCCTGCAATCCTAATGAAGGGCTTATGCCCAAAATGTCAATTCTCCTGTTTCTCGGAAGCTGCCTGACCTGCTGTGCTTTTCCAGTGCCTCGACTCTGATCTCCAGCATCTGCAGTCCTCACTTTCTGCCACAGTTGGAGGGTTTGAGCTATGGAGAGAAGCTGAATAGACCGGGGATATTTTCCCTGGAGTGGAGGGGTGACCTTATACAAGCTTATAAAATCATGAGGGGCAAGGATAGGGTAAATGGGCAAAATGTTTTTCCCAGAGTGGGGGCAGTCCAGAACTAGAGGGCATAGGTTTAAGGTGAGAGGGGAAACGATATAAAATGGACCTTAGAGGCTACTTTTTCATGCAGATGATGGTGCACAGATAATGGAATGAGCTGCCAGAGGAAGTGGTGGAGGCTGGTACAATCACAACATTAAAAATCCATCTGAATGGGTATATGAACAGGACTTCACCTGATGAAAATGCAGTGCTCCGTAAGCTTGTGATTTCAATAAACCTGATGGACTACAACCTAGTGTTGAGACTTTTGGCGGATACCAGGTATGAAGGCATTGACTTATGAGGAGAGGGTGAGCAGATTCAGGCTGTACTCGTTGGAATTTAGGCAAATCAGAGTTGACCTTATTTAAGGATACAAGATCCTTAAGAGACTTGACAGAATAGATATGGAGAGGCTGATCCCCTTTGTGGGAGAATCTAGGGCTTAAGGGCATACTCTCAGAATAAGAAGTCGCATATGTAAGTTAGTGATGAGGAGGAGTTTCTTCTCTCAGATGGTTGTGAATCCATTGAATTCTTTACCATAGAGAGCTGTCGAGGTTTTGTCATTCAGTATATTCTAGGTTGAGACAGACATTTTTAACAAGTAAGGGAAATGGCAGGAAAGTGGAGTTGAGGATTATCAGATCAGTCATAATCTTGCTGAATGGTAAAGCAGACTCAATGGGCTTCTTCTGCTCCTACATCTCATTGTGAATGTACCTACACCAAATGGACTACAGCAGTTCTTAGCAACAGCTCACCACCACTTTTTCCAAGATCAATTAGGGATGGGCAGCAACAGCCCACATTCCTTGACTCAATTAAAGAAGTATCAACCTGAAGGTACCTGGAAACTGAGTGCAATCCGCACTTTATATCATGTTTTTATGTACCCACATTTATTTGAACAATATGGCTGTTGAGTTACTTGCTTTTAACAGCAGGCAGCTTGAAGTCCAAAGAGGTATTGCACTAGGTAAGGCAAAGCAAGTCAAAAAAAACCTCATGATTATGGAAATGGAATTCACATGCTTTTCAGCTTTATGGAAAGACAAACTTTAAAAGAATTTTTAAAAATCATGAATGGGACTATCACCTGTTCAACTTTTCAATGTCAATTTCTCATTACTGTTGATTCCCTTAACGATGTGAATAAAGGATTAACATCTATTTTAGGTCATCTTCAGAGACAACTGAAAAAGGTCCAATCCTAATCTTATTCAAGGGGTAGGAGGTCTAGTTTCTATCCCTTGTTAAATGCTGTATATACATGAGAAATAAGAGTGGCGCAAAATGCAGATCCTTGAAGGAATTCGAGATTACAAAGCAGGAAATGACAATGGTTTTCAGATGCTTCATTTTCTTTTCAAACCAAACCTTGATTAAATATTTAAATGAAGTACGTAATATCTTGATGTTCCACAAGATGGCAGTTATAGCCTGTGCAACAATATGAAAAATTACTGAACAAAATTCTCCTGACAAAAAAGTACTGGTTAAGTTTCCAAATTAGATGTATCAATAGGTTAATGCTTGGAAGCATTTACTCCCTCTACCACGAAAACTCAGCAGCAATGTGTACTATCTACTTGGATGCTGCCTGATCTGCTGTACTATCTACAATATGCACTGTAGAAATTCACCAAAGATCCTTAAACAGCACTTTCCAAACCCATTACCACTGCCCTTTGAAAGGACAAGCGCAGCAGATACACAGGAATACCATCAGCTACAAGTTCCCCTCCAAGCCGCTCACCATCATGACTTGGAAATATATCGCCTTTTCTTTACTATCATTGAGACAAAATCTTGGAATTCCTCATAAGGGCATTGTGGGTCAACTTAGAGCATGTGGACTGCAGTGCATCAAGAAGACAGCTCATCAGAACCTTTTCAAGGGCAACTAGGGATGGGCAATAAATGCTGGCCAACAGCCAGCAATGCTTACATTCCACGAATGAATTAGAAGAACTCCACTGAAAACTCCACGGTATAAACCATGTAATATCCACAAATCAGATTTTTAAGTGTAGTGATGGTTATATTGCATATAAAAGAGGAATATTGAAATCAAGATATACTTCTCAGAATATAAATTAGGAAGAATGGCTTGAACATGATTCCCACTGGTAATGCAAAAGTCGCATAAAGTCAAGCATGAGAAGTCAGTAGGTGCTATACAAGAGAGACTTCCATCTTATTCCAGACCATAAATATGCAAATCTGAGGCTGGAGAAAGGAGAAAAATATGCAGTGGTCTCTTGACAAGCTCTCATTCCCACAATTGATCATAAAAATGGTACCTTCCATTCTTGTTAAAAAACAGTAGTCCATCCTATTTCATCAAAATTACAGTGAGCTTGTTTTCTGCAAACTCAAGAACGCTTTCCTGTGTTCCAAGCTCTCTCCAATGCTTATGGTTGGAGAAGCTCAGAAAAGAAGAGACATGCACTGTGGTCATGGGAAGTGGGAAGCCACCTTTAATGGGTACTAATCACTGTAATGGCAATTTATCCTTCTCCCAGATGATAAAAGTGCTAGTATGCGAGGCCAGACCAGTCTGGAACAAGAGGAAGATTTTTAATATTGCTGGAAATAGACTGGACAACACAAGAATGCTAAATTTCAAATAATCATTACTAAGAATCATATAATCCCTACAGTGCAGAAAGACACCATTTGGCACATCAAGTCTGCATCAACCCTCCTGCCCAGACCAATTCACCATCAATCTCCCTACTTATACTGAAGAAAGTGAGCACCGTTTAGTTGGTAAATTGACTCTGACTATTGTGGAAAAAGTACCAGGTATGATTAAGTTCTTAAATAATGGAAAAACAACACAAAGCAGGAAAACATTTCTTTCATTTTCAGGGAATGAGTCCCTCCATGCAGTTTCTAGCAAGATCAAATGAATCACGTCACCAACTTGACTGATTACCTTAAATTGACTGTCAGTGTACTATTAGAACACTTGTGGATACTTAGGAAGTGTTGCCCAATCACATTTAAGAGGAAACATTTTATTCTGGGCTTTGCAAGTGGTACTGACGTAGAGTTGTATTATGGTTATTATGAACAACTGAACAAATGTGTATTTGATTTAATCAGATAATCCCTGGAATGTATGGCCTATATTTCTGGCCTTGCCTCAGCAACAAAATTCATAATGCTTCTCAATTGTATGGTAAGCAGAAAGTCTTTTTGGATTAATGATAGCATCCTACTGATGAAAAATATCACTTGTGTAGCCTTTGAATAAGAGCAGTGTGAAACAACTTTTTTGATCTGTTGAACTGTTTCCCAACCACTTTGCCTTTTCAGTCTAAGCTGAGATAGACTGCGCATTTTGCAGCTCTGAAAGAATGCTTGACCCATTTGTGAATTGGAATATAAAGTAAAAAATGGTTTGACCCAGCCTCTGAAGTAAAGAATTTCACAGATTCACTGCTCTTTAAGTGAAGAAATTTCTCATTTCTCTCTTAAATGGACAACTAATTCTTCTGAGATTGTCCACTGTCCTAGAATCTCCCACAAGAGGAAATAACCTCTCTGCATCAACCCTGTCAAGTCCCCAAACAATCTTGCATTTCAACAGGTCTCCTCTCATTCTTTGAAACTCCAATGAACATAAGCCAAACTTCATCAAACTTTCTCATAACCTGTCACAGAACCATTAGAGGATTCCTTATGCTTCCAGCTTCCAACTCAAAGGCCTCCACATTCAACACAACATCTGTACAATTTCTATTACCTTCAAAATGCTAATAGTCCTACAAATATCTTTGCTATCTTTTTACCATTCTGTATATACCATTCTTTCCAAAATGTTCTGGCCCACTCTTTAAATACCATTGGAATGACCTAAGAAACTGCCATAAACATATTACAGAAGTTCTTTGCAAATCTTACCAAAGTGATGTGTTTCACCCTGCCTACATGAAAATTAAAACAACCTTTTATAACAAAATTGCTTCTGCTATGTGCTTATTTGAACTTCTTCTTTAAGCATTTCCCCATCTCATCAATTCAACATTTAAAGAAATTTATACCAGAGTCTTTTACTTATACTATTCCTTGGCTCTACACTTGTTGAAATTCTTCTTTTATACTGCTACAATTGTCTCTTAGATATACTGTTATTTTCCTCCTTTTCAAAAATCATATAAACTGTGATTCCCAGTGTTGTCCAGCTTGTAGCCACATTCTTTCACAGGATACAGATAACGCCAATTAGGTCAGCATGGATGCTGGTACATAATTGTCCTCGAGAAGATGGGGGGAGCTCAACTCTTGATGCATTGCCATCCATGTGGCTTAGGTACACCGTCAGTGTAAGGGGTAGGGAGATCCAGAAGAGAAGAGAGAGAGAATGGTAATATGGTCCCTGTCAAGGTGTTGTGTGGTTTGGAGAGAGCTTACAGATAGTAGTGCTCTATGCATCTATCACCTGGAAGGCCTCGGGTAGTAGAAGCTGTAGGTGTGGAGAGTGCCAATCGCTTGGTGGACTGCTGCAGTTCAACTTACATATGACACACATTGTTTTGCTATGTGGTGCTTGAGGGAGTGAATCCTTAAACTGCTGAAATAGGTACCAATCAATTGGAATTTATTGTACTCTATTTTGATGAGGTCCTTAAGAGTTGTTGGTTCCACTCATCCAAACAAATGAGCACTATTCTATCACACTCCTGACTTAAACTTTGGAGATGGTCAATAAACATTGGAGAGACAGGTGGTCAGTTACTTGCCTCAGAATTCCTCGATTCTGATGCGCTTTGGAAGCCACAACATTGTTATGGTTGGTACAAGTTTGTTTAGGATTCCAAAAGGGCTCAACAGGTAAATGCCAAAAGGATATTTCCCCTCATGGGAGAATCTAAGACTAAAGGGCATAGTTTCATGAATTTAGACTGCCAATTTAGATCAAAATGAGGAGGAATGTCTTCTCTCAGAAAATTGAATGCCTTTGGAAATTTTGCTAGAGGAGTTGTGGAGGTAGCATCTTCCTGTGTATTTAAGATTAGATTAGATTACTTACAGTGTGGAAACAGGCCCTTCGGCCCAACAAGTCTATACCGACCCGCCGAAGCACAACCCATCCAGACCCATTCTCCTACATTTACCCCTTCACCTAACACTACGGGCAATTTAGCATGGCCAATTCACCTAACCTGCACATTTTTGGATTGTGGGAGGAAACCGGAGCACCCGGAGGAAACCCACGCAGACACCAGGAGAACGTGCAAACTCCTCACAGAGAGTCGGCTGAGGCGGGAATTGAACCCAGGTCTCTGGCGCTGTGAGATAAGCAGTGCTAACCACTGTGCCACCATGCTGCCCACTTTTTCTTTATATAGATTAGATCACTTACAGCGTGGAAACAGGCCCTGCGGCCCAACAAGTCCACACTAACCCGCCGAAGCGCAACCCACCCAGACCCATTCTCCTACATTTACGCCTTCACCTAACACTATAGACAATTTAGCATGGCCAATTCACCTAACCTGCACATTTTTGGACTGTGGGAGGAAACCCACGCAGACACGGGGAGAATGTGCAAACTCCACGCAGACAGTTGCCTGAGGCGAGAACTGAACCCGGTTCTCTGGCGCTGTGAGGCAGCAGTGCTAACCATTGTGCCGCCCCTAATTTAAGTTGAGGTAGACAGATTCTTGATCAGTCAGGGAATTAAGGGTTAAGGGGAAAAGGCAGAAATGTGGACTTGAGGAATGTCAGATCAGCTATGATCTTACTGAATGATGGAACAGGCTTAAGAAGTCAAACGGCCCACTCCCGTTCCTACTTCTTATGGCCTTATCAATGGTATCCCAGAACATTGACAATTTAGTCAATAAAGCCTGTACACCAAAGTGTATGACAGGAGCATGATAGATTACGTCCTCACTGGCTTGGATGAGTGCAGTTCCAACAACACTCAAAAAGACTGACACTGTCCAGGACAAACTAGCCAACTTCAGTGATAACACATCTACATGTGTTTAGCCCCTCCAATAGCAAAGCACAATAGCAGCAATATATACCATCCTCAAGATGCATGGCAGAAACTCAATGAGGCAAAGTCAGACCCACAACTATGACCATCTGAAGGGCAATGACAAGCAGCACCACGTGCAAGATCTTCTCCATCCTGACTGGAAAGCAAATCAGTGTTCCTCCAATGCTGTTTTAAAATCCGGAAAGACCCTAAACCCACTGTAGGAGGATGTACACCAAATGGACACCAGCATTTTAATCAGGCAGATCATCACCAGCTTTTCAGGGACAATTGCGATGGACAATAAATGACAACATCCCACAAACAAATAAAACAAAAGGACTTGACCAGTTCTGTTTGTAGCAGTGATAGCAAGCAACTCTTGATGATGGACATTGAAGTCCTTGATTCAGAGTACTCTATATGCCTTTGTAACCTTCAATGTATCATCCAACTGTTGCTCAACATAGAGATGACTGATTTATCAGCAAAGAACATAGGAACTTGAATTGGCCATTCAGTCCATTGAGCCTCTTTTGCCATTCAATATGATCATGGTTGATTGACCATTTTAATGCCTATTAGTCAACACAAATCTGTAGCCAGTGGTAATCCTTCAACCTCTAACTTAAACGTGAGCTTCCACAGCCTTCTGTAGTCAAGAATTCTGAAGGTTCACAACCTTCTGTGCCAAATAATTTCTTCTCACCTCAGATTTTTAAGTTGTGACTTCTAGTTCTAGATTCTCTAACTAGGAAAACATTTTACCCACATTTACCATGTCTATCCTTTTATTTTGTAAGCTTTAATGAGATCACCTCTCATTCTTTGAAATTCTAAATATCACACAACACCAGGTTATAGTCCAACAGGTTTATTTGGATGTACAAGCGTTTGGAGCACCGCTCTTTTGTCAGGTAGCTACCTGATGAAGGTGCAGCACTTTGAAAGCTTATACTTCCAAACAAACTAATTGGACTATAATCTAGTATTGTGTGATTTTTAACTTTGTCCACCCCTGTCCAACACTGGCACCTCCACATTATGGCTACCTTTGAAATTCTAAGTTAAAAATCACAACACCAGGTTATAGTCCAACAGGTTTAATTGGTACCCCACTAGCTTTCGGAGCGATGCTCCTTCATCAGCTGATAGTGGAGGGCTCGATCGTAACACAGAATTTATAGCAAAAATTTATAGTGTAATGTAACTGAAATTATACATTGAAAAATTGATTGTCTGGTAAGCCTTTCATCTGTTAGAATACAGTGATAGTTTCACTTCTTTCATGTGTAAATCACAAAACCTTTTTTTTAAAGTTGCATTCTCGGGTTAGCTGTGAACAATGGTGATAGCTAGACAATATGTTGAAGGTGTTGGCCCCCTGTGTTCGCTGTCTATGCCATGATGTTTTGATAGATTAGAATCTAGAAAGTGAGATAACAGTTTTACATAAACTCATGTAGTTTTTGAGCTCAGAGTTCTACATGTATGCATGCAGTTTTTGAGCAAAGTACAATGTAACTCTGCAAGTTACTCTGCAGAGTTACATTGTACTTTGCTCAAAAACTGATTTACATATGCATCTCCAAATTTTGAAATTCTAGACAGCATAGACAGCCAAGTTTGCCAATCTCTCTTCTTTGGACAAAGGTGCGTTGGGATTGGGAGTTGAGGGGGTAGAGAAGATTGTAGTTGGCAAGATACTTTGTCCATATTTGATTTGAAACCATGAGGTTCGTGGATGCAGCATATAATTTGAGGTTCTCCCATAGAACTTCCTTCCCAACTACTGTACATGACTTAGAGTCTTAAAATGTACAGCATGGAAACAGACCCTTCGGTCAATTCGTCCATGCCAACCAGACATCCCAACCCAATCTAGTCCAATCTGCCAGCACCCAGCCCATATCCCTCCAAACCCTTCCCATTCATATACCCATCCAAATGTCTTTTAAATGTTGCAATTGTACCAGCCTCCACAATTCTGTTACCTTGGGTGACTCTATCCTACTGGTGGGACAGGACTTATCCAGGGGTATCTGATCATTGTCTGTAAGGTGTGTCTCTGAGATATAACTCGACCAGTCTGTGGAACAGCCTTCCCAATTTTGGCACAATCCTTCAGATGTTAGTAAGCTGGGTGTATAGTTGTTGTTCCTGGTGCCTAGGCCAGCGAATACGGCCCATCTGATGGTGTTCCATTTTGAGTTTGCATCAACTGGGTATAACTAAGTGGCAGAGGGCACTTGAAAGTCAACCATATTGCTGTAGGTCTGGAATTACATGAAAGTCAATTCAGATAATGACAGTGCATTTCCTTCTCTGAAGGGCATGAATGAGCCAAATGGGTTTTTATGGCAATTAAAGGTGATTTCATGGTCACCAATACTGAGAGTAAGTTTTGCTTATGATTAATTTATTTTAATTTACACCAGCTGCCAAGGTGGAGTTTGAACTTGTGCCCCCAAAGACTAATCTGGGTGTCTGGTTACTAGTCCAGTGACATTCCCACTATCCCAGCACGTTCACCACCACTATGCCACAACCTCCCTGCACGATACATGGTTACATCACAGCCTTCAGGCTAAATTTTTATTTCCAACTGATGAGCATCAGCAGTGCCTCAGGTAATAGTCTTTGACTCACAAAGTTACTGGTTCAAATCCCACTCAAGGCTCAAACACAAACATCAAGACTGACAGTCCAGTGCAGTACTAAGAGAGTGCTGCACTGCTTGAAAGGGTCATCTTTCAAGTGAGACATTATACCAAAACCCTGTATGGCCTCTCATGGATGATAGATGGAAAAGATCTTGAGGACAGTTTCAAAAGGAAGCAGGGTAATAGATTATTTGGTCACCATCACCATGCTGTCTGAGAGAGTTGTTGATGGTGTGTGCACATCGATGTCATATTTCCTACATTACAATACTTCAAAAAGTCATTAATTGTCTGTAAAGCACTTTGAAACTTCCATTAGTAGTGAAAATGCCATTTCAATGCAAGTCTTTATTTCTTTTTTTTCAAATTAGCTTCATTTCTTACATTACTTGCATTTGTGCACAAAACTCATCACCTTTTCCTTCTCTCCACCCTTACTCCACTGCCACGCAACAAGTGAAAGAAGTAAGGTTTAAGCAATTGTGAATCCTTTTCCAACTGTCAAAACAGAAATCGACTGAACACCAATTTAAAACATACTGACCTGCAATGTACAACTATGGCACCCGCAAAGGATGGGTTACAGGTCTTCACCTTCTTTAGAAATTTTAGCATACCAATTGGGGTAAATGGAACTCCAAAGTCAGGCCAACTGGTAAAATGGAACTGAGTAACCAATCGCTGAGGCTTCTTATTCATTACATCTCCTACCTACAGAGATGGAAGGTTAAAATAAATTGCTGAATGTTAGCAAAGTACACAAGACAGAACATATGATTTAGGAGCATGAGTAGGCTACTGGACTCCTTGAGCCTGCTCCATCATCCAGTATGATCATGGCTGATTTGATTGTTCCACATTCTGAATAGCTCCAATAAACTTTTCATCCCCATCGACCTTTGCCTTAAAAATATTTAAAGGCTCTCCATCCGACACCTTTATTGAGGAAAACTGAGTTCCAAAGCCACTGAAGATCTTGTTCGTTTCAACAAGTTACCTCTAACTCTTGATACAAATCTAGCCTGTCCAACCTTTCCTTATAAGACAGCTTGCCCATTCTAGATACTTGTCTTGTAAACTTTTCTCTGAATTGATTTCAACATATTTCTATCCTCTTTTAATTAAGGAGACCAAGACATTGCACAGCACTCCAGATGTTACAGAGTCGTAGAGTCACACAGCACAGAAACTGATCTTTGGGTCCAACTTGTCAGTGTCAACCAGGTTTCCCAAACGCAACTGGTCCCACTTGCATGTGTTTGGCCCATATTCTTCTAAACTTTTCCAATTCGTGTGGTCTGACCAGTGCTCTGTATAACCGAATAACCTTCCTAGTATGATTCAATTCCCCCTGCATTTAATAAGAACTTTTTTTTAGCTTTCATAATTGCTCTAGTTTTATACTAATCTTTTGTGATTCATACATGAAGACTCAGGTCCCTCAGAACTTCACAATCTCCCATATCTAGAACCATAAAACTTTACAGGAGGTCAGTTGACCCATTGTGTATGTACCAACCCCCTGAAGAGCTAGCCAGCTAGTCCCACTCTCCAGCCATAGGTTACATGCTTTATCTTTACCACCAAAAAGTTCCTACCTATCTTTGTCGCAAGAACAAATTTTGGTAAACGTATCTTCAGTCTCTTCATCTAAGTCATTTATATAAACTCTAAGAGGTTTAGAAGCCCTATCCCTGTGGTACACCACTCATTATTTCTTGCCAACTAGAAAATGAAATAATTATGCCAATTTTCCTGTCAGCTACCCAAGCTTCAATTTTATATATAACTCCTATACCATGAACTTTTATTTACAGTAATAACTTTTGCTGTGTCACACTTCAACTATGAGATTTCCAATTACAGGAACTATTCGGCCCATTTCAACTCATACATCTAGAATTTCTGATTTAAAAAACTAAGCACTTGACTCTTCAAAAGATTGTAAATCTTTTGTCCCTAATCTTCTACCGAGAGACACAGCTTTAAGTGCTGATCATTCTTTGAGTAAAGAAGCTATTGCTATATTTTCCTTTCAACATACACCTTTTTGGTATAGAATCCCTACAATGTAGAAACAGGCCCTTCAGTCCATCAAATCCACACCAAGCTTCCAAAGAGTAACCCACCCAGACCCATTTCCCCATACCAATTGCACCCAACCTACACATCCCTGAACACTATGGGCAATTTAGCACTGCCAATTCACCAAATCTGCACACCTTTGGACTGTGGGAGGAAACCGGAGCACCCAGAGGAAACCTACACAGATGCTGGAGAATGTGCGAACTCCATACGTTCTGAGGCTGGAATCAACCCGGGTCCCTGGCACTGTGAGGCAGCAGTGCTAACCAGTGAGCCACTGTGCCACCCCAGTATCATGCTTTATCCTGAATTGATAGTCTGGCATAAAATTACTTTTGTTCAATTATATGTTGTATAAGACACCTATTTTGCAACTTATCAAGGCTGTATCTTTGATGTGACTTTAAAAATAGTGCATATTGTTTAGGTTCTCAAATACTCCTAAAATCTGCATTCAATTTTGAAATTTCATTCTTGGCACCTCTTTTCTCCCCAGGTCGGAATTTTCTTCTCTAGTTGGCTAAAGGTGGTGTTTGTGGGCTACCTTCCTCTAGCAAATGACTTGTTTGATTACTTCAGAGGGCAGTTAAGGGTGAATTAGGAGACCAGAGGGATATATGGGCCAAAGTGACATAAAACAACAAGTTTCCTTCATTAAAAAGATACTAATGCATCCGTGAAGTATTAATTGACCAGTCTAAAATAATCTGTGGGTTCTGAAGGAGTCATATCAGAGTCAAAACATTAACTTTCTTATCTCTGCAGATGCTGTCAGACCTGCTCAGTTCTTCCAGCACGTTGTTTTTATTTCAGATCTCCAGCTTCCAAAACAAGTTTCATAATCACTTTTACTGATACAGGTGGCTTTGAGTGTATTTTTCTGGAGTTATTAGTCCACTAACAGTCACAATGCAACTGCATCCTCTTCCCATTGAAACAGAAAATACCAAATTTCCAAACATCTTGTGCAAATTAAATGCTGAACATTGTAAAATAACTGCAGATTTAAAATAACTGGCAAAACACAGCAGGTGGTGGTTAGAGATTATTTTTGCTTTTAGACTGTAAACTACTATCTGAAATGCACCATCGTAAACAATGGTGAAAAAAACCCAGTAGAAACTGAGAAATGAAAGGATGGGGGATGGGGAAACTAGCACTGTTATGAGCAAAGGACACAGAAGTGAAAAAACAATTTGGATGGCACCTTCAAAAAGCCAGCTCAGGCATGATTCATCAATACAGTCTTGCAGATGGGAAGGAGGTCTATGGTTCTATGAGATGAAGGAACAGCCAGTTAAGATATCAATGGTGGCCAGAATGAATTATTCTAACATTCTATATCAATTCAATTTTTCATGAACTCTGTACATAATTCTGATTAATAAGCATTTAAATGCTTTCCAGTCATTGAAAACACAGTTGTCAAGTGAAACAAGTCAAAACTAATTTAAGAGTATTTTCACATCTAGAAACAGAACCAAACGAACTTACAAGACTTACTTGCTGAATACAGAACTTGCGAATGGTGTAGTCCACTAGTACCATCATGTCTTCCACAGACACTCGGATGTTCCCATATGTCCAACAACCCTGGTCTGGCCAGTATTGGGCACATTTGCACTAAAACAAAAATCAGAGTATTTATGACATTGAGTTGTTAGATTTCAGAAGAAAAATACTCGGTAATTATTACTTTAATCAAAGCTGAATATAATCTGGGGGGTTGGTGCTGTTGTGACTGCAATCAAGTCTAATAATTTCCAATTTATAGTCTGAGCTCGTACAGGGGGAAAAACGATGAAAATCAACTCTTTCAGAAGAGAATTGCCCAAACAATGCAGTTTCAAATTAGGCTTCGAGACACATCTTTCAGCACTAAATAGACCCAGATTCACTTATGCAAAGTTTTTTCAATAGTTTTATGTATTTTGCTGCATTACAGACATAAGAATATGTAAATATTCCTTGGATAAGAGAGGGCAAAAATGCAAACAGTGTTTCTGAAATGTTGGCCCAATTTCTGATCACTAATTTCTAATGATAGATGTCAAATTCTGCCATGAATGCGGCCAACTTGAATATCTCAATTGTATTCAATGTGGAAACTCTCACTTAAAGACAAAGTCTAGAGATTTGATTTTGTCAATGGAACTGACATGTCCAGTGAGAAAGGTGAAAACAGGTAATTATGAAAAATCATAAAGGCTAGCATCAATTTTGGAACATTTTTTCTTTGATTAGTGCTTTTAAATAGGGTATTTAGAACATAGAACATAGAACATAGAAGAATACAGCGCAGTACAGGCCCTTTGGCCCTCGATGTTGCGCCGATCCAAGCCCACCTAACCTATACTAACCCACTATCCTCCATATACCTATCCAATGCCCGCTTAAATGCCCATAAAGAGGGAGAGTCCACCACTGCTACTGGCAGGGCATTCCATGAACTTACGACTCGCTGAGTGAAGAACCTACCCCTAACTTCAGTCCTATATCTACCCCCCCTTAATTTAAAGCTATGCCCCCTTGTAATACCCGACTCCATACGCGGGAAAAGGTTCACACTGTCAACCCTATCTAACCCCCTAATCATCTTGTACACCTCAATCAAGTCACCCCTAAACCTTCTTTTCTCTAATGAAAACAGCCCCAAGTGTCTCAGTCTTTCCTCATACGATCTTCCTTCCATACCAGGCAACATCCTGGTAAACCTCCTCTGCACCCGTTCCAGTGCCTCCACATCCTTCCTATAGTATGGCGACCAAAACTGCACACAATATTCCAGATGCGGCCGCACCAGAGTCTTATACAACTGCATCATGCCCTCAGGACTCCGGAACTCAATTCCTCTACCAATAAAAGCCAGTACGCCATATGCCTTCCTCACCGCACTATTTACCTGGGTGGCAACTTTCAGAGATCTGTGTACATGGACACCAAGATCCCTCTGCTCATCCACACTACCAAGTATCCGACCATTTGCCCAGTACCCCATCTTATTGTTATTCTTCCCAAAGTGAATCACCTCACATTTAGCTACATTGAATTCCATTTGCCACCTTTCTGCCCAGCTCTGCAGCTTCACTATATCCTGCTGTAACCTGCCACATCCTTCCTCACTGTCAACAACTCCTCCGACTTTCGTATCATCCGCAAACTTGCTCACCCAACCTTCTAACCCCTCTTCCAGGTCATTTATAAAAATGACAAACAGCAATGGTCCCAGAACAGATCCTTGCGGAACACCGCTAGTGACGGCACTCCATGAAGAAACTTTGCCATCAACTACTACCCTCTGTCTTCTTCCATCCAGCCAATTCCTAATCCAAACCTCCAACTCACCCTCAATGCCATATCTCCGTATTTTCTGCAGTAGCCTACCATGGGGAACCTTATGAAACGCCTTACTAAAATCCATATATACCACATCTACCGCTTTCCTCTCATCAACCTCCTTCGTCACCTTTTCAAAGAATTCAATAAGGTTTGTGAGGCACGACCTGCCCTTCACAAAACCATGCTGACTATCCTTGATCACATTATTCCTATCCAGATGTGCATAAATCCTATCCCTTACAATTCTCTCTAAGACTTTGCCCACAACAGAAGTGAGACTCACCGGCCTATAGTTACTAGGGTTATCCCTACTCCCCTTTTTGAACAAGGGAACCACATTTGCTATCCTCCAGTCTTCTGGCACTACTCCTGTAGACAAAGAGGACATAAAAATCAAGGCCAATGGCTCTGCAATCTCCTCCCTTTCTTCCCAGAGAATCCTAGGATAAATGCCATCAGGCCCAGGGGACTTATCTATTTTCACCTTTTCCAGGATTTCCAACACCTCTTCTCTACATACCTCAAAGCCATCCATTCTACTTATTTGTGACTCAGTATTCGCATCGACGACAATGCCCTGTTCCTGAGTAAATACTGAAGAAAAGTATTCATTCAGTGTCTCCCCAATCTCTTCCGCCTCCACACGCAACTTCCCACTACTATCCTTGACTGGACCTATTCCTACACTAGTCATTCTTTTATTCCTAACATACCTATAGAAAGCCTTCGGGTTTTCCCTAATCCTACCGACTAAGGACCTTTCATGTCCCCTCCTTGCTGCTCTTAGCTCTCTCTTCAGGTCCTTCCTGGCTACCCTATAACTCTCAATCGCCCCAATTGAACCTTCACGTCTCATCTTGAGATAGGCCACCCTCTTCCATTTAACAAGGGATTCCAATTCCTTATTAAACCACGGCTCCCTCACACGACCCTTTCCTCCCTGCCTGACAGGTACATAATTATCAAGGACACTCAATAGTTGCTCCTTGTACAAGCTCCACATATCATTTACACTCTTGCCTTGGAGTCTACTTTTCCAAGCCACACATCCTAAGTCATGCCTCACCGCATCATAATTTCCCTGACCCCAGCTATAACTCTTGCCCTGTAGTACACACTTATCCCTCTCCATCACGAGAGTAAAAATCACCGAATTATGGTCACTATCCCCAAAGTGTTCACCTACCTCTAATTCTAACACCTGGCCTGGTTCGTTCCCCAGAACCAAATCCAGTATGGCCTCACCTCTTGTTGGCCTGTCTACATATTGTGTCAGGAAACTCTCCTGCACACATTGAACAAACACTGACCCATCTAACGAACTTGAGCTATAGCTTTCCCAATCAATATCAGGAAAGTTAAAGTCCCCCATAACAACCACCCTATTACTGTCACTCATCTCCTGAATCACCTTCCCTATCCTTTCTTCAATGATTCTAGGACTATTAGGAGGCCTGTAAAAGACTCCTAACAGGGTGACCTCACCTTTCCTATTCCTAACCTCAGCCCAAACTACCTCAGGTGGCAAGTCCTCATCCATCGTCCTTTCCACCACTGTAATACTATCTTTGACAAGCAATGCCACACCTCCCCCTCTTTTACCCCCACCTCTGACCCTACTAAAACATTTAAATCCTGGAACCTGCAACAGCCAATCCTGTCCCTGTTCTAGCCATGTCTCCGTAATAGCCACAACATCGAAGTCCCAGGTATCAACCCACGCTGCAAGTTCACCTACCTTATTTCGTATACTTCTTGCATTGAAGTATACACACTTCAAGCCACTTTCCTGTTTACAGGCACCCTCCTTGGAAATTGATGCCATGTTCCTAACCTCCCTACACTCCAGGCCCTGCACCCTGAAGCTACAATCTGGGTTCCCATGCCCCTGCAGAGTTAGTTTAAACCCCCCCCAAGAGCACTAGCAAACCTCCCCCCAAGGATACTGGTGCCCCTCAGGTTCAGGTGTAGACCATCCTGTTTATAGAGGTCCCACCGTCCCCAGAAAGAACCCCAGTTATCCAAAAACCGGAATCCCTCCCTCCTGCACCATCCCTGTAGCCACGCATTTAAGTGTTCTCTTTCCCTATTCCTCGAATCTCTATCACGTGGCACGGGTAACAAACCAGAGACAACAACTCTGTTTGTTCTAACTCTGAGCTTCCAACCTAGCTCCCTGAAAGCCTGTCTAACATCCTCGGCACTCCTCCTACCTATGTCGTTGGTGCCAATATGGACCACGACTTCGGGCTGCTCCCCCTCCCCCTCCAGGACCCGGAAAACACGATCAGAGACATCACGTACCCTTGCACCTGGGAGGCAACATACCAAACGTGAGTCTCTCTCGTTCCCACAAAACCGCCTATCTGTGCCCCGAACTATCGAGTCCCCAATTACTACTGCTCTGCTCTTCTTCACCCTTCCCTTCTGAGTAACGGGGACAGGCTCCGTGCCAGAGGCCTGAGCCCCGTTACTTACCCCTGGTAAGTCATCCCCCCCACAAGTATCCAAAACGGTATACTTGTTCTTGAGGGGAACGGCCGCAGGGGGTCCCTGCACTGGCTGCTTCCTCCCAGTGCCCCTCACTGTCACCCATCTATCTGCCATCTTTGGAGTTACTACTTCCCTATAACTCTGATCTATGACCCCCTCTGCCTCCCGAATGATCCGAAGTTCATCCAACTCCAGCTCCAGTTCCCTAACACGGTCTTGGAGGAGCTGGAGATGGGTGCACTTCCTGCAAGTGTAATCGGCAGGGACGTCGATGGCATCCCTGCCGATTACACTTTATTTGTCAAGACGTTAAGTACTAGGACGAGACTATCAAATTGAGCAACAAGTGAAGCCAGCCATTTAGAACTGTGTAGACCTCAAACTTACCAACAATGGTTTCAAGAAGTTCAGCTTGATTTGTTGGATTGGATATTCTTCCATATGTTTTAACGGCATAGCTTTCCAGATATCAGGTACTTTTGATAAATAATTACATGCAAGTCGTATCTTTTTCTATTTTGGTCACTTGTCCATTGCCGACATTTTATGTATTCTAATAAACATTTGCCCTTTTTGATAAACACATTAAATTACAACTGATACTTAATCTAATTCTGAACACTTAATTATAAAATTTGTAATGCTGTCAAGTGGATGAATGCTGCTATTGGACAAAGTGAAACTTGAAATCCATTTCAGAAATTCTGGCCTAATTATTGTCTGCTGATTGTTGATCCTGATCAGTTTTTCTTGGTAGCTCTGGTTAGTGTTGGAGGCATGTTCCAAGTCTACCCTAATTTGAATTGGAACTGAAGCCATGTCAGCGGTGATATTATTCTGAACTACACTAGCCATCTAGCCAACTCATCTGTTATTTTTAAATTTATTTGTCAAGACGTTAAGTACTAGGACGAGACTATCAAATTGAGCAACAAGTGAAGCCAGCCATTTCATGCTGTTGCTATGCAGGAACAACACAAATGGCATTCATCAGGACATGCTGCTGTGGAAAAACTAAAAAGACATTTTGTCTATCACATAACTGAGTGATATGGCTATGAATTTCAGTGTGAGCATGATACGAAGTATGCAAGCCAAAGATCCCAAAGAAAAATACATGGTAATTATTACTTTAATCAAAGTTTGCCCTTAGAATGCTCACAACAAATCCAGTTTTCCAGAAAATGAACTTTGATACAAGGAGTAAACTTTTCTGTATACAGAAAGTAAGAATGATCTGTTTGTTGGTCTCAGGACTATGTACAGTTTGCTTATTTGATCATTTTATAAATGTTTTATGTGCATTTAATGTCTTTAGATAACGTATCTCCTCAGGTATCTCTCTTTGACTGAGACAAATCGAAGAAAGGGCATATATTTCTCACGTGAAATGCATCACTGATCCCAAATAATGTCATGACAGTATTACCTCTTTTCTCTCTTTTAGGTTTGTCACCATGACAATTGTTGCTGTGTTTTGCTCCCATATCATCCTCCAGAAATCATTCACAGTTTCTTCCTTTGGCCCTGAAACATAATTGAAAGGAAACAGCATAAATTATCCACCATGTCCTTTCATTTCCAATCTCTCAGTGAAAATAAGATAGTTAAGGTAAAAGGGAAAAAAAAAATTATATCAGAATAAGAACACAAACAGGAATAGGTCATCCAGCCCCTCAAGCCTGCTCTGACTTGCTATAGGATAATGTCTGATCGGACATTTCCCATTTCTACTTTCCTGCATTATCCTCGTAACCCTTGACACTTGTATTGATCAAATATCTACCTGAGCCTTAATACACATAAGGATTCAACACCCACAGCTCTGTGGCTAGGGGTTTCAAAGATTCACCATCCTCTCAGAAGAAATTTTTCTTCATCTCAGTCTTAAATTGTCATTCTGAGACTATACCCTCTCGTCCTAGATTTGCCCATAAGGGGAAAAGTCATCTCAGCATTTACCCTGTGAAGCTCCTTACGAATCCTTTATGTTTCAATGGCATTACCTCTCATTCTTCTAAATTCCAGTGAGTGGAGTCCCAACCCGTTTAGCCTTTGCTCAGAGACAATCCTTCCATACCAGGTGAACCTTCTCTAAATTACCTCCAATGAATTGATACCTTTCCGTAAATAAGGGACCATATGTGATCTCACCGACACTTCGTACAATTGCAGTAAGACTTGCCTACTCTTATACCTCAACCCCGGAAAAATAAGGGCCAACTTCCATTAGGCTGGCTGATTACCTGTTGCAACTGTATGCTATCTTTGTGTCTTACACAACTCCCTTTGTGTTGTAGCTAGAGTTGGGAGGTCATATTGTGGCTGTACAGGAAATTGGTTAGGCACTGCTGGAATATGGTGTGCAATTCTGGTCTCACTCTCATCGGAAAGATGTTGTGAAATTTGAAAGGGTTCAGAAAAGATTTACAAGGATGTTGCCAGGGTTGGAGGATTTGAGCTATAGGGAGAGGTTGAATAAGCTAGGGCTGTTTTCCCTGGAGCGTCAGAGGCTGGGGGGGTAACCTTTTAGAGGTTTATAAAATCATGAGGGGCATGGATAGGGTAAATAGACAAAATCTTTTCCCTGGGGTCGGGAGAGTCCAGAACTAGAGGTTTAGGGAGAGATATAAAAGAGACCTAAAAGGCAACTTTTTCACGTAGAGGGTGGTACGTGTAAGGAATGAGTTGCCAGATGAAGTGGAGGAGGCTAGTACAATTGCAACATTAAAAGGCATCTGGATGAGTATATGAATGGCAAGGGTTTGGAGGGATATGGGCCAGCTACTGGCAGGTGAAACTAGATTGGGTTGGGATATCTGGTTGGCATGGACGGGTTGGACCGAAGGGTCTGTTTCCGTGCTGTACATCTCTATGACTCTATTTAAATGATACTGCCTTTTATTCTCCCTTCAAAAATGAACTTCACCTTTTCCATTTTGCCAATATTTTGCCCACTTACTTAATCTACCAATGACTCTCTGTAAACTACTCGATTCCCTTTTGCAATCTGCCATTCCACCTACAGGTTGTTCTGCTACAACACAACAGTTGTGTTCCTCAGCAACCTAGTGCTATAGAAAATCCCTATATGGAAAACCGCTATAGAAAATCGCACTGCAGAAGATTGCTTATAGAAAATTGCTATATCAGTGTTATCCAAACAAAATCCACAATTTGTCAATTGCATTACAGGCAACTCACACTGAAAAAATGTATGTTATAGCAGAACAACCTGTGTTTCTGTGCCGTTTGCAAACCTGGCTACAGTACATTTGCTTCCTCCCTCCAAATCAGTTACAGCCCCAATATTGATCACTGTGGAACCCCACTGGTTACAAGTTGATAACCTGAAAGAAAGAATCCTTCAACTAGCTGTTTCCTACCCATTAGCCAATTCTCTATTCACGCCAATACACTACCTCCAACATCATACGCTCTTATCTTATGACTTAACCTGTTGTCAAGTCCAAATACAACACACTCGCTGGCTCCCCTCTATCCACTCTTGTTGAGAAATAGTTGAAAATCTCTAAGAAATTAGTCAGGCATGATTTTCGTTTCATGAAGCTGCAGTGACTCTGTTTGATTATTTATGAGTTTTCAAATGTGTTATTACTTCCTTATTATTTGATTCCAATCAAATTTATCACAACACAATGCTTTTGCGCAACACATAATTAGCATTGTGATTGCACTACCAGAGGGGTAGGCAGAGCCAGATTCACTTGTGGCTTTTAAAATGAAAGTAAATAATTATCTGAAGAGAAGAAAACATAGGACAATGGGGAATAGCAGAAAAATGGAACTAGCCAAATAGCTTTATATATGATGGGATGAATAGCCTCCTTCTGTGCTATAACACCATATTCTATAAATCAAACAAAAAACATATAGGTAGATAAGGCAGATAACTTAAACAATTTACCATTTTAAGTTTATTTTCTTTTAATTTCTAACTACCTGTAATTGCATTTGAGAGGATGGTCAGCTGTCATGTTAGAGGATGGTCATGTTAGGGAGCTATGTTAGAGTGCTGTTAGGGAGGCAGTTCCAGGATTTTGACCAATTGACATTGAAGGTATAGCAATACAGGTAGTTCTTCCTTAAAACAATGATTGTGTTCTTGTGCAACACTGCACTATAGAAAAATCGTGCTTTACACACAACTATTTAAGTGTTAGCAATGTAATTGCGTATCAGCCAACACGTTTTAGATTAAATTAGATTACATTACAGTGTGGAAACAGGCCCTTCGGCCCAACAAGTCCACACCGACCCTCCAAAGAGCAACCCACCCAGACCCATTCACCTACATTTACCCCTTCACCTAACTCTACGGGCAATTGAGCATGGCCAATTCACCTAACTTGCACATTTTTGGATTGTGGGAGGAAACCGGAGCACCCGGAGGAAACCCACGCAGACACGGGGAGAATGTGCAAACTCCACACAGTCAGTCACCTGAGGCGGGAATTGAACCCGGGTCTCTGGCACTGTGAGGCAGCAGTGCTAACCACTGTGCCACCGTGCCGCCCACCATTTTAAACCATTGTGTTTTAGAAATCGCCCCCAATTCATCACGTTCATTTGTGTTACAGCAAATTCGCATTAACAAAATGCATATTACAGCAGAACGACTTGTACAGTTCATAGAAACATAGGACATAGGAATTCAGAGCAGAGTTAGGCAATTCAGCCCTCAAGCCTGCTCCGCCAATTAACATGATTATGGCTGATTTTATCCAAGTCTCAACTCCACTTTCCTGCTGGTCCCCATAGTCCTTTATCCCGCTCTTCATTAGAAACATATCTATTTCTTTCTTGAATCTATTGATTGATTCTGCCTCTACTACACTCCAGACCAGTGAGTTCCACCGATTCATGACCCTCTGAGAGAAGTTTCTCCTCATCTCAGTTTTAAACCTACCTCCTCTCACTCTCTGTGATTTCTTGTTCGAGACTGTCCCACAAGGGGGAGCATCTGTTCAACATCCACTTTATCAATCCTCTTTAGCATTTTATATACGTGAAGCAGATCCCTCCTCATTCTTCTGAACTTCAGAAAGTGCAAGCTCAAGCTATAAAACCACTGTGAATGACAGTCCTCCCAGCCCTGGAATCAACCTGGTAAACCTCCTGAGCCAGGACAGTGTGAGACTTGGAGGAGTGCTTGCAGGTAGTGGTGTTTCCACATCTCTCTGCCCTTATCCTTTCAGCCAGTACAGATCGCAGGATTGGAAGGTGCTGCTTCAGGAGCTTGGGTGAATCGCTGCAAAGTATCTTGTCGATAGTACACACTGAGGGAATGAATGCTGAAGGTTTCAAATATGGTATCAATCAAGTAGGCTGTTTGTCCTAGTTGGTGACAATCTTTTTGAGGATTGTTAGAGCTACACTCCTCTAGCAAAGTAGAAAATGCAGTATTCCAACACACTCCTAACTTCTGTTTGTAGGTAGTGGACATCCTTTCAGGAGTCAGGAAATGGGTTGGCTGCCAAAGAATTCCCAACTTCTGACTTGCTCTTATAGCCACAGTATTGTCTATAGCATAGCCTGGACATTGTCTAGATCTGAGGAAGGATCACCTATATGTTAATTCTGATTTCTCCTCATAGATGCTGCCAAATCTGCTGAGCTTTTCCATCAATTTCTGTTTTTGTTTCTGATTTACAGCATCCACAGTTCTTTTGGTTTTTGTTGTGTAGATCTTGTTGTATTTGGCCTGTTTCAGTGTGTGAGGAGTTGTGAATGGTGCTGAACAATCATTAGCAAACATCCCCACTTTAGACTTAATGATGGTCAGAAGACCATTCGTGAAGATGTTAAAGATGTGTATGCCTAGGAGGCGATCTTGAGGAACCCCTGCAGTGATATTTTGCACCCGAGATGATTGGCAAAATGGTCTTACTTTTTGCTAGGTACGTCTCCAACAGCAGAGAATTTACCTTGATCCCCACTGACTCCGTAATATACACTTTGTCAAATGCTATCTGGATATCAAGGGCAGTCATCTTACCATTCGCTCTGGAGTTTAACTAATTTGTCCATGTTTTAACCAAGGCTGTAATGGGGTTAGAAGCTGAGTGTGGCTAGAGGAAGCCAAACTGAAAATCAGTAAGCAGGGAATTGTTCACCAAGTGCTACTTAGTAGTGCTGCTATAACATTTTCCATCACTTTGCTGATGATATACTGATGGCATGGTAACTGGCTGGGTTGATGCTTTCCAGCCTTTTTCTGATCAGAATATACTTGAACAATTTTGAATATTGCTGAGTAGAAGCCAATATTGTAATTATACTAGAATAGGTTGGTTAGGGCCTCAGCTAGGTTTTGAGCACAAGTTTTCAGTATTACTGCCAAAATGTTGTCAGGGAATCACAGGTCTTCCAGTATCTACTGATGTGGAGGTGCCGGTGTTGGACTGTGGTGAACAAAGTTAAAAATCACACAACATCGGATGAGAGTTCAACAGATTTATTTGGAAGTACTAGTGTTTTGAGTGCTGTTCCTTCACTGTTGGACTATAACCTGGTGTTGTAATTTTTAACAGGATCTAGTACCTTCAACTGTTTCTTGATTACAAGTAGAATGAGTTGAATTGGCTGAAGGCTGGCAACTGTGATGCAATAGACCTTAGGAGGTATTCGAGACCAATCATTCACTCAGCATTTCAATAACAGACAGAATTACATGCAGGAAATTACATATTGAAAAATTCTTTACATTTAAATATGTTTATGATTTACCTTGAGCTGCTATAAACTTGTTTTTCTCTTGATAGCCCTTTTAAAAATAAAAGATGAACATTACTAGGTATTGATATAACAAAAAATCATGCAGACGTCCGTTGTGTCTCATCCCCAAATAAATAACAATCTTGTGAGGTGCAGTGTACTAGTGTACTAAACAATTACAAATTGACAATTGTAATTAATAATTAAACAGGTTCATGCTAAATGCAACAATTGAATTCACTCTATGGAAAGAAAGGCAATGGAGAAAGAGTAGAATTGACTCATTCATCAAATTCGATGAAGTGAAAGCAGTCAATGCATCGATCACTGAAATTTACCAAAGGATTGAGAATGTTTTAGGCAATTCATAAAAACCTTGCAACAATTTTTGTTGGCTCTATGAGTATAATGTTCTTCTCCCACAAAATTAGACATTTCACTAAAGCTCTCATTTTGCCATAACAAGAGCAAGCCATGAGAAAGTCCATGGCAAACAGAAGAAATTGTACAACAGTTGTTTTCAAAACTTTTTAACCCTTATTCAAATCTGCCACCAACTTTACTTCTATGTTGTATGCTAAAAATCAGACTGTTAATCAAAGTATTAGCTCAGTAGTTGTGAAGGAGAATGATGCAAATGTGGGTTCAATTCCTGCACCAGGTGAGGTTATCCTGAAGGACACTCATTCTCAATTACTCCTCCTCATCAGAGGTGTGATAATCTCAGATTAAAACATCACCAAGCCGTTTCGCTCTAATAACAAAACAGCCCTATGGTCTTTGATCAAAATACTCTTATGCTAATTAAAGAAAGATTATAAATTCTGCTCCCAAAGAAACAGAAGACTGAAAAAATCTGGAAGAATACAGCTTGGATTACTATGATGAGAAATGCTTTTCTTTGCTCTTATAATTTGTATGAGCATAAATGGTACTAAGCAACTGATTATGCAGATGCTAAAAAGGCAATTAAGCACTTACACCTAATAGGGCTAAGATGACTGGCCTCCAACAAGCGTAACTATCCTTTGTACCAGGTGCAATATCAAACATTGTAGATTTCACGATTCCCAGCAACTTCAATTTTACGAGGGTTCTTTTTATCACAAACATACAAATTAGAGCAATTGGTTGCCATTTGATTCATCGACCCTGCATAGCTGTTCAACAAGATCATGAATGATCTGACAGTGGCCCAAACCTCACGTTTCTTCCTATCCTAATACCAAACTCCTCCCTTAATGAATCAATTTTCCTCTGAAAGAGAAGTATTCAATAACTACTTCCATCTCCCCCAGGTGACCAGCATTCCATAGCTAGACATCCCTCAATGAAAAAAAATTCCTCCTGTTCTTAAAGACCACCTAATTTAAAAGTTTGCCCCATATTTCTAATCCTTCCCATAAGGAAAAATGTACACTGGGCATCCTACTGGGTCAAAAGAGACTGGAGGATCGCAAATGTTGTTCCCTTGTTCAAGGAGGGTAGAAAAACCCTGGTAATTATCGATCAGTGAGCTTTACTTTGGTTGTGGATAAAGTGTTAGAACAGGTTATAAGGGGTAGGATTTTTAATTATCTAGAAAGGAATAAGCTGATTAGGGATCATCAATACTGTTTTGTGAATGGTAGGTCATGCCTCACAATCCTTATTGAGTTCTTTGAGAAGGTGACCAAACAAGTGATGAGGGTAAAGCAGTTGATGATGTGTGTATGGATTTCAGTAAAGTGTTTGATAAGGTTCCCCATGCTAGGCTATTGCACAAAATATAGAGGCATGGGATTGAGGGTGACTTAGCGGTTTGGATCAGAAATTGGCTAGCTGAAAGAAGACAGAGTGGTGGTTGATGGGAAATGTTCATCTTGGAGTTTAGTTACTAGTGGTGCACCACAAGGATTTGTTTTGGGTTCACTGCTGGTTGTCATTTCTATAAACAACCTGGATGAGGGCATAGAAGGATGGGTTAGCAAATTTGAGGATGACACTGAGGTTGGTAGAGTTGTGGATAGTGTCGAAGGATGTTGTCGGTTACAGAAGGACATAGATAAGCTGCAGACCTGTGGCAAATGGAGATAATGAGGAAAAATGTGAGGCAATTTACTTTGGAAAGAGCAACAGGAATGAAGAGTACTGGGCTAGTGGTAAGATTCTTGATAGTGTAGATGAGCAGAGAGATCTCTGTGTCTGTTGCCACCCAGATTGATAGGGTTGTTAAGAAGGCATACGGTGTGTTAGCTTTCATTAGTAGAAGGATTGAGATTTGGAGCCATGAGGTCATGCTGCAGCTGTATAAAACTCTGGTGCAGCTGCACTTGGAGTATTACGTACAGTTCTGGTCACCGCATTATACGAAGGATAGGGTTGGTCCATTCTCTGAGTAAAGAAGCTACCTCTGACATTTGGCCTACATCGATCACCCCTCAATTTAAAGTTATGCCCCCTCGTACTCGCCATCATCATCGGAGGAAAAAGGCTGTCACTGTCCACACTATCTAACTCTGATTATTTTGTATGACTCAATTAAGTCACCTCTCAACCTTCTTTTCTCAAAGGAAAACAGCCTCAAATCCATCAGCCTTTCCTCATTAGACCTTCCATCCATACAAGGCAACATACTAGTAAATCTCCTCTGAACCCTTTCCAAAGCTTCCATATCCTTCCTATAATGCGGTGACCAGAACTGTACACAATACTCCAGGTGTGGCCGCACCAGAGTTGTACATCTGCTTGACACATGGTTCCGAAACTCAATCCCTCCACTAATAAAAGCAAACATTAGCCCAGTACTCTTCATTCTCCTTCCAAAGTATGCCTTCTTAACAACCCTAATAATTTGGGTGGCAACTTTCAGGGATCTAGGCACATGGACACCAAGATCCCTCTGCTCAACTACACTATCAAGAACGTTACCATTTGCACAGTACTCTGCATTTCTGTTGCACCTTCCAAAATGAATCACCTCACACTTTTCCACACTAAACTCCATTTGTCACCTCTCAGCCCAGTTCTGAAGCTTATCTATGTCCCTCTGTAACCTACAACATCCTGCTGCACTATCCACAACTCTATCAACCTCAGTGTCATCCACAAATTTACTAACCCATCCTCCTACACCATCATCCAGGTTGTTTAGAAAAATAACAAACAGCAATGGCTCCAAGACAGATCCTTGCGGTACACCACCAGTAACTAAACTCCAGGATTAACATTTCCCATTAGCCACCACCCTCTACCTTCTTTCAAGCCAATTTCTGATCCAAACTGCTAAATCATCCTCAATTCCATGCCTCTGTATTTTGTGCAATAGCCTACCATGGGGGACCCTAGCAAATGCCTTACTGAAATCCATATACATCACATCAACCACTTTACACACATCCACTGTTTGGTTACCTTCTCAAAGAACTCAATAAGGTTTGTGAGGCATGACCTACCCTACAAAACAACTCTGTTTACGACCCCGAATCAGCTTATTCCTTTCTAGATGATTATAAATCCTACCTCTTATAACCTTTTCAAACACTTTACCCACAACCGAAGTAAGACTCATGGGTCTATAATTACCAGAGTTGTCTCTAATCCCCTTCTTGAACAAAGGAACAACATTTGCTATCCTCCAGTCTTCTGGCACTATTTCTGTAGACAATGATGACATAAAGATCAAAGGAGAAAGTGAGGTCTGCAGATGCTGGAGATCAAAGTTGAAACTTTATTGCTGGAACAGCACAGCAGGTCAGGCAGCATCCAGGGAACAGGAGATTCGACGTTTCGGGCACAGGCCCTTCTTCAGGAATGAGCAGAGAGTGTTCAGCAGGAGAAGATAAAAGGTAGGGAGGAGGGACTTGGAGGAGGGGCGTTGGAAATGTGATAGGTGGAAAGAGGTCAAGGTGAGGGTGATAGGTCGGAGTAGGATGGAGGCGGAGAGGTCAAGAAGAAGACTGCAGGTCAGGAAGGCGGTGCCGGGCTGGAGGGATCCGGCTGAGACAAGGTGGGGGGAGGGGGGATGAAGAAACTGGTGAAGTCCAAGTTCATCCCCTGCGGTTGGAGGGTTCCCAGTCGGAAGATAAGACGCTCCTCCTCCGACCGTCGGGTTGTTGTGGTTTGGCGGTGGATGAGTCCAATGACCTGCATATCCTCGGTGGAGTGGGAGGGGGAGTTGAAATGCTGTGCTACAGGTTGGTTGGGTTGGTTCGTCCGGGTGGCCCAGAGGTGCTCTCTGAATCGCTCCGCAAGTAGGCGGCCTGTCTCCCCAATATAGAGGAGGCCACACCGGCTGCAGCGGATGCAGTAGATGATGTGGGTGGAGGTGCAGGTGAATCTGTGGCGGATATGGAAGTTTCCTTTGGGGCCTTGGAGAGAAGTGAGGGGGGAGGTGTGGGCGCAAGTGTTGCACCTCCTGCGGTTGCAAGGGAAGGTGCCGGGAGTGGAGGTTGGGTCGGTGGGGGGTGTGGATCTGACAAGGGAGTCGCGGAGGGAGTGGTCTCTACGGAAAGCTGATAGGGGAGGGGAGGGAAATATATCCTTGGTGCTGGGGTCTGTTTGGAGGTGGCGGAAGTGACGGCGGATGATGCGCTGTACATGGAGATTGGTGGGGTGGTAGGTGAGGACCAGTGGGGTTCTGTCCTGGTGGCGGTTGGAGGGGTGGGGCTCAAGGGCGGAGGAGCGGGAAGTGGAGGAGATGCGGTGGAGGGCACCGTCGACCACGTCGGGGGGGAAATTGCGGTCCTTGAAGAAGGAGGCCATCTGTGTTGTACGTATTTTGAACTGGTCCTCCTGGGAGCAGATGCGGCGGAGACGAAGGAATTGGGAGAATGGGATGGCGTTTTTACAGGGGGCAGGATGGGAGGAGGTGTAGTCCAGGTAGCTGTGGGAGTCGGTTGGTTTGTAGTAGATGTCCGTGTTGATTCGGTCGCCTGAGATAGAAACAGAAAGGTCTAGGAAGGGGAGGGAGGAGTTCGAGACTGTCCAGGTGAATTTGAGGTTGGGGTGGAAGGTGTTACACTAACACCCCCCCGACGTGGTCGACGGTGCCCTCCACCGCATCTCCTCCACTTCCCGCTCCTCCGCCCTTGAGCCCCGCCCCTCCAACCGCCACCAGGACAGAACCCCACTGGTCCTCACCTACCACCCCACCAATCTCCATGTACAGCGCATCATCCGCCGTCACTTCCGCCACCTCCAAACAGACCCCAGCACCAAGGATATATTTCCCTCCCCTCCCCTATCAGCTTTCCGTAGAGACCACTCCCTCCGCGACTCCCTTGTCAGATCCACACCCCCCACCGACCCAACCTCCACTCCCGGCACCTTCCCTTGCAACCGCAGGAGGTGCAACACTTGCGCCCACACCTCCCCCCTCACTTCTCTCCAAGGCCCCAAAGGAAACTTCCATATCCGCCACAGATTCACCTGCACCTCCACCCACATCATCTACTGCATCCGCTGCAGCCGGTGTGGCCTCCTCTATATTGGGGAGACAGGCCGCCTATTTGCGGAGCGATTCAGAGAGCACCTCTGGGCCACCCGGACGAACCAACCCAACCAACCTGTAGCACAGCATTTCAACTCCCCCTCCCACTCCACCGAGGATATGCAGGTCATTGGACTCATCCACCGCCAAACCACAACAACCCGACGGTCGGAGGAGGAGCGTCTTATCTTCCGACTGGGAACCCTCCAACCGCAGGGGATGAACTTGGACTTCACCAGTTTCTTCATCCCCCCTCCCCCCACCTTGTCTCAGCCGGATCCCTCCAGCCCGGCACCGCCTTCCTGACCTGCAGTCTTCTTCTTGACCTCTCCGCCTCCATCCTACTCCGACCTATCACCCTCACCTTGACCTCTTTCCACCTATCACATTTCCAACGCCCCTCCTCCAAGTCCCTCCTCCCTACCTTTTATCTTCTCCTGCTGAACACTCTCTGCTCATTCCTGAAGAAGGGCCTGTGCCCGAAACGTCGAATCTCCTGTTCCCTGGATGCTGCCTGACCTGCTGTGCTGTTCCAGCAATAAAGTTTCAACATAAAGATCAAAGCCAAAGGCTCTACAAATTCCTCCCTGGCTTCCCAGAGAATCTGAGGATAAATCCCATTCGTCCCAGGGGACTTTTTTATTTTTACACTTTCAGAATTGCTAACACCTCCATCTTGCGAACCTCAATCCCATCCAGTCTAGTAGCCTGTATCTCAGTATTCTCCTTGTCAACACACTTTTTCTAGTGTGAATACTGATGAAAAATATTCATTTAGCACTTCCCCCATCTCCTCTTAACACAACTTAACACTACCACCCTTGACTGGCCCTAATCTTATTCGAGTCATTCTTTTATTCCTGATAAACCTAGAGAAAATCTTAGGGTTTTCCTTGTTCCTATCTGCCAACGACTTCTGATGTCCCCTCCTGGCTCTTAACTCTTATTTTAGGTCTTTCCTGGCTAGCCTGCATCTCTTAAGTGCCCTAACTGAGCCTTCACATCTGATTATAACATAAGCCTTAACAAGAGATTCAACTTCCTTAGTTAAATCACGGCTCCTGCACTCAACAGCTTCCTCCTTGCCTGACAGGTACATACATATCAAGGACCCCCCAGCAGCTGTTCCTTGAATAAGCTGCACATTTCAATTTTGCTCATCCCCTGCAGTTTCCTTCCCCATCTTATGCATCCTAAATCTTGCCTAATCGCATTGTAATTGCCTTTCCCCCAGCTATAACTCTTGCCCTGCGGTACATACCTAACTCTTTCCATCCCTAAAGAAAACACAACTGAATTGTGGTCACTATCACCAAAGTGCTCACCTACCTCCAAATCTAACATGTGGCTGGGTTCATTACCCAGTACCGGATCTAATGTGGTCTCGTCCCTTGTTGGCCTGTCTACATACTATGTCAGGAAACCTCCTGCACACATGGGACAAAAAGTGACCCATCTAAAGTGCTTGAACTATGGTATTCCCAGTCAATATTTGGAAAGTTAAAGCCCCCATAACAACTACCCTGTCACTCTCACTTCTATCGAGAATCATCTTTGCTATCCTTTCCTCTACATCTCTGGAACTAATCAGAGGCCTATAGAAAACTCCCAACAGGAGTTTTCTATAGGCCTCTCTGTTCCTGTTTCTAACCTCAGCCCATACTACCTCAGTAGACAAGTCCTCAAACGTCCTTTCTGCAACCAAAATACTGTCCTTGACTAACCATCCCATAGGAAAGGTTAGTTCTGAAGCACAAGACTTCAGAATTTTATTGCGATGTTGTCAGGACCCATATGTTTGGTAACATCCAGTATGTTCAGTAAATCATCAAATTTTGTGAATTGTGTTGACTGAAGACTGGTAACTCTAATGCTATGGAGCTCAGGAGGCAACTGATATGGATCATGTACAATGGCTGAAGTTGTTTGCAAAAGCTTCAGCTTTGTCATGTGTACCAACATGCTGGCCTGCCCCATTTAGGAAGTAGGGGAATGTTTGTGTTAGCTATTTAATTGTCTAGCACCATTCAGTACTGCATATGGCCAGGCTGCTATGCTTTGATTTGAAATGTCGCTTGTTCGATTATTTTGTCCCATCTATTTAATGCTGCTTTTGCTTTTCAATGTCTATGTACTGTACTGTACTTTACATTTTATTGCGAGGTAGGTGAGAAGTAATTTTTTCGTTTGGTGGAGAGATCCCAGCTGAAATGAGATATGCAAGATAGTTGTTCCTGAATAAGGGAGATTGTCTAAACTCTAAGAAATAAATTACTTCAGCGTAAAGAGTTTAGTTTGAAATTTCCTAACCAGAAATGGTTGATTACACCCCTGAAGGGGTTATTTGAAGCTAAGAAAAGTCTAAACACAGTTTATGAAGACTCAAGGAAGAGGCTATTGGTCCAAAAACATATAACCGTGCTGGACTCAGAATGGCTGAAGTTGATCACATGATCATAGCTCTCAAGTTTCTGACCTCCTGCAGTTTAAGCTGACACAAAGACCTTGAAGACCAGCTTTTGGTTTTTTAGCCAGCTTGGGACAAATGAAAATATCAAAATCTTCTATGTTAAAATGTGTATTAATACTTTTACAGTTGCAATGGAAACTCTAATAAAAGGAAATAAAATTGGACTGTTAACATATAGACCTTTCAATTACCTCACTAACATGAGTCGTCTAACTGAGATACCTTTGTCACATGACTAAAATCAAAGCTTATAGATTCACACTGTAGAAACAGACCCCTTGGCCAACCATATCTATACTGACCTTGTTGAATTGAAGTATACAAAATCAGAGATTCAAAGTCGATTGTTGTTTGACTTCCAGAGGGACAGCATGACTCCAAGGTGAGGTGTGAGCCTGCCTCAGACCCTCCAGCTGTCTCCAAGTTGCAGGCTGGAAAGAAGCCTTCACTTTTCTCTAAAAAGGAAAACTACTGGGTCTGACTCACTCAGGAAACTTGTTGGACACTAACCTCAGAGAACTCATGTGAATGGATTTTAATAACGGTGGATTTACCAAAACTTGTAATTTTAAATGTATTTTCTTCCCTATTCTGTCTGTGAACCAGGCAACATGATAACAATGAATAGTTATGAACCATTTGACATTGCTAACATATAACCAATGACCACATTTTGCCTACTTGCCAAACATAAGTATAATGATGAATGATTATGGGAATGCACATACTGTGCATCAAATCATCTCTCTCCATGGCACAATGTATTCAAGTCTTTTCACTGCCAAGCTAGTTTAGCAGAATTACTTATTAAATTATTTTTTTAAGAAACATTTATCAATTAGCATATGTAAAAGCTATACACTTAAATCTTATAGAGTCATATACTTTTACCTACAGTTTTCTACTTACATTTATATAAGAAGCATTGATAAAGTCAGAGTCTGGAACACCCTCCACAGGTGTCAGGTGAACCCGCGAGTGATCATCTAGTGATACAGACCAGGAAAAGAGTTTAGAAATGTGCAAATTCATCAAAGCAAAGGGAAATATATTTCACCATGGCTAAACACATAATATAGTTAAAATCACATGCAGGCTATAACAACTTTGCAACAGTTGACCCTTCAATTTTATAGAAAACGAATTTTAACAGACTCATGAGGGATGAAGGTCACGGTCTTGCGCTAATCTGGTAATTTGTAAATCCTGAAGTTTTATGTTCTCATTCAGTCAAACATTTGTTAGAACCTAACTCATAAATGCTTACATGAGGTGGCGACTTCACAATTCCACAACTAGATTTCCTACTCATTCAACAAATAAACAACCTTCTTCACCTGACTCTTATATTGCTGCAATATTTTTGCTCAGCTTCTTTGAAGGCTATAATTTACTGCATCATCACGAATCAATACACAGAATGTCAGATTTTGGATGGAATTGTATCTAACCAGAGCTGCTTGCAAGGGACAGGGTGAAGGTGGACTTAGTGGGTTCAAAATAAATTTGCTTTCTCAGGTTTTGCCATGACTCTCAAATTTAATCAGGGCATTATCATCCCAGTTCTGGGTTTCCAAACCAATCAAAAAGGCAGGGATGATGATGAAGATGATATATCAAATGAAAGACCTAAAATTATTCCCAAAAAAAGATATGCCAATAAAGTTTTTTTATCTTGCACTCATCAGAATAGATGCAATGCCAAATTTCAAGGGAATAAAAATACGTACTACATGAGAAGATGCTAATTGACTGGCAAGTTGAGACCAAATGGTCAAGATATTACAGTGAGGAATTACCAGGGAACAGTGTCCCTTAGTTTTTCTTTGACTGAAATGGATCAATGCCTGGACAATTTTGATTGCTGAGGATCAAGTCCAATGTCCAAATTTTTGTAGCTTCTACCAAGCATAAATGCAAGTCGAAACTTCGATTCTCCTGCTCCTAGGATGCTTTTCCAGCACCACTCTCTTGACTGCTAATTTTAAACTGTGGAGTGTAACTCTTGGCATAGTCAGGAATTTCAGCAGGTGCTGTCATGGAATCACATCTAGTATTGGATACTACATTGAGTTTTGCAAGCAAGATATGGTTAACAGATCTAAGTACTTTGCTTGCACAAACAACCAAACAGATATGCTGTTTAGTATAACTGACTAGTAAATGCCCACAGATGGGAAGTCTAAGCAGTTGGGCATGGAAATAGCTGCATAATATAGCAGATCTGTTGCTCTTCAAACTGAGATACTGTGCTTCAAAAGTGAAAAAGATGAGCAATATTCTACTTTCAGGTGTCAAACTCTACTCTCTAAATTTGCCAGCATTCTTAGGCCCAATGGTTCTCAGAGCAACATATGTTAAGTACCAGGCCAGGCCCCCTCAAAGCATTTCAAGAAAGTAGCCCAGACCCTAACTTTTCTAATTATTTTAGGCAGGTGTATAGTGGATATCCCACGCGTGATGCAGCTGGTCAACCCACTTAGTTTTAAACAAATCAATTTATTTACAAGATTACCAAATGAAACGCAGACAAAAGAGAACCAAATACAGAATAACGTAACCTATCTGAAAATTGAACAGATCATGCCAACTTAATGAGGCTGCAACAATCCTATAAACACCCCTTGGCATAAATGGTAAAATCAAACACAGGGTCTGACAGGACAGAAATCAGAGAGAGAGGAGGATCAGCATGGACCTGCTTCTTTGGGTGTACCGTACTGTGCTAAAACCAAACCAAACCAAACCAGAGAAAGGATGAGCTGGGAGAACTGGTCACTCCCCTTTCATTATACAAGTATTTTTTTTTAAACTTGAAAGCCTTTTGCCAGAGGCATTATCTGATAACGAAAATCAAACTGCCCCTAAAACCCTTCAACTTAGACCTTTCAGAGTCTGTGTCTTTTACGACCTCTCTGAAAAAAACCCAAGGACAACAGAACATTGTTGAGGGAGCAGCATTGTCACGCACATCACACAGCTGCACTCACCCCATTTTTTTCTCCATGCACCTCTGCACATCCCTATCTTAGCAAATAACATTGACTTGCCCTCATCTTATTGATAGCTCATACTTATACTTCACAAATCACCATCAACAGTTGATTTTATTGTATCCAATAGACAATAGGTGCAGGAGTAGGCCATTCAGCCCCTCGAGCCTGCACTGCCATTCAATATGATCATGGCTGATCATTCCTAATCAGTATCCTCTTCCTGCCTCATCTCCATAACCCTTGATTCCACTATCTTTGAGAGCTCTATCCAATGCTTTCTTAAATGAATCCAGAGACTGGGCCTCCACTGCCCTCTGGGGCAGAGCATTCCACACAGCCACCACTCTCTGGGTGAAGACGTTACTCCTCATCTCTGTCCTAAATGGTCTACCCCGTATTTTTAAGCTGTGTCCTCTGGTTCGGCACTCACCCATCAGCGGAAACATGTTTCCTGCTGCCAGAGTGTCCAATCCTTTCATAATCTTATATGTCTCAATCAGATCCCCTCTCAGTCTTCTAAACTCAAGGGTTTACAAGCCCAGTCGCTTCAGTCTTTTAGTGTAAGGTAATCCCGCCATTCCAGGAATTGACCTTGTGAACCTACGCTGCACTCCCTCAATAGCCAGAATGTCTTTCCTCAAATTTGGAGACCAGAACTGCACACAGTACTCCAGATGTGGTCTCACCAGGGCCCTGTACAGCTGCAGAAGCACCTCCTTGCTTCTATACTCAATTCCTCTTGTTATGAAGGCCAGCATGCTATTAGCCTTCTTCACTACCTGCTGTACCTGCATGCTTGCCTTCATTGACTGGTGTACAAGAACACCCAGATCTCTGTACTGCTCCTTTACCTAAATTGATTCCATTGAGGTAGTAATCTGCCTTCCTGTTCTTGCCACCAAAGTGGATAACCATTCATTTATCCACATTAAACTGCATCTGCCATGCATCTGCCCACTCATCTAACTTGTCCAGGTCACCCTGTAATCTCCTAACATCTTCATCACATTTCACCCTGCCACCCAGCTTTGTATCATCAGCAAATTTGCTAATATTATTGCTGATACCATCTTCTATATCATTAACATATATTGTAAAAAGCTGCGGTCCCAGCACGGATCTCTGCGGTACCCCACTGGTCACTGCCTGCCATTCTGAAATGGAGCCGTTTATCACTACCCTTCATTTCCTATCAGCCAACCAATTTTCAATCCAATCTAGTACTTTGCCCCCAATACCATGCGCCCTAACTTTACTCACTAACCTCCTGTGTGGGACTTTATCAAAAGCTTTCTGAAAGTCCAGATACACTACATCTACTGGATATCCCTTGTCCATCTTCAGAGTTACATCCTCAAAAAATTCAAGAAGATGAGTCAAGCATGATTTCCCCTTCATAAATCCATGCTGACTCTGTCCTATCCTGTTAGTACTATCCAGATGTGCCGTAATTTCATCCTTTATAATAGACTCCAGCATCTTTCCCACCACTGAGGTCAGACTAACTGGTCTATAATTTCCTGCTTTCTCTCTCCCACCTTTCTTAAAAAGTGGTATAACATTAGCCACCCTCCAATCCTCAGGAACCGACCCCGAATCTATCGAACTCTGGAAAATAATCACCAACGCATCCAAGATTTCCCGAGCCACCTCCTTCAGTACCCTGGGATGTAGACCATCAGGCCCCGGAGACTTATCAACCTTCAGACCTAACAGTCTCTCCAACACCAAATCCTGGCAAATATTAATTCCCTTAAGTTCAGGTCCTTCAGCCACTGTTACCTCAGGGAGATTGCTTGTGTCTTCCCCAGTGAACACAGATCTGAAGTACCCATTTAATTCCTCTGCCTTTTTTTTGTTCCCCGTAATATATTCCCCTGTTTCTGTCTTCAAGGGCCCAATTTTAGCCCTAACCATTTTTTTGTCTTGCACATACCTAAAAAAGCTTTTACTATCCTCCTTTATATTATTGGCCAGTTTACCTTCGTACCTCATTTTTCCTCTGCGTATTTCCTTCTTAGTAATCCTCTGTTACTCTTTAAAAGCTTCCCAGTACTCCGTTTTCCCACTTATCTTTGCTATGTTATACTTTTTCTCTTTTAACTTTATATGTTTCTTAACTTCCCTCGTCAGCCACGGCCGCCCATGCCTCCTCCTGGGATCTTTCTTCCTTTTAGGAATGAACTGATCCTGCAACTTCTGCATTATACACAGAAATATCCACCATTGTTCCTCCACGGTCATCCCATTGAACTTTGGCCAGCTCCTCCTTCATAGCTCCACAATTCCCTTTATTCAACACAAGTACTGTCACTTCCGACTGTACCCTCTCCCTCTCACATTAAGCTTCAATCTGCAATTTATTATGGTCACTACTTCCCAATGGCTCCTTCACTTCGAAGTCTCTGACCAATTCTGGTTCGTTACACAATACCAGATCCAGAATTGCCTTCTCCTTGGTCGGCTCCAGCACCAGCTGCTCTAAGAATCCATCTCTGAGGCACTCCACAAAGTCTCTTTCTTGAGGTCCAATACCATCCTGATTCTCCCAGTCTACCTGCATGTTAAAATGCCCCGTAACAACTGTAGTAACATCTTTGCGACAGGCCAATTTCAGCTCCTGATTCAACTTACATCCGACATCCAGATTACTGTTTGGGGGCCTGTAGATGACTCCCAAGAAGGTCTTTTTACCCTTAGTATTTCGCAACTCTATCCATACTGACTCTACATCCCCTGACTCTAGGTCCCCCCGCGCAAGGGACTGAATATTCTCCCTTACCAACAAGGCCACCCCACCCCCTCTGCCCGTCAGTCTGTCCTTATGATAGCACGTGTAGCCTTGAATATTCATTTCCCAGGCCCTGTCCACTTGTAGCCACGTCTCAGTTATCCCCACAATATCGTATCTGCCAATTTCCAAAAGAGCCTCAAGCTCATCCATCTCATGTCTAATGCTTCGTCAAAGAAACCTGGTTCATCTCCTCAAAGGAGAGGAGTCCAGTCCTCCAGTGGTAGACATGGGAACTGCAAGACCAATGGATCAAAAGAGTAAGAGATCTTCAAGGAGTCTCACAAAGCACTGGCACTCAGCAGATCCTGTCTTGGGGATATTGTCTTCTTCAATCTATGCTCATTCCTTTGACCTGTTATTTTATTGATTGAATCAAATTTCATCATTTTTCCTGGTAGGATTTGACCCCAAGTCCCCAGAATGTTAGCTTGGACTTCTGGTTTATTAATCCAGTGACATCACCACTAATCCACTGTCTCCCACTCGCCATCATCTTATTGAATGGCATAGCAGGCTTGAGGGGACAAATAGCCTACTTTTGCTCCCAATTTTTATATGTTCCACTGCACTGTGATATGATGCAGCTTGCCAGTTCATCAAACTGGTGGATCAAGAAAACATTCTCCACTTTGAAATGTCTTGGGTTACACTTCAGCTTCAACTGAGTAGAGGATAGAGAGTTAACAATAGCATGAATCTAAGTCCAAGATCTGGGATCCAACACTTTAAGGAGAGACCAGGGATAAACCAGGAAATTGCAAGACAGTTAGTCTTATCACTGTAATGGGGAAACTATTGGAAGCAAATCGGAGGGACAGATTTAATCAGCATGCATTAATGAATAACAATCAGTATGGCTTTTTTAAAGGGAGGTGACCAACTTTATTGAAATTTTCAAAGAGGTGACTGGGTATGTAGGTGATGGCAATGCATTTAACATACTCTATTTGGACTTTAGTAAGGCTTTTGATAAGATCTCACATGAAACACTGGTAATGAAGGTAATTGTCCTTGAGTTCCAAGTTCATTTGCTAATTGGCTGAGTTGCAGGAAGCAGAGGGTGATTGTCGAGGGTATTTTTGTGACTGAAAACCTGAGACCAGTGGAGTTCTGCAGGTACTTCTTTTGGGGCCTTTGCTGTGTGTGGTATACATAAATAATTTAGACTTTTAAGAAGGAGAGTTGAAAAGTAAGTTCACAAATGATCCAAAAATTGGTAGCGTGGTAAATCGTGAGAACAGTAGCCTTAGATTATTGGAGGTTAAGAATGATCTGGTCAGATGGGCTAGTCAGTGGCACATGGACAAGACAAACAAGGCAAGGGAATACATGATGAATAGTAGGACCCTGGCAAAAACTGAAAATAAGAATGAGCTTGGTGTGAATGCCTACCAATCCTTTAAGATACCAGGATAAGCTGCGAAAGTGGTTAAAGCAGTAAATAGGAGATTTGCCTTCATTAGCCAAGGTATACAGTGTAGGAGTAGGGTGATTAAGCTGAATCTGTATAAGACATTGGTTAGGCTACCAATAGAGTATTATGTATGCATTTCTGAAATTATAGGATGGATGTGATTTAGAGGAGGATAAAAAGCCGAAGGGCCTGTACTGTGCTGTATGTTCTAGCTGTTCTATCCTGTACTGTGCTGTTCTATGTTCTGTGAGTACACTGGAGAGAATGTAGAGGAGATTTACCAAGATGTTGCCTGGGCTGGAGAGTTTTGATTATGAATAGAGATTAGGTAGACTGGGGTTGCTTTCCCTGGAGCAGTGAAGACTAGGAGGGAACATGTTTGAGATGAAGAAAACTATGAGGGGCATAGACAGAAAGGAACCTTTCCCCTTGTTGGTGGGACCAATGACTATGGGGCTTAGAGTTAAGGTGAGGGGTAAGGTAAGCTGAAGTTTACAGGGGATGTGAGGAATTTTTTCCCCCCAACTCAGAGGGCTGTAGGAATCTGGACTCACTACCTGTAAGTGTGGTAGAAGTAGAAACCTTAACATTTAAGTAGTATTCATATCTGTACTTGCAATGCCAAGGCATACAATGCCAAGTACGAGAGAATGGGATCAAAGTAGCTAGGTGGTTGTTTTGGACTAGTGCAGACTTGATGGACTAATTGATCTTTCTCAGTGCTGTTGACAATGACTCTATGACATATTTCTCCCATCTTCATTTTAGGTAGTTCTTCTCTGTGACTCACATCACTTTCAAGAGGATGGATCACCGATCCAGGTGAAAAGTCAGTGTGAGTCAACACCCACTTGGCATGAACAACTCACCTATCCTATCAAGTTCCCCAAGAATCTTGTATGTTTCATAAGATTGAAATTTAGAAGAATGAGAGACAATCAGTGCAGGCCCAACCTACTCAACCTCTCCTCAAAAGATGTTTCTCCATATCTAGGGTCAGCCTCGTGAGCTTCTCTGGGCTGTCTCTAATGTCAGTTTATCTTTCTTAGACAAGGGGCTCAAAACAGTTCACATTATTCCAGCTGCAATCTTACTAATGCTTGGTACAATTTTAACAAGACATCACAATGTTTAATCATTCCCTTTAAAATAAAGGCCAACATTGCATCTGCTTTCCATATTACTCATTCAACTTAGATATTAGTTTTATAAGCTTCATGGACAAAAACTCCCAAATAACACTGTTCCATAGCATTCTGCTATCTTTCTCTACATAAATAATATTCAGTTCCAATTTATTGTCAATTATTGATGCTCCAAGTCCTCATCATTGAGATTTCAGATGGTGTCATGCAGATCAAGGATGCCTTATTTCCAAATTTCCCAACTTGCAAATAGAATTACAGCATGAATAGTTAAATTAAACTATTGGAGGATACTGTTGCACTATGGATGAAATAACTTTCCAGTCAATTAATAGAGTTACAGCAATGATCAGATGCAAATTCCATTTTCACACAGCCAGCTTTGCTGGTAATACAAGGCAGTAAAACCGCAATTTGTCATGCTGAATACGTACAAGGTAGGATGTTAACATATCGATTCTTCTCTTTGTTTTCTTCCTTCGATGCAGCTTCACAAGTAGCCTGGATTGGGCATGCAGGAAGAGCCTGTATTGCCATGGAGACACAATTTACTTCAGTACATTGTTTTGATAAGAGTGATAAAGGCTGAACTCTTGAGTAATAAACATTTAAGACCATAAGAGATGTGAGTACTAACAGAATTCAAATTTGCTTTATTTTTGACAGCTAATGACTCAAGGCTTTAATTTTGTAATAAACCAGTAATGCATGGATTTGCCAATTCAACTGCATTTAGGCAAACTAAAATGGCATTTACATTGAAAACCTCTGCCCAAAGGGTGATTCCACAATACCATCCAGTTTACACTAACAGACAGACTCTACCACAGCCAAATTAAGAATCTGCATATATACAAGCTCTTGTTTATATGGCCCATAATTACTTAATCAAAAATACTAAAACTTTTAATTGTTGGAGATGACCAAGAAAAAGAAAACATGAGAAATTCAGTTATCTGGAGACTAATATCATGATCACCTGGGGATCAAAAATGTAACAACAGACCAGAAAATCATAAAGCAATGCATTTAACAGCGACGCATCAACAAATGACAATTTTGAACACCAAACCCAAGTATTGTAACAGGCTAGAATTTTTCACACAGGTCATGGTCAAACACTTCCCATCCAAGGTGAAAAGTTGGCATGAGCCAACATCCATTTGGCACGAAGCCCTGACTGATTTACAGGTCAGTCTCAGACTTCTGGCTCCATCTGGAAGGATGTCCAACTTCAGTACTGCCAGTGTTGAGAGTGTGGTGCTGGAAAAGCACAGCAGGTCAGGCAGCATCCGAAAAGCAGGAGAATCGACGTTTTGGGCATAAGCCCTTCATCAGGAATTCAGAGCTATCAGAGGTTGGCAGCTCCCTAATCCTAGCACTGCCAGCAGGAGAAAATCTGGCATAACAGCCATTTACCATAAAAGATGTAGGAACGTCATAGGCCATTCAGCCATTGCATCTACTCTGCCAATGAGATATATATTTTTTAAAGTCAATCTGCCAGAGTTGCTGTTACACATCTCTATAGCAGGTGGGCCTCCTGGCTTAAAGGCAGGGACACTACCATACTTCCACAAGTGTCTTGTGAGATCAAAGCTGGTCTAATATTCCTTAAGTCCATTTTCCTGCTTTATTGCCATAATCCTTGATTCATCGACCCATCTCAGCCTTGAATATACACAGCATTCCAAACTTGACAATCCTCTGTATTAGGCTCACAGAAATAAAAACCTTCTTAAATGGGTGACTTCTTAGTCAGATTATGCCCTCTGGTCCATGTCTCTAACACAAGGGGAAGCAACCTCTCTGCATCAATCCTGTCAAGCCTCCTAAGAATCTTATGTTTCAATAAATTTGCCTATCATACTTCTGAACTTCAATGAGTATAAGCCCAATCTACTCAACCTCTTTTTTCGAAAAGACAATCCCTCCATATCCTGGATTAATTTAGTAAATATTCTCTGGACTGCCTCCAAGGCAGGAAATGTTCCCTTAGATAAGGGGTCTAAAAACTGTACATCGTATTCCAGGTGACATATAATTTTAGCAAGATCTCCCTAATTTTTATACTCCATTTACAATAAATGCCAACACTCTATTGGCCTTCTCTATTGTCCACCAGGATTCATATTGAAACTGGACACTAAGAAAATGGAATTGTTGCACCAGAGCCAGTCAGGCAGGTTCTGACAAGGAAACTGGGGTTTCCACAGTCCAGAGGCTAGGAGATGTATCAACTGGCAGTGACAAATACCACTTAAGGTGCTCCTGCTCGATGTAAGGTGCCTGAACTGGAAGTACCTACACCTGCAGCCAGGCTACCAAAGTTCACTTTGTAACCTCTTGGCTGAGAATGGGTGCTTTCTGCTACTGGTGAAAAACCAGAATGGCACAAGTAAGTGGTTAAGTGGCTATTAGTAGGCCACTTAATAGCCTAATTGGCCGAAGGGAGAGGCAAACTATGTGATGGTGCTCCCAGTAGCCGTAAAATTCCAGTGGAGGTAGACAGATTATGGGACAAAGTGCTCTTCTCATCCAGTTGCTTGAGTTGACATCCCTGACCTGCCTGCCACCTCACTCAAAGACAGAGTAAAATCATAGCCCAAGTCATTATGGTATAGGTGATGTCAATTCGAGCTCTCTATAGCATTATCAAGTCCATATCATTTTCTCACCCTCTCAATGAGGTCTGACAACTTTAATTCCCTTCACTGATCACCAAATTCTGCTTTGAGACCATTGATTTTTCTCTACTTCGTATTGTCCTCATAGGCAGACAGCTGCAGATCTTGAATATACTCCTAAAAAAAAGGTTTACACTCACATCTCCCACATGTCATATAAAACATTAAATTTGTGTACCATATATTTTGTACAACCATAATGGGCAAATGAGATCAATCTAAGGTTAAACAGACTTGAAGGAAGTTCACGATAATGTTACAGAACACACCAAACTTGATACGACACAGAATGAATCCTGGTTGTCCACTGCAACTATCTCCGGCTGTCTACACTCTTGTCTTGACTTATTTTGGACAAGTGACAACAGGCTAAGGCCGACAATATGCAACTACCTTTTATTATAATCCAACTCATGTTCATCATCATTTTACCATCTATCTGACACATGTCCTATGGCAACGATTCAGCCATTGTAGCAGGTACAAATCCTGGGAGTTATAGCCAGAAACCGGCATACAAAAAAATTCAGGTCATAAGGTAATTTTTCAATGTGGAACCTGGCAGACTCCTTAGCATCAGTGCAACATTTTTCAAGACAGTACTGCTCACATCTCCCCTAGAAAGGTCTGGACTAAGTTTTATAAACGTCGCCTGCTTCTTATTCAGCAAGCTACAACTAGCAGACAGCAAGCTGACACCCTCAGAAAAAGGGTGACATGATTCACTACCAGCAGATCTGGTGTTCTTCACATCCACTTTCCTGCAACACTTGAAAATATATAATGTTTCAGACTCAACCACTTTCTGTGGTAGTGAATTCCACAGAGTCACCATTCTCTGGGTGAAGAAACCTCCCAGTCCTAAAAGGTTTTCCTCTTATCCTTCAACTGCCTTCAGAACATCTTACCTTCATCAGGCCTATCTAGACCAGTTAGAATTTTATAGGTTTTGATGAAAAGGGTATGCTTTCCACAAAGGAAGGTCACTAAATTAACCCCTAGGACGGGATTGGATTATCTTAGGTAAAGAGATTGAGAGAGCAGAATTGATATTTCGTTGAGTTTTGAAAACATGTGATCTTATTGAAACTCAGAAAATTGTTACATGTGTGATTTCATGTAGGTAGATAGGACATTTTCCATGGCTGATCACTTTAGAACCAGGGGATGTAATCTCAGGATAAAGGGATCAGCATCAAAGACCGAGATAGTAAGGAATTCCTTCGCTCAGAGGGTGATGAATTTTTGGCATGGTGTACCCCACAGAGCTGTGGAAGCTCAATAATAAAGCATGTTTTAGATTGAAATCAATAGGTTTCTGGAGATTGAAGATGTTAAAGAATATAGCAATAGGCCTGAAAGTGGCTCTGAGGTAGAAGATCAGTCATGCTCTAATTGAATCGTGGGGATGGCTGGATGGTCTGATTGACTCCCCCCTACTCATACATTCCCAAGTCATCAAGAATGATTAGGTTTTCTGACTTTAGTAGAGGTCTCAGTATAGCTTGCAAGCACAGTGCGTGAGTTATGTGAAGTGTTGTTTTTCTTTACTTTTTTATCTCCTATCTTCATGATCTAGCAAGCTCCTGCTTCAGTGTCAAGGATGGTGCTGGTGACGAACATTAAAAACATTGAAAACGTATTTAACATACTGAAAAAGTACCTGATTGAAGGTCAATAATCTTTTGGACCAGATGAGATTGATCCCAGGCATTTGAAGGAAAAAGCAACAGAAATAGTATATGTATTGGTGGTTATCCTTCATACCGCCAGAGATTCTGGGAAAGATCCCAGTGACTGGGAAGTAGCTCGTGTAATCTAACTATTTAAGGAGGGAGGAGGAGGGAGAGCAAAGCACAACAAACCTGTCAATTTGACATCAGTAATGGCAAATAATATGAGACTCTGTTATAAAGGATGAGATAACTTGACATTTTACGAAATAAAAAGCAAAATTGAACACGGTTGACAGACTTATGAAAGAGAAATCATGTTTTGCAACTTGTTGGGAGCTTTGTTTTGATAATTATAGTACAGACAGAGTAAAACCAAAGGATTTAGATTCTCAGGTGGCTTTTGATAAAGTCCCACACAAGAATGTGTGAATAAAATCAGAAGCCATGGTATTTAAGTGAATATTATTATGGACTGAAAAAGCAGAGAGTAGAAACAAATTGATCATGCTCAGTATGTCAAGCTGTTATAAGTGGGGTATGGCATAGGTCAATATCAAGTTCACAATTATTCACAATCTACATAAATAATTTGGATGCTGGAAATCAACTGTAATGTCTCTATATTGCTACGGACGCCAAAACAGATGAGAATGTAAGTTGAGAGGATAGTGCAAGGACTATGCTGGCAAGCCCAGGTGAATATGCAAGAATATTGCAGATGAAATAAACAGAAAATAATACTAAATAATGATAAATAATAAATAATGGATGGCTTTGAGGTAAGTAGAGAAGAGGTGTTGGAAATCCTGGAAAAGGTGAAAATAGATAAGTCCCCTGGGCCTGATGGCATTTATCCTAGGATTCTCTGGGAAGCAAGGGAGGAGATTGCAGAGCCATTGGCCTTGATTTTTATGTCCTCTTTGTCTACAGGAGTAGTGCCAGAAGACTGGAGGATAGCAAATGTGGTTCCCTTGTTCAAAAAGGGGATAGGGATAACCCTAGTAACTATAGGCCGGTGAGTCTCACTTCTGTTGTGGGCAAAGTCTTAGAGAGAATTGTAAGGGATAGGATTTATGCACATCTGGATAGGAATAATGTGATCAAGGATAGTCAGCATGGTTTTGTGAAGGGCAGGTCGTGCCTCACAAACCTTATTGAATTCTTTGAAAAGGTGACGAAGGAGGTTGATGAGAGGAAAGCGGTAGATGTGGTATATATGGATTTTAGTAAGGCGTTTCATAAGGTTCCCCATGGTAGGCTACTGCAGAAAATACGGAGATATGGCATTGAGGGTGAGTTGGAGGTTTGGATTAGGAATTGGCTGGATGGAAGAAGACAGAGGGTAGTAGTTGATGGCAAAGTTTCTTCATGGAGTGCCGTCACTAGCGGTGTTCCGCAAGGATCTGTTCTGGGACCATTGC